>NC_069502.1:355429996-356029996 GCF_027579735.1 Bombina bombina
ATTCCTTATTTTCAGACAGTCAGTTTCATATTTGGGATAATGCATTTGAATCAATCATTTTTTCTTACCTTAAAAAATTTGACTTTTTTTCCCTGTGGGCTGTGGGGGCTGAAAATGCTTCATTTTATTGCGTCATTCTTGGCGTGGACTTTTTTGGCGCAAAAAATCTTTTCTGTTTCCGGCGTCATACGTGTCGCCGGAAGTTGCGTCATT
Organism: Bombina bombina; assembly: GCF_027579735.1. NCBI lineage: Eukaryota > Metazoa > Chordata > Amphibia > Anura > Bombinatoridae > Bombina > Bombina bombina. The sequence goes on from NC_069502.1 coordinate 355,430,210, forward strand.
TTTTTGACGTCCTTTTGCGCCAAAAATGTCGGCGTTCCGGATGTGGCGTCAATTTTGGCGCCAAAAAGCATTTAGGCGCCAAACAATGTGGGCGTATTATTTGCCGCCAAAAAATATGGGCATCGCTTTTGTCTCCACATTATTTCAGTATCATTTTTTCTTTGCTTCTGGTTACTAGAAGCTTGTTTATTGGCATTTTTTCCCATTCCTGAAACTGTCATTTAAGGAATTTGATCAATTTTGCTTTATATGTTGTTTTTTCTCTTACATATTGCAAGATGTCTCACGTTGCATCTGAGTCAGAAGATACTTCAGGAAAATCGCTGTCTAGTGCTGGAACTACCAAAGCTAAGTGTATCTGCTGTAAACTTTTGGTAGCTATTCCTCCGGCTGTTATTTGTATTAATTGTCATGACAAACTTGTTAAAGCAGATAATATTTCCTTTAGTAATGTACCATTGCCTGTTGCAGTTCCCTCAACATCTAAGGTGCAGAATGTTCCTGATAACATAAGAGATTTTGTTTCTGAATCCATCAAGAAGGCTATGTCTGTTATTTCTCCTTCTAGTAAACATAAAAAATCTTTTAAAACTTCTCTCTCTACAGATGAATTTTTAAATGAACATCATCATTCTGATTCTGATGACTCTTCTGGCTCAGAGGATTCTGTCTCAGAGATTGATGCTGATAAATCTTCATATTTATTTAAAATGGAATGTATTCGTTCTTTACTTAAAGAAGTACTAATTGCTTTAGAAATAGAGGATTCTGGTCCTCTTGATACTAATTCTAAACGTTTAGATAAGGTATTTAAATCTCCTGTGGTTATTCCAGAAGTTTTTCCTGTTCCTAATGCTATTTCTGAAGTAATTTCCAGAGAATGGGATAAATTGGGTAATTCATTTACTCCTTCTAAACGTTTTAAGCAATTATATCCTGTGCCGTCTGACAGATTAGAATTTTGGGACAAAATCCCTAAAGTCGATGGGGCTATTTCTACCCTTGCTAAACGTACTACTATTCCTACGTCAGATGGTACTTCGTTTAAAGATCCTTTAGATAGGAAAATTGAATCCTTTCTAAGAAAAGCTTATCTGTGTTCAGGTAATCTTCTTAGACCTGCTATATCTTTGGCTGATGTTGCTGCAGCTTCAACTTTTTGGTTGGAGACTTTAGCACAACAAGTAACAGATCATGATTCTCATAATATTATTATTCTTCTTCAGCATGCTAATAATTTTATCTGTGATGCCATTTTTGATATTATCAGAGTTGATGTCAGGTTTATGTCTCTAGCTATTTTAGCTAGAAGAGCTTTATGGCTTAAAACTTGGAATGCTGATATGGCTTCTAAATCAACTCTACTTTCCATTTCTTTCCAGGGTAACAAATTATTTGGTTCTCAGTTGGATTCCATTATCTCAACTGCTACTGGTGGGAAAGGAACTTTTTTACCACAGGATAAAAAATCTAAGGGTAAAAACAGGGCTAATAATCGTTTTCGTTCCTTTCGTTTCAACAAAGAACAAAAGCCTGATCCTTCATCCTCAGGAGCAGTTTCAGTTTGGAAACCATCTCCAGTCTGGAATAAATCCAAGCCTTCTAGAAAGGCAAAGCCTGCTTCTAAGTCCACATGAAGGTGCGGCCCTCATTCCAGCTCAGCTGGTAGGGGGCAGGTTACGTTTTTTCAAAGAAATTTGGATCAATTCTGTTCACAATCTTTGGATTCAGAACATTGTTTCAGAAGGGTACAGAATTGGTTTCAAGATGAGACCTCCTGCAAAGAGATTTTTTCTTTCCCGTGTCCCAGTAAATCCAGTGAAAGCTCAAGCATTTCTGAATTGTGTTTCAGATCTAGAGTTGGCTGGAGTAATTATGCCAGTTCCAGTTCTGGAACAGGGGATGGGGTTTTATTCAAATCTCTTCATTGTACCAAAGAAGGAGAATTCCTTCAGACCAGTTCTGGATCTAAAAATATTGAATCGTTATGTAAGGATACCAACGTTCAAAATGGTAACTGTAAGGACTATCTTGCCTTTTGTTCAGCAAGGGCATTTTATGTCCACAATAGATTTACAGGATGCATATCTGCATATTCCGATTCATCCAGATCATTATCAGTTCCTGAGATTCTCTTTTCTGGACAAGCATTACCAGTTTGTGGCTCTGCCGTTTGGCCTAGCTACAGCTCCAAGAATTTTTACAAAGGTTCTCGGTGCCCTTCTGTCTGTAATCAGAGAACAGGGTATTGTGGTATTTCCTTATTTGGACGATATCTTGGTACTTGCTCAGTCTTTACATTTAGCAGAATCTCATACGAATCGACTTGTGTTGTTTCTTCAAGATCATGGTTGGAGGATCAATTCACCAAAAAGTTCATTGATTCCTCAGACAAGGGTAACCTTTCTGGGTTTCCAGATAGATTCAGTGTCCATGACTCTGTCTTTAACAGACAAGAGACGTCTAAAATTGATTTCAGCTTGTCGAAACCTTCAGTCACAATCATTCCCTTCGGTAGCCTTATGCATGGAAATTCTAGGTCTTATGACTGCTGCATCGGACGCGATACCCTTTGCTCGTTTTCACATGCGACCTCTTCAGCTCTGTATGCTGAATCAATGGTGCAAGGATTACACAAAGATATCTCAATTAATATCTTTAAAACCGATTGTACGACACTCTCTAACGTGGTGGACAGATCACCATCGTTTAATTCAGGGGGCTTCTTTTGTGCTTCCGACCTGGACTGTAATTTCAACAGATGCAAGTCTCACAGGTTGGGGAGCTGTGTGGGGATCTCTGACGGCACAAGGAGTTTGGGAATCTCAGGAGGTGAGATTACCGATCAATATTTTGGAACTCCGTGCAATTTTCAGAGCTCTTCAGTCTTGGCCTCTTCTGAAGAGAGAATCGTTCATTTGTTTTCAGACAGACAATGTCACTACTGTGGCATACATCAATCATCAAGGAGGGACTCACAGTCCTCTGGCTATGAAAGAAGTATCTCGAATTCTGGTTTGGGCGGAATCCAGCTCCTGTCTAATCTCTGCGGTTCATATCCCAGGTATAGACAATTGGGAAGCGGATTATCTCAGTCGCCAAACGTTGCATCCGGGCGAATGGTCTCTTCACCCAGAGGTATTTCTTCAGATTGTTCAAATGTGGGAGCTTCCAGAAATAGATCTGATGGTGTCTCATCTAAACAAGAAACTTCCCAGGTATCTGTCCAGATCCCGGGATCCTCAGGCGGAAGCAGTGGATGCATTATCACTTCCTTGGAAGTATCATCCTGCTTATATCTTTCCGCCTCTAGTTCTTCTTCCAAGAGTAATCTCCAAGATTCTGAAGGAATGCTCGATTGTTCTGCTGGTAGCTCCGGCATGGCCTCACAGGGTTTGGTATGCGGATCTTGTCCGGATGGCCTCTTGCCATCCGTGGACTCTTCCGCTACGACCAGACCTTCTGTCGCAAGGTCCTTTTTTCCATCAGGATCTCAAATCCTTAAATTTAAAGGTATGGAGATTGAACGCTTGATTCTTGGTCAAAGAGGTTTCTCTGACTCTGTGATTAATACTATGTTACAGGCTCGTAAATCTGTATCCAGAGAGATATATTATAGAGTCTGGAAGACTTATATTTCTTGGTGTCTTTCTCATAATTTTTCTTGGCATTCTTTTAGAATTCCGAGAATTTTACAGTTTCTTCAGGATGGTTTAGATAAAGGTTTATCCGCAAGTTCTTTGAAAGGACAAATCTCTGCTCTTTCTGTTCTTTTTCACAGAAAGATTGCTAATCTTCCTGATATTCATTGTTTTGTACAAGCTTTGGTTCGTATAAAACCTGTAATTAAGTCAATTTCTCCTCCTTGGAGTTTGAATTTGGTTCTGGGGCTCTTCAAGCTCCTCCGTTTGAACCTATGCATTCATTGGACATTAAATTGCTTTCTTGGAAAGTTTTGTTCCTTTTGGCAATCTCTTCTGCCAGAAGAGTTTCTGAATTATCTGCTCTTTCTTGTGAGTCTCCTTTTCTGATTTTTCATCAGGATAAGGCAGTGTTGCGAACTTCTTTTGAATTTTTACCTAAAGTTGTGAATTCTAACAACATTAGTAGGGAAATTGTGGTTCCTTCATTATGTCCTAATCCTAAGAATTCTAAGGAGAAATCATTGCATTCTTTGGATGTTGTTAGAGCTTTGATATATTATGTTGAAGCTACTAAGTCTTTCCGAAAGACTTCTAGTTTATTTGTTATCTTTTCTGGTTCTAGAAAAGGCCAGAAAGCTTCTGCCATTTCTTTGGCATCCTGGTTGAAATCTTTAATTCATCTTGCCTATGTTGAGTCGGGTAAATCTCCGCCTCAAAGGATTACAGCTCATTCTACTAGGTCAGTTTCTACTTCCTGGGCGTTTAGGAATGAAGCTTCGATTGATCAGATTTGCAAAGCAGCAACTTGGTCCTCTTTGCATACTTTTACTAAATTCTACCATTTTGATGTATTTTCTTCTTCTGAAGCAGTTTTTGGTAGAAAAGTACTTCAGGCAGCGGTTTCAGTTTGAATCTTCTGCTTATGTTTTTCATTAAACTTTATTTTGGGTGTGGATTATTTTCAGCAGGAATTGGCTGTCTTTATTTTATCCCTCCCTCTCTAGTGACTCTTGCGTGGAAAGATCCACATCTTGGGTAATCATTATCCCATACGTCACTAGCTCATGGACTCTTGCTAATTACATGAAAGAAAACATAATTTATGTAAGAACTTACCTGATAAATTCATTTCTTTCATATTAGCAAGAGTCCATGAGGCCCGCCCTTTTTTGGGGTGGTTATGATTTTTGTATAAAGCACAATTATTCCAATTCCTTATTTTATATGCTTTCGCACTTTTTTATCACCCCACTTCTTGGCTATTTGTTAAACTGAATTGTGGGTGTGGTGAGGGTTGTATTTATAGACATTTTTAGGTTTGGGAAACTTTGCCCCTCCTGGTAGGAATGTATATCCCATACGTCACTAGCTCATGGACTCTTGCTAATATGAAAGAAATTAATTTATCAGGTAAGTTCTTACATAAATTATGTTATTTGCAAAAAAAATTTAAACACTTAAGCACGTATAGCCTAGGAGACCTGGAGATGATGGGAGGGCTTAAGCTAAGCTCCTTTAAACCCTTAAATCCCCAAAGATCACTGTTTTAAATCTTATTACCTGCTCTTTCAAAACACTTTTTGCTGCAGGTTTCTTACAAGTCATGATATATATATAAATTAATGATAAAGGGGGATATTTATCAAAGCCTCAACTATGCTGCATTCGCCGGCACCAATACGCTCGCCTAAAATCGCGGCAGCGGACCTGAATATGATTTCCATATTTATAAAAAAAAGCCTTCAAAAAGCAGCGCACCAAGTATGGGGCGGTGAGCATCGGACTGTTGTTAACTAGTAGTCATTGATCTCACTGCTATTCAGCTTTTTCCCAACTTTATTTATACCCTGTCACTAAACGCCGCCACTATACTAAAATGTTAAACCCCTATCCCACCGCTCCCGGACCCCGCCGCAACTTTAATAAAGTTAATAACCCCTATCCCGCGGCTCCTGGACCCCGCTGCCACCTAAATAAATGTAACCCCTAAACCTCTGGCCTCCCACATCACTACAATTAACTAAACCTATTAACCCCTAAACTACCAGCCCCCACATGACCATAAACTAAATTAAGCTATGAACCCCTAAACCTAACAACCCGCTAACTTTACATTAAAAATACAACATCCCTATCTTAAAATAAATTAAAACTTACCTTTAGAATTAAAATAAACTATATTAAACTATTAATTAACCTACCCTAACTATTATACTACAATTACATTAAACTAGCAATTACATTAACTATATCACATAATAAAAAAACCTAACCCTACTCAAATTATTTAAAACTACTATTAAAAATCACTAAATAGCAACAAAAAAAACCCACTAAATTACAAAAAAACAAATAAACACTAAGTTACAAAAAAAACCCACAGTATTAAAAATAAACATGAATTACACCTAATCTAATAGCCCTATCAAAATAAAAAATCCCCCCCCCAAAATAAAAAAAAACCCTAGCCTACAATAAACTACTAATGGCCCTTAAAAGGCATTGCCCCAAAGAAATCAGCTCTTTTACCTGTAAAAAAAATACAAACACCCCCCAACAGTAAAACCCAACACCAACTCGACCAACCCCCCAAATAAAAAGCCTATCTAAAAAAAACCTAAGCTCCCCATTGCCCTGAAAGGGGCATTTGTATGGGCATTGCCATTAAAAGGACATTTAGCTCTTTTACCTGCCCAGACCCTACTCTAAAAGTAAAACCCACCCAAAAAACCCTTAAATAAACCTAACACTAACCCCCGACGATCCACTTACAGTTTTTGAAGTTCCACTTGAAGGATTCATCCAGCTGGCAAGAAGTCTTCATCCGGGCAGCAAGAAGTCTTCATCCGGGCGGATCTGTGTCGGATTGAGACCGGCGGATCGTATGTTACGTCACAGATTTCAAATTTTGCCGGTCTGTAGGCTTTGATAACTAGGTCAAATTAAGCTTGCCACAATTACGCTGCAGAATTCTAGTGTATTTGCGGTTGACGGCTTCATAAATATCCCCCATAGACTGAATCTGCTGTGTCTTCTAAAAAAAGATATATAGTTTATGTAACTTTCTCATTGAAAAATAGCCTACAGTAGACTACTGGCGTGAAAATGGGTTAGCAGTTAAAGTGATGGTGAATTTTAGACTTTAAGAAAGTTGCAATGAAAAATTTATAAGTTTACCATCACTTTAAAGGGTTAGGAGGAAACTTTCTAAGAAGAAGAATTCAACCAAGGGGGCAAGTAGTGTTCTGCATGGATCCATGAGCTTTTATATTACAGTTGCTGTAAGCCCATGTCAAGGAGATAACTAAGAAATTGGAGGGTCATTGTACTTTTTTAATTGTAGGTGTCAGTATAGTATGGATTTTTAAATTGACTGTCAAGTCCAAAATAAACTTTAATGATCCAAATAGTATTTTTTTTAAAAAACTTTCCAGTTTACTTTTGTCACCAATTTGCTTTGTTCTCTTGGTGATTCTTACTTGAAAGCTAAACTTAGGTAGACTCATATGCTAGTTTCTTAGACCTTGAAGGCCGCCTCTAATCTGAATGCATTTTGACAGTTTTTCACCACTATAGGGTGTTATTTAATGTGTGTCATATAGATAACATGGAGCTCACTGACTTGAAGTTACCTAGGAGTGAGCACTGATTGGCTAAACAGAGAGGGGAGAGAGAGCACAAAAGAGAGGGGGAGAGATAGCCCAAAAGAGAGGGGATGGGGGGGAGAGCATAAAATAGAGGGGGGGAGAGTGCAAAAGAGAGGGGGAGAGAGTGCAAAAGAGAGGGGGGAGAGAGAGAGTGCAAAAGAGAGGGGGAGAGAGCGCAAAAGATAGGGGGAGAGAGCTCAAAAGAGAGGGGGAGAGAGTGCAAAAGAGCGGGGGGGAGAGAGAGCAAAAGAGAGGGGGAGGGAGAGAGAGAGAGCAAAAGAGAGGGGGAGGGAGAGAGCGCAAGGGGTGGGACCGCTGTACTGCAAAAAATGGCCCATGTGAATGGGCTTTAGGACTAATAATAGAAATAAATTAGAAAGTTTAAAATTGCATGGTCTATCTGAGTTATGAAAGAAAACATTGGGTTTCATATCCCTTATGATAAAGCAGGAACACCTTTTAAAATGACTGCGCTCTCTCTTACTGGATCAATGACCAAAAACCCTGCACGTAGAGAGATCACGTAAAATATTTGGGAATTTTTAGATCTTATATTGTAATGTAGGAGTCTTTACTTTACATTGAAAGCACTACAGTTCTCAAGTAAATATTTCTCTTTCTTTAATTATTTTAGGGACCTCGCCATACTGATGAGACCTCTTAGATCATCTCACCTGAAAAGGGAGCTTTGTATCATTGGTTCCTCTGCCCCACCCACCTTCCTACTGGGAAATTAATTTCTTCTGATGTATCTTGTTTACATAGCTTTTCTACAGCCAATACTACAGTATATATATATCTTTAGTATAGGTTGAGGTTTCAACAGGAACATTTCAAATGTCAAAATAAAGGTAAAATATATATTTGCAAAAAAATTTAAACACTTAAGCACGTATAGCCTAGGAGACCTGGAGATGATGGGAGGGCTTAAGCTAAGCTCCTTTAAACCCTTAAATCCCCAAAGATCACTGTTTTAAATCTTATTACCTGCTCTTTCAAAACACTTTTTGCTGCAGGTTTCTTACAAGTCATGATATATATATAAATTAATGATAAAGGGGGATATTTATCAAAGCCTCAACTATACTGCATTCGCCGGCACCAATACGCTCACCTAAAATCGCGGCAGCGGACCTGAATATGATTTCCATATTTATAAAAAAAAGCCTTCAAAAAGCAGCGCACCAAGTATGGGGCGGTGAGCATCGGACTGTTGTTAACTAGTAGTCATTGATCTCACTGCTATTCAGCTTTTTCCCAACTTTATTTATACCCTGTCACTAAACGCCGCCACTATACTAAAATGTTAAACCCCTATCCCACCGCTCCCGGACCCCGCCGCAACTTTAATAAAGTTAATAACCCCTATCCCGTGGCTCCTGGACCCCGCTGCCACCTAAATAAATGTATTAACCCCTAAACCTCTGGCCTCACACATCACTACAATTAACTAAACCTATTAACCCCTAAACTACCAGCCCCCACATGACCATAAACTAAATTAAGCTATGAACCCCTAAACCTAACAACCCGCTAACTTTACATTAAAAATACAACATCCCTATCTTAAAATAAATTAAAACTTACCTTTAGAATTAAAATAAACTATATTAAACTATTAATTAACCTACCCTAACTATTATACTACAATTACATTAAACTAGCAATTACATTAACTATATTACATAATAAAAAACCCTAACCCTACTCAAATTATTTAAAACTACTATTAAAAATCACTAAATAACAAAAAAAACACTAAATTACAAAAAAACAAATAAACACTAAGTTACAAAAAAAACCCACAGTATTAAAAATAAACATGAATTACACCTAATCTAATAGCCCTATCAAAATAAAAAATCCCCCCCCAAAATAAAAAAAACCCTAGCCTACAACAAACTACCAATGGCCCTTAAAAGGCATTGCCCCAAAGAAATCAGCTCTTTTACCTGTAAAAAAAAATACAAACACCCCCCAACAGTAAAACCCAACACCAACTCGACCAACCCCCCAAATAAAAAGCCTATCTAAAAAAACCTAAGCTCCCCATTGCCCTGAAAGGGGCATTTGTATGGGCATTGCCATTAAAAGGGCATTTAGCTCTTTTACCTGCCCAGACCCTACTCTAAAAGTAAAACCCACCCAAAAAACCCTTAAATAAACCTAACACTAACCCCCGACGATCCACTTACAGTTTTTGAAGTTCCGCTTGAAGGATCCATCCAGCTGGCAAGAAGTCTTCTTCCGGGCAGCAAGAAGTCTTCATCCGGGCGGATCTGTGTCGGATTGAGACCGGAGGATCGTATGTTACGTCACAGATTTCAAATTTTGCGGGCTGTAGGCTTTGATAACTAGGTCAAATTAAGCTTGCCACAATTACGCTGCAGAATTCTAGTGTATTTGCGGTTGACGGCTTCATAAATATCCCCCATAGACTGAATCTGCTGTGTCTTCTAAAAAAAGATATATAGTTTATGTAACTTTCTCATTGAAAAATAGCCTACAGTAGACTACTGGCGTGAAAATGGGTTAGCAGTTAAAGTGATGGTGAATTTTAGACTTTAAGAAAGTTGCAATGAAAAATGTATAAGTTTACCATCACTTTAAAGGGTTAGGAGGAAACTTACTAAGAAGAAGAATTCAACCAAGGGGACAAGTAGTGTTCTGCATGGATCCATGAGCTTTTATATTACAGTTGCTGTAAGCCCATGTCAAGGAGATAACTAAGATATTGGAGGGTCATTGTACTTTTTTAATTGTAGGTGTCAGTATAGTATGGATTTTTAAAGGGACTGTCAAGTCCAAAATAAACTTTAATGATCCAAATAGTATTTTTTTTAAAAAACTTTCCAGTTTACTTTTGTCACCAATTTGCTTTGTTCTCTTGGTGATTCTTACTTGAAAGCTAAACTTAGGTAGACTCATATGCTAGTTTCTTAGACCTTGAAGGCCGCCTCTAATCTGAATGCATTTTGACAGTTTTTCACCACTATAGGGTGTTATTTAATGTGTGTCATATAGATAGCATGGAGCTCACTGACTTGAAGTTACCTAGGAGTGAGCACTGATTGGCTAAAATGCAAGTCTGTCAAAAGAACAGAAATAAGGGGGGCAGTTTGCAGAGGCATAGATACAAGGTAATTACAGGGGTAAAACATGTATTATTATAATTGTGTTGGCTATGCAAAACTAAGGAATGGGTAATAAAGGGATTATCTATCTTTTTGAACAACAAAAATTCTGGTGTTGACTGTCCCTTTAAGTAAAATATAATGTGACTTTATTGTCATTGTCATGTTTAATTATTTTAATGTCTAAAAAGAAATAAGAAAAACACAATGTTAACAGTAATAAATATAGCATTTCACAACAATCAGGGAATACAATAGTGTACCAACCATCCACATATCCTACATGCACAACTAAATGTGGGCTTGTTTACAACGTGGCTTAATTGATCTAAAATTGCAGACCATGCAAATCATTTCTGTAACCTAAACTGTAATTCACAAATATTTAATATATTAAATTATACATGACATTGTCTAAGAAAGAATAATTGATTCTTTCTCTGTACTTGATGTATCTTAATCATTACAGGAATTCCATATGCAGGGCAGCTTTTAATCACATAAGTACTATATCACCTGATTTTATTAAGTTACACAATGATACAGTTATCCATAGAGTTTTTTGTACATTATTCCTTACTGCTGTCACCTTTCATATATGTTTTGCTAGATTCATTCATTTTCTGCATTTCATCAAGATGGTAGAAGTTATTAACCTCGCCTATGTACATTTAGAAACATGCTTACTGTGGGTTTATGAAAACAGGATCATTCTCTTGAGAAAAACTAAACCTATAAATGTTTTGCCTTTGAGATTAAACTGACTGCATCTATTTATTATACTGTGCCTAGGCATCATTTTATAAACTGTAGTGCTGCAAAATTAGAGACAGATAAAGTCAGCATTCATTGAGTCATAAGGGGAAACAAATCTCAAGTACTGATTTTTTAAATATTATTCATAATGCAATTTTTTTTAATTACTAGTTTTGTATAACATATTTACTGGAACATTAAAATTTTAAAAATGTATTTAAATCTTTTTTTAGATAATCATGTTCTATATAATAAATTATTTTTATATTCTTGTAAAAAGATTTTACTGTGTATGCAAGGTTATTTTAACCATGTATATTATAAATCTAGCAAATAAATGGTCAGAGCAGAGCATTATGTGAAATAATTTCCCAAAAGCTACTGTACTCCTCTCAACTTACTAAATAGTCCTACTTGAAAAAGTATAAGAATTTTATGTAACCCCACAAAAAATAGCATCCTGTACTGTCCTGCATAAATGAGTAAACAACATAGGAAATATCTCTATTAGTAGAGCATGTTCTTTTAGTAAAAACAGTTAAGGCACTGATACAAATGATTATGGTGGGGTTTTAGGACCTTTTTATGCTATGACAGAAAGTGTCAATGCACTTTGATTTGGGAAAAAAAGCTTTAGACTTCTTAGTGTGTTCCAAGATACATAGATGGAATTTATTCATTTTTATTTAATTTTTTGACTGATGGCAGTTGTGAGTATGACAGTGGAGGGCCCTCTAGTGGGCCTGTAACAACATTAAGGGTTTACCAACTTGAAGTCTGGAGTAATGCTAAGTTGTGTTGCTACAATGTTGCAAGTGGAGAGGCGGTGTTTGTTTCTTACCTTTATAGGGTCCTGCAGCAGTGAGTTCAGCCTCTTTCAGTTTCCAAACTTCAAGGAGAAGGTTTCTGAAGTTTTGCTGAGATTCCAGAAGTGGAGCATGGAGAGATCCAGGAGAAAATCTGTGCCTCCCAAGCGTTACAGGGAGGTGGTGGAGCTGACTGTGAGGAAGAAGGGACCTGCAAAACAGAGACAGGAGCCTGAGTCAGAGGATCTGGTACCCCCCACTCCCCAGAAATCCCCCCCTGCTAGAAGTTTTAATAGAGGAAATGGAAAGGCAGGGGGAAAGTTAGGGGTAACAGGCCCTAGTGGTGAGGCCCAGTCTAGGTTGGAGCAGGGGGTAGGCCCCAATCCAGGGCCGCATGCCGGGGGGGTCGGAGCAACTGACAGGGGGTGTATTGTGGGGCCTGATGGTTGCTCTGTGGTCCTGCAGGGTCCGGAACCCCCAGCTGATGCTGGGGCTGGTTTAGTTGGGCGGTTTGCGGCCTTGCCGCCGCCGGCCATGGCGGCGGTCTTGGCCTTAGCCCAGTCACTAACTTGTGTGATGGCCCCTGGGGGCCAGGTGCTGGGCTCGGCGGTTGCTGGGGCTGCCGGGGGTGAGGCGGCAAACTTAGGGCCCAGAGTCATTGCGGAGTGCGCAGCGGAGTCTGCCCCATGGAGTGGCGGTTCCCGCGAGATCTCCTCCGAGCGTTCAGAGGAGGAGGGGGATCGCGGCCCCCATTTTGTGGACAGTCAGGAGCGGGAGAGGAAGGCCTCGCGCGACCAGAGCCCCACAGGTAACTTGGGAGGACTTCTGGTCGCGAGCGAGGCATCAGTTAGGCAGGCGGGGACCGGTAGGGGGTACTTACCCAGCAGAGGCTTGGCGGATGGTCCGATTGCCGGGTGGAGTGTGAGTGGTGCAGTGGAGTCCCACGTGGGTAGGCCTGTGAATGGTGTGCATGCGCGCATGGTGGTAGATCACGGTCTCACTATGGGGCCGTCAGGTGTGGCAGACAGAGTGGTGAGATCATCTGGGGGGTCTAGGGAGCGGCCTTGCACTAGCACAGGTGGTGTGGATATGATAGGGCAGTCTAGCATGAGAGAGGGTGCTGGTCAGATGTATGGATGCGCGGGTGCAATAACAGAGGCCAGTAGGCCTGAGGGGACGCAGGGTCGATCTGAGACACGAATGATGCATGAACCACATAGGGGTTGGGAACATGTGGGGATGACGCATGGCTATGATAGATCTAATCAGTTTAGGTCTGGGGGCCTTATGAGACAAGGACACTTGATGAATGATATGCAGTATGATAGGGGGCAGACACAGAGAGGTGTGCAATCACATGGTGGTGTGGATGAGGATATGATTAGGAGAGCCGTAGAGGCAGCGCTGCGTGTAGTGAATACTGCGAGGCCCCCGTCTGGGTTTAGTGTTCACGCCCGGGAGGGGGCAGCGCAGGAGATGGTTATCAGAAATGCTGTGGCTAACGTTCTTGGTATGACTGCTGGGGGGGAGACAGGGAGAGGGGAGGGAGGGTGCTTAAACTGATGCTCCTCTCATAGACCGGAGTACTCCCCAAGTTGTTTTGTCTCAACAGGTTCCTGCAAGCACAACAGCCGGGATGGCATCAAGTTCGACCAGCGCCCTAGCGGTGGCTGGGCCCAGCGGAGTCCAGAGTGCTGCTGTACCATCAGCCCCTGCAGGAGCAGAGACACAAGGAGATGGTGAGTGCCATGCACCAGACATAATGCACACTGACACGGGGTCTTCCACGAGTGGGTCAGGGTCTGATAGCGGCGCGGACCTTGGGTTAGTGGGGAAAGGGCAGCGCAGGATGTTTAGGTGGATCAAGAAGATGGCGGCGGCTCAAGCGAAAGACAGGGCAGGCGCTAGGAATCAGACAATGGAGGTTCAGGGGCCACAGGATTTAGGGGGCGCGATGGCGCCAGTGGGCTTGATGCCGCGCAAAGTGGCGGCACAAGGGGACACTTACCCCTGTTTAGTCCACTCGCTTTATGGCCATCTCAAATTGAAGGTTATTAAGAAGATCCAGGAGGGCAGATACGTTAACGTTTTCGAGCTCTCTCTTGACCCATTTAGGGCGAAAGAAAGAGCTGCAGATGGTTCAGGCCCTAAAAAAGTGCGTAGGCCGGAGACGTACGAGGAATGGCTAAAATGCTTCCGAGTACTGGCCACATGCTATGTGGACAGATGGCCGTTACAGGGACCCAACCTTTTTAAGTACCAGGATACCATTGAGGATATCCGTACGAGGTTCAAGGAAGGCGCATGGCGTGAATATGACATGGCCTTTAGGAGAAAGATGGTGGGTAACCCTCTGTTGCACTTCGGGACACAAGATATGCATTTGTGGTCCAAACTGGGAGTGGAGGGCGGTACTCCCTCCCCTGTGGCGTCACGCTAGGTGCCTCCACGTCAAGGGGCGCGGCTTGGCAGGAGGGGAAGGGAGTGCTGGAAATTCCAGGAGAAGCAGTGTGATAGGGGGAGCAGCTGCTCCTTTCGATACATCTGCAAATTCTGTGCAGGGCCTCATCCAGGCGCGGAGTGTGGGAAGCGAAAGGAACAGGGCCAGACCAAACTCACTCCTAAGCCAGGAGTTACAGTCAAGAGCACCAACTCCGCTTAGGTTGCAGGCCATGTTGATATGGCTGGCTAACTACCCCGACAGGAGGGCAGCTGAGTTGCTGAGGTCGGGGTTGGAATGGGGTTTCCATATCCCTGTCACTGGGAAGGTTGTGGGTTCTCCAGTGCATAGGAATTTTAAAACGGCCTACGAATTCCCGCAGGTAGTGAGGGAGAAGTTGGCTAAGGAGGTGGCGCTGGGCAGGGTGTCTGTGCCATTCTCCTCCTGCCCATTGGAAGATCTGGTGATCTCCCCATTGGGTGTGATGCCCAAAAAAGAGGAAGGGAAGTTCAGGTTGATACATCACCTTTCTTTCCCAAAAGGGGAGTCAGTTAACGATGCCATTGACCCAGAGCTTAGTTCTGTGCACTATCAATCGTTTGATTGTGCGCTGGACGTGGTCAGGGCGTGTGATCCGGGTGCACTGTTAGCAAAGCTAGACATCGAGTCGGCTTTCCGGCTACTACCATTGCACCCTTCGGCATTCAGACTAATGGGCATGAAGTTTGAAGGGGAGTATTACGTGGACAAGTGCTTGCCAATGGGATGCTCACTGTCCTGTTCCCTGTTTGAGTGTTTCAGCTAGTTCCGGCATTGGGTAGTTTATAAGGCGTCAAGTGGGGGAGCAGTGGCTCACTACTTGGATGATTTTCTGTTGGTTGGGAAAGATGGCTCCGCTGAGTGCAAACAATTCATGGGCGTCATGCAGGATATGATGGAGCATTTTGGTGTGCCGCCTGCGGACGATAAAACGCAGGGTCCGTGCACATGCCTCACCTTTCTGGGGATAGAAATAGACACTGTGCAGGTGGATTGCAGGTTACCTATGGATAAGGTGACGCGGATGTTGGCTGCAGTGCGGAGGCTTAGGGAAATGGGCAAGGTTCCCATCAGGGAGGTCCAGTCGCTGTTGGGCCTCCTGAATTTTGCGGGACGAGTTATCCCTATGGGAAGGGTTTTTAACCGTCGATTGGAGGGCCTTTTGAGGGGCCCTACCGGTCATGCAAAATGGGCACGCATAACTGCGGAAGTCAGGGAGGACCTGGAGGTATGGGAGAAATTCTTGGTGAATTTTAACGGTGTGTGCTTATGGAGGAGTAGGAAGGTATCAAACCAGGCCATAAACCTGTACACGGATGCAGCGGGTGGATTCGGGTACGGGGCATACCTCGATGGTGAATGGAGCGCAGCTTCATGGTCGCGGGAGTGGATTGCGCGGGATATACCAAAAACCTGACTCTGTTGGAACTATTCCCGATAGTGCTGGCAGTGGAAATTTGGGGTGGTAGATTGGCCAATAAATCGGTGGTATTCTGGATGGACAACCTGAGTGTGGTGTATGCCATTCACAGGCTGTCTGCGTCCTCGCCAGCAGTTGTGTGTTACTTGCGACATTTGGTGTTGCGCTGTTTGCAGAGCAACATACATTTCACTGCCAAACACGTCCGGGAGTGCAGAACGTTATATCGGATGCACTCTCTCTATTTAAATGGGGGCAGTTTAGGGAAGCAGCACCCATGGCAGCAGAGGAGTGGTTAACATGCCCTTCTTCTCTTTGACGTGAAACAAAAACAAAAACAGAGGCGCCACATGTGTAGATCAATAAAACCAGAAATCCAGTAAGAGTAGAATAAGGGTACTCACAAGCAAAGCGGCACTCTCTTGTGCCAAAAGGGGCGGGCTGGTTTTTTACAGCAAACCAGCTAGCTGTGCATCTGTCAGATGGATGGAGGATGTTTGTCTCCCGGGTATCAAACACTGGTCCAAAACTGCAAAGGAAGGAGGAGGAAGAGCTACAGTGCCCTTAGGTTACTGCTATGAGGGTAGTAACACCAACACCAGACTTATGTAAAAGTATAAAATCAGTATTTTATTGTACAAAATAAAAATACCAAATGGTATAACAAATTACAGCTGGGTGATGACAACCTATCTCCCCATAGACCATACAATATTGCGACGCGTTTCTCGGGGAACACCCCGTTTCCTCAGGCTTGTATGTATGTGGTGTGCATGAATGCCCTTTATATAGGGTTTAGTAACCTAATGTTCAAATGAACCCTCCCCTTCCTTTACACAGATAACCTATCATGTCCTTCCTTTCCAAACACTCCCCATTGTTGTGGATATGTGCTGTTAGATTAGTTCTAATTATGTGCCTCAGTTGAATTTCAATTTGTATAACTTCATTTATCTATAGATCTCTAATATTCCTATATAAATAAGTGGTTAGATCTATAATGGACTGTCTTGATTGTTCATTATGTATATTGTTATTTTCGTAAAAAACTAGCATATGTTCTGTGTCTAGCCAATGGGATTACAGCCATCCCGGGGGCCTGTTCCGACATGGAAATTCCATTGGTTACATTCTAGGCTGCATAAAATGTCATCATGACGTAATGTCATGTGATCAAAGTTGTACCAAGTTAGCTACCCAATAGCTATTGCCGTAATGACGTGTGATCACGTGATCATATCATAATGTCATGTGATCGTAGTTGCGCCAAATAGGCTATTGCCGTAATTTACGTCTAAAGGGAATGACGTGTGGTCACATGATCACTGCGGCTCAAGTCTCGGTGGTTTCAACCCATTGTAGTTACTAGGGGTGACGTAATTACGCCTACATATGGCTATAGAGCCAATGGGAAAGCGCAGTTGTGACTAATGTAATGTCACTGGTTATACCTTTATCAATAGCGTAAAACTAATGATGATAAATGGGAAATTAGAATTAAACAGTGTATTACGCTAATAGTCCGACGTAAACATTGTGGACCCATTGCAATCTAATATTAATGTGAAATACACTCATTGGAGCCGTATTTATGAGAATATACAATATATAAAAAAGTGATAGGTATAACGAAGTATATGTGTTAATATAATGGAGCGTAATGTGTGTAATATACAAATATAGTGATCACTAATAAACAAATGATCATATGACTAACTAATGAGTGGTGCTCCAGATAAAAATAATAATAATATGATAAAAATAACTATAATAAGGTGACGTTGACACCCAGTGGATGAGTGTGATATATTAATATGCAGGGGTGATAGTGTGAGTGATATTAATGAGCAATATTGGTGTAGATAGTATTAATGGGCTATATTATAGGTGTGTTATATTTGAATAATACCATGAAGTGATAATATTATTGTCCTGTGTTCACTGAGAATATGTGAATGTGCTACTGTAAGTGATAATAAATGTGAGTGAAGGGTAAATATAATGAATAAGAACTACTAGGGTAAAAATGCTATGTATAAAATACAATTAAACTAAATTCCCAATGTATATACAAATGACTGTAGTAAGAATTCCTCTATGGATAAGATTTGTCTTTAGTTTGAAATATATATTGAATTAGTGGTTGTGAACTAATAACAATGGGGTGTCGAAAAGTCCAGCGAACAGAAAGCACATCTAGCCAAATACATATTCTGACAATTAGCCAAACATATATTGAATAAACCAGTATCTCATATATACATATAACAAAGAATTCTACACAAATGCTGCAGAATCTATGACCTCGTTCAGGCCAATGGGAAACAAGCTATTGAATTTATATATCCAATAGGTTTCCCTTTGTCTCAATTTGGAAAACCTATTGTATATATTGCTAGGAGGGATTCTTTCTAATGGTGTTATTTTAAATGAACATTTACCAGGAATATAACTGTTACATATATGTCTAGACACACTATGTTTCAGCGATTTGGATTCGATGTTCCTCAGATGTTCACTCCATCTGGTCCTGACTTTTCTACAGGTCCTACCTATATACTGAATTCCACATTGGCAGGACAAGGCGTATATTATGTAGTTGGAATCACAGGACAATCTATTTCTAATGGGTATTACTTCTTTTGTGTGGTTAACTGTTATGTCACTGTGACCATGTGTTATATATTTACACATGTGGCATCGTTTCTTTCCACATCTAAAGGCCCCTATTTTGCTAAAAATATGATTATTATGAATCTGATCTCTCTGTCCTGTGATATTAGTGGATCTCCTTTTTGACATCACCACCTTACTGGGATTATTCAATATATGATATATATGAGATACTGGTTTATTCAATATATGTTTGGCTAATTGTCAGAATATGTATTTGGCTAGATGTGCTTTCTGTTCGCTGGACTTTTCGACACCCCATTGTTGTTAGTTCACAACCACTAATTCAATATATATTTCAAACTAAAGACAAATCTTATCCATAGAGGAATTCTTACTACAGTCATTTGTATATACATTGGGAATTTAGTTTAATTGTATTTTATACATAGCATTTTTACCCTAGTAGTTCTTATTCATTATATTTACCCTTCACTCACATTTATTATCACTTACAGTAGCACATTCACATATTCTCAGTGAACACAGGACAATAATATTATCACTTCATGGTATTATTCAAATATAACACACCTATAATATAGCCCATTAATACTATCTACACCAATATAGCTCATTAATATCACTCACACTATCACCCCTGCATATTAATATATCACACTCATCCACTGGGTGTCAACGTCACCTTATTATAGTTATTTTTATCATATTATTATTATTTTTATCTGGAGCACCACTCATTAGTTAGTCATATGATCATTTGTTTATTAGTGATCACTATATTTGTATATTACACACATTACGCTCCATTATATTAACACATATACTTCGTTATACCTATCACTTTTTTATATATTGTATATTCTCATAAATACGGCTCCAATGAGTGTATTTCACATTAATATTAGATTGCAATGGGTCCACAATGTTTACGTCGGACTATTAGCGTAATACACTGTTTAATTCTAATTTCCCATTTATCATCATTAGTTTTACGCTATTGATAAAGGTATAACCAGTGACATTACATTATTCACAACTGCGCTTTCCCATTGGCTCTATAGCCATATGTAGGCGTAATTACGTCACCCCTAGTAACTACAATGGGTTGAAACCACCGAGACTTGAGCCGCAGTGATCATGTGACCACACGTCATTCCCTTTAGACGTAAATTACGGCAATAGCCTATTTGGCGCAACTACGATCACATGACATTATGATATGATCACGTGATCACACGTCATTACGGCAATAGCTATTGGGTAGCTAACTTGGTACAACTTTGATCACATGACATTACGTCATGATGACATTTTATGCAGCCTAGAATGTAACCAATGGAATTTCCATGTCGGAACAGGCCCCCGGGATGGCTGTAATCCCATTGGCTTGACACAGAACATATGCTAGTTTTTTACGAAAATAACAATATACATAATGAACAATCAAGACAGTCCATTATAGATCTAACCACTTATTTATATAGGAATATTAGAGATCTATAGATAAATGAAGTTATACAAATTGAAATTCAACTGAGGCACATAATTAGAACTAATCTAACAGCACATATCCACAACAATGGGGAGTGTTTGGAAAGGAAGGACACGATAGGTTATCTGTGTAAAGGAAGGGGAGGGTTCATTTGAACATTAGGTTACTAAACCCTATATAAAGGGCATTCATGCACACCACATACATACAAGCCTGAGGAAACGGGGTGTTCCCCGAGAAACGCGTCGCAATATTGTATGGTCTATGGGGAGATAGGTTGTCATCACCCAGCTGTAATTTGTTATACCATTTGGTATTTTTATTTTGTACAATAAAATACTGATTTTATACTTTTACATAAGTCTGGTGTTGGTGTTACTACCCTCATAGCAGTAACCTAAGGGCACTGTAGCTCTTCCTCCTCCTTCCTTTGCAGTTTTGGACCAGTGTTTGATACCCGGGAGACAAACATCCTCCATCCATCTGACAGATGCACAGCTAGCTGGTTTGCTGTAAAAAACCAGCCCGCCCCTTTTGGCACAAGAGAGTGCCGCTTTGCTTGTGAGTACCCTTATTCTACTCTTACTGGATTTCTGGTTTTATTGATCTACACATGTGGCGCCTCTGTTTTTGTTTTTGTTTCACGTCTTAGAATACATCATCCAGTGGGGTGAAGACAGAGAGCAGCCTGTTCAAATACCGTTGGACATTTAAAGAGTTTCGCTGGACTTTCCAGATTGGGTTCTACATACCACTGTATTGTATTTATTTCTTTACATATTTGCTGTTTTTAGTTTTTTTATGCACTGTGTTAGCAAATTGGTGTATAACACTGTTTCTTTTTGTTCTGATGCTAGTTGTAATATTAATCCATTTTAATAAGCGCCTCCTATAGGGGCCCAGTGATAAGCTCTATCACGGTGACTCTTGCATAGTATTATTTTTACCTGGTTTCGGTTTGATAGGAGAGCTGCTACTTTCCACCATACATATATACATATATATATGTATATGTGTACACGTATATATATATATATAGTCTATATATATTTTTATATCACATCTTCATTATTTTATATTAACATTATTATTATTTGTATATATTTTACAACTGTTAGGATATATTTTATAATCATTTGCCTTTATTGTTATCATCCTACATCATAATGTTGTCTTCCTCTGATAGAGCTTTAAGGAGACAAAGAACCACACATGATGATAATAATACAGGAATCATTGTTGACCCCGCCACCAATGCTAGTATAGAGAGTCTGTTTACTAAGTTGGAAGACTTACTCAAAAATGAGAATAGGCATTGGTGGGATCTAGACTGTTTAAAGAAATATAAAGAAAAGAAACAGATCCCCAGGGGTTTACGTGTATTTAAGAATTGCTCTTTCAAAAATAATCCAGATTTGCTCACTAAGTGGTATGGCATTTTAGATGAGTGTTCCTTCAAACTCATTGACCTACTCATCTCCCATAGACAGCTATTGGTAGATGAGGTAGGGGTAGAAATAGACAACATCCAGAAAGAATTAGAAGGGTTCAAGGAACATCCTGAATACCATAAACTTAATACTCAAACGATCAAATCAGTAGATGAATACCAGACAGAAATCATAACTAATAAAAACAACAAAATTAAAAGAGATGAAGAAGATTACAGTAAAGGGGAAGTTTATACTTACAATAGAAATAAACCCAATAAGGCTAATGATTGGACTGTGGTACAACGTCACAAAAACAAAAATAACCATCAGTCTTATTATAACTCCAATCGGAATAATAATCAAAAGAATTCATTTAGTCACTCACGTGGGAACCAATATGGGGACCATAATGGTAACCGCAATCAAAACATCCAACAATATAATGAGGGCCCGGGTACCAACCGGAATTCAGAACCTCTACATAATAGATCTAACTATGCAGATAGGGATTATAGAGGTACACCACAATATCAGGAATACCATAACCCTAATTATATTCCCATCAATAATAGATTTCAAGCCCTCAGTTCAGGGCAGGATGAGGTATCTGATCAATTGAGAGAAGCAAGACCCTCTACATCAAAGGCCATGACTACCCCCCTTATTTCATCTGGGCCTTTTTTAGAGAATTCGAACCTCGCACCCTTATGGAGGCGACCGACCCCTACTCCAAATCAAAAGAAAAGACCATATCCAAACGGGGAAAGCGAGGGAGAGGGAAAACCCACAAAAAAGAAAAACTCACAAAATTAAGAAAGGGGATATTCAATCTCTCTTCACATACACTCTCAGATGATGAGGTGAGAGTCCTTGGAAGAGGTCTATCCTATTGCCCTCCAAATCCGCATAACATTTTCGAACTTTTTGTGGATTTGAATAAATACACATGCAAATTATCAATTCAGAGATACTTTGCAATGAAGGCTTTGAGAAAACACAATATAGAGGGTTCACCTATACTATTAAATTCAGGTCAAATGAGAAATCCCTCCACGGTTATATCATATGATCCTAGCTCACTAATGGAGGAACTTTTTGAAGGAGTAATACATACTTCATTTGCTCCCTCTTCATCATTTTATCCCCCTAAGGAAGAAGTATCTTATATAGACCTATATCAACAACTAGTCTTAGAAGATTTCGAATCAATGCCACAAAGGATTATGGGTAAAAAGAAAACTTGGCCCAACGAAGCCAGGGCCCTTAAAAGTCTGATGGACGATGAGAATCTGGTCGTCCGCCAGGCAGATAAGGGCGGTGGCATTGTGCTGCAGAATTATTCTGACTATGTAAAAGAAGCTTGTAGAATTCTAGAGGATACTAATTATTATACTAAACTAAAGTATGATCCTACCATAGAGTATACAAAAATTCTTAACACCTTATTGGAACAAGGCCTTAACTTACAGATTCTCACTAAAAAAGAGAAAAGATACCTTACCCCAGACCATCCCAGCATACCTTACTATTACCATCTACCCAAATTGCACAAGAATGAAAAAGAGCCTCCGGGTAGACCCATTATAGCTGGCATGAATAGTATCACCGACAGATTGTCAGAATATATAGACATTTACCTACAGAGGTATGTTATCACTTTACCATCCTACATTAAGGACACTAAAGACCTGCTCAATAAACTTTCTCTTGTGCAATTGGACAAAAATAAGAAGTATCTTTGGCTTACATGTGATGTTGGATCACTGTATTCGAATATATCTCATGATTTGGGAATTAACACCACCTCGATATATTTGAATAGAGATTTATATATGCCTTTAAACCAAAAAGAATATCTGATCTCACTTATTAACTTTATTTTAAAACACAATTATTTTCAGTTTCTGGATTCTTTTTTTCTACAAATCAGGGGAACGGCCATGGGCACCAGATTTGCCCCTAGTTTTGCCAACCTTTTTATGGGTTGCTATGAAGATCACTATATATACAATTCGCAATGGAGGGGCAATCTGGTGTTCTATGGCCGTTATATAGATGACCTGATATTTATTTTTGATGGTTTAGAATCAGAAGCCTTGGATTTTGTATCACATTTAAATTATAACAATATGGGCATTAGTTTCACCCACAATTTACAGAAAGAAAGCATAGAATTTCTGGATGTCGTCCTATCCTGGGACCAAGAAGAGAATATATCCACGTCCACTTTTTTTAAAAAAGTGGATTGCAATAATTTTCTACACTTCTCTAGCAACCATTTAACTAAATGGAAAACGAACATTCCTTTTAGTCAGTTTTGTAGATTGCGAAGAAACTGCAGCACTATTGACCAATACAATCAGCAATCACAGATCCTAAAATGTAGATTTATTGAAAAAGGATACCCTGTGGATTTAGTCACAAAAGGCTATGAGAAAGCCAAGAATCTACATAGGGAACAATTACTATCCTCAGTCAAAACAATAGACAGAGATAAGGAAAATTTTGCTAATAAACAACCTTTGTTTATCACACAATACAACTCTAACCATAAAATCATTAACAAAGTCCTTAAAAAACATTGGCCGATTCTTCTAAAAGATCCCGTTCTGAAGAAAACTCTTCCGTTACAACCCAAATTAGTGTTTAAGAGAGCCCCCACTTACAAACAAAAACTAGCCCCCAGTAAGGTGGTGATGTCAAAAAGGAGATCCACTAATATCACAGGACAGAGAGATCATATTCATAATAATCATATTTTTAGCAAAATAGGGGCCTTTAGATGTGGAAAGAAACGATGCCACATGTGTAAATATATAACACATGGTCACAGTGACATAACAGTTAACCACACAAAAGAAGTAATACCCATTAGAAATAGATTGTCCTGTGATTCCAACTACATAATATACGCCTTGTCCTGCCAATGTGGAATTCAGTATATAGGTAGGACCTGTAGAAAAGTCAGGACCAGATGGAGTGAACATCTGAGGAACATCGAATCCAAATCGCTGAAACATAGTGTGTCTAGACATATATGTAACAGTTATATTCCTGGTAAATATTCATTTAAAATAACACCATTAGAAAGAATCCCTCCTAGCAATATATACAATAGGTTTTCCAAATTGAGACAAAGGGAAACCTATTGGATATATAAATTCAATAGCTTGTTTCCCATTGGCCTGAACGAGGTCATAGATTCTGCAGCATTTGTGTAGAATTCTTTGTTATATGTATATATGAGATACTGGTTTATTCAATATATGTTTGGCTAATTGTCAGAATATGTATTTGGCTAGATGTGCTTTCTGTTCGCTGGACTTTTCGACACCCCATTGTTGTTAGTTCACAACCACTAATTCAATATATATTTCAAACTAAAGACAAATCTTATCCATAGAGGAATTCTTACTACAGTCATTTGTATATACATTGGGAATTTAGTTTAATTGTATTTTATACATAGCATTTTTACCCTAGTAGTTCTTATTCATTATATTTACCCTTCACTCACATTTATTATCACTTACAGTAGCACATTCACATATTCTCAGTGAACACAGGACAATAATATTATCACTTCATGGTATTATTCAAATATAACACACCTATAATATAGCCCATTAATACTATCTACACCAATATAGCTCATTAATATCACTCACACTATCACCCCTGCATATTAATATATCACACTCATCCACTGGGTGTCAACGTCACCTTATTATAGTTATTTTTATCATATTATTATTATTTTTATCTGGAGCACCACTCATTAGTTAGTCATATGATCATTTGTTTATTAGTGATCACTATATTTGTATATTACACACATTACGCTCCATTATATTAACACATATACTTCGTTATACCTATCACTTTTTTATATATTGTATATTCTCATAAATACGGCTCCAATGAGTGTATTTCACATTAATATTAGATTGCAATGGGTCCACAATGTTTACGTCGGACTATTAGCGTAATACACTGTTTAATTCTAATTTCCCATTTATCATCATTAGTTTTACGCTATTGATAAAGGTATAACCAGTGACATTACATTAGTCACAACTGCGCTTTCCCATTGGCTCTATAGCCATATGTAGGCGTAATTACGTCACCCCTAGTAACTACAATGGGTTGAAACCACCGAGACTTGAGCCGCAGTGATCATGTGACCACACGTCATTCCCTTTAGACGTAAATTACGGCAATAGCCTATTTGGCGCAACTACGATCACATGACATTATGATATGATCACGTGATCACACGTCATTACGGCAATAGCTATTGGGTAGCTAACTTGGTACAACTTTGATCACATGACATTACGTCATGATGACATTTTATGCAGCCTAGAATGTAACCAATGGAATTTCCATGTCGGAACAGGCCCCCGGGATGGCTGTAATCCCATTGGCTTGACACAGAACATATGCTAGTTTTTTACGAAAATAACAATATACATAATGAACAATCAAGACAGTCCATTATAGATCTAACCACTTATTTATATAGGAATATTAGAGATCTATAGATAAATGAAGTTATACAAATTGAAATTCAACTGAGGCACATAATTAGAACTAATCTAACAGCACATATCCACAACAATGGGGAGTGTTTGGAAAGGAAGGACACGATAGGTTATCTGTGTAAAGGAAGGGGAGGGTTCATTTGAACATTAGGTTACTAAACCCTATATAAAGGGCATTCATGCACACCACATACATACAAGCCTGAGGAAACGGGGTGTTCCCCGAGAAACGCGTCGCAATATTGTATGGTCTATGGGGAGATAGGTTGTCATCACCCAGCTGTAATTTGTTATACCATTTGGTATTTTTATTTTGTACAATAAAATACTGATTTTATACTTTTACATAAGTCTGGTGTTGGTGTTACTACCCTCATAGCAGTAACCTAAGGGCACTGTAGCTCTTCCTCCTCCTTCCTTTGCAGTTTTGGACCAGTGTTTGATACCCGGGAGACAAACATCCTCCATCCATCTGACAGATGCACAGCTAGCTGGTTTGCTGTAAAAAACCAGCCCGCCCCTTTTGGCACAAGAGAGTGCCGCTTTGCTTGTGAGTACCCTTATTCTACTCTTACTGGATTTCTGGTTTTATTGATCTACACATGTGGCGCCTCTGTTTTTGTTTTTGTTTCACGTCTTAGAATACATCATCCAGTGGGGTGAAGACAGAGAGCAGCCTGTTCAAATACCGTTGGACATTTAAAGAGTTTCGCTGGACTTTCCAGATTGGGTTCTACATACCACTGTATTGTATTTATTTCTTTACATATTTGCTGTTTTTAGTTTTTTTATGCACTGTGTTAGCAAATTGGTGTATAACACTGTTTCTTTTTGTTCTGATGCTAGTTGTAATATTAATCCATTTTAATAAGCGCCTCCTATAGGGGCCCAGTGATAAGCTCTATCACGGTGACTCTTGCATAGTATTATTTTTACCTGGTTTCGGTTTGATAGGAGAGCTGCTACTTTCCACCATACATATATACATATATATATGTATATGTGTACACGTATATATATATATATAGTCTATATATATTTTTATATCACATCTTCATTATTTTATATTAACATTATTATTATTTGTATATATTTTACAACTGTTAGGATATATTTTATAATCATTTGCCTTTATTGTTATCATCCTACATCATAATGTTGTCTTCCTCTGATAGAGCTTTAAGGAGACAAAGAACCACACATGATGATAATAATACAGGAATCATTGTTGACCCCGCCACCAATGCTAGTATAGAGAGTCTGTTTACTAAGTTGGAAGACTTACTCAAAAATGAGAATAGGCATTGGTGGGATCTAGACTGTTTAAAGAAATATAAAGAAAAGAAACAGATCCCCAGGGGTTTACGTGTATTTAAGAATTGCTCTTTCAAAAATAATCCAGATTTGCTCACTAAGTGGTATGGCATTTTAGATGAGTGTTCCTTCAAACTCATTGACCTACTCATCTCCCATAGACAGCTATTGGTAGATGAGGTAGGGGTAGAAATAGACAACATCCAGAAAGAATTAGAAGGGTTCAAGGAACATCCTGAATACCATAAACTTAATACTCAAACGATCAAATCAGTAGATGAATACCAGACAGAAATCATAACTAATAAAAACAACAAAATTAAAAGAGATGAAGAAGATTACAGTAAAGGGGAAGTTTATACTTACAATAGAAATAAACCCAATAAGGCTAATGATTGGACTGTGGTACAACGTCACAAAAACAAAAATAACCATCAGTCTTATTATAACTCCAATCGGAATAATAATCAAAAGAATTCATTTAGTCACTCACGTGGGAACCAATATGGGGACCATAATGGTAACCGCAATCAAAACATCCAACAATATAATGAGGGCCCGGGTACCAACCGGAATTCAGAACCTCTACATAATAGATCTAACTATGCAGATAGGGATTATAGAGGTACACCACAATATCAGGAATACCATAACCCTAATTATATTCCCATCAATAATAGATTTCAAGCCCTCAGTTCAGGGCAGGATGAGGTATCTGATCAATTGAGAGAAGCAAGACCCTCTACATCAAAGGCCATGACTACCCCCCTTATTTCATCTGGGCCTTTTTTAGAGAATTCGAACCTCGCACCCTTATGGAGGCGACCGACCCCTACTCCAAATCAAAAGAAAAGACCATATCCAAACGGGGAAAGCGAGGGAGAGGGAAAACCCACAAAAAAGAAAAACTCACAAAATTAAGAAAGGGGATATTCAATCTCTCTTCACATACACTCTCAGATGATGAGGTGAGAGTCCTTGGAAGAGGTCTATCCTATTGCCCTCCAAATCCGCATAACATTTTCGAACTTTTTGTGGATTTGAATAAATACACATGCAAATTATCAATTCAGAGATACTTTGCAATGAAGGCTTTGAGAAAACACAATATAGAGGGTTCACCTATACTATTAAATTCAGGTCAAATGAGAAATCCCTCCACGGTTATATCATATGATCCTAGCTCACTAATGGAGGAACTTTTTGAAGGAGTAATACATACTTCATTTGCTCCCTCTTCATCATTTTATCCCCCTAAGGAAGAAGTATCTTATATAGACCTATATCAACAACTAGTCTTAGAAGATTTCGAATCAATGCCACAAAGGATTATGGGTAAAAAGAAAACTTGGCCCAACGAAGCCAGGGCCCTTAAAAGTCTGATGGACGACGAGAATCTGGTCGTCCGCCAGGCAGATAAGGGCGGTGGCATTGTGCTGCAGAATTATTCTGACTATGTAAAAGAAGCTTGTAGAATTCTAGAGGATACTAATTATTATACTAAACTAAAGTATGATCCTACCATAGAGTATACAAAAATTCTTAACACCTTATTGGAACAAGGCCTTAACTTACAGATTCTCACTAAAAAAGAGAAAAGATACCTTACCCCAGACCATCCCAGCATACCTTACTATTACCATCTACCCAAATTGCACAAGAATGAAAAAGAGCCTCCGGGTAGACCCATTATAGCTGGCATGAATAGTATCACCGACAGATTGTCAGAATATATAGACATTTACCTACAGAGGTATGTTATCACTTTACCATCCTACATTAAGGACACTAAAGACCTGCTCAATAAACTTTCTCTTGTGCAATTGGACAAAAATAAGAAGTATCTTTGGCTTACATGTGATGTTGGATCACTGTATTCGAATATATCTCATGATTTGGGAATTAACACCACCTCGATATATTTGAATAGAGATTTATATATGCCTTTAAACCAAAAAGAATATCTGATCTCACTTATTAACTTTATTTTAAAACACAATTATTTTCAGTTTCTGGATTCTTTTTTTCTACAAATCAGGGGAACGGCCATGGGCACCAGATTTGCCCCTAGTTTTGCCAACCTTTTTATGGGTTGCTATGAAGATCACTATATATACAATTCGCAATGGAGGGGCAATCTGGTGTTCTATGGCCGTTATATAGATGACCTGATATTTATTTTTGATGGTTTAGAATCAGAAGCCTTGGATTTTGTATCACATTTAAATTATAACAATATGGGCATTAGTTTCACCCACAATTTACAGAAAGAAAGCATAGAATTTCTGGATGTCGTCCTATCCTGGGACCAAGAAGAGAATATATCCACGTCCACTTTTTTTAAAAAAGTGGATTGCAATAATTTTCTACACTTCTCTAGCAACCATTTAACTAAATGGAAAACGAACATTCCTTTTAGTCAGTTTTGTAGATTGCGAAGAAACTGCAGCACTATTGACCAATACAATCAGCAATCACAGATCCTAAAATGTAGATTTATTGAAAAAGGATACCCTGTGGATTTAGTCACAAAAGGCTATGAGAAAGCCAAGAATCTACATAGGGAACAATTACTATCCTCAGTCAAAACAATAGACAGAGATAAGGAAAATTTTGCTAATAAACAACCTTTGTTTATCACACAATACAACTCTAACCATAAAATCATTAACAAAGTCCTTAAAAAACATTGGCCGATTCTTCTAAAAGATCCCGTTCTGAAGAAAACTCTTCCGTTACAACCCAAATTAGTGTTTAAGAGAGCCCCCACTTACAAACAAAAACTAGCCCCCAGTAAGGTGGTGATGTCAAAAAGGAGATCCACTAATATCACAGGACAGAGAGATCATATTCATAATAATCATATTTTTAGCAAAATAGGGGCCTTTAGATGTGGAAAGAAACGATGCCACATGTGTAAATATATAACACATGGTCACAGTGACATAACAGTTAACCACACAAAAGAAGTAATACCCATTAGAAATAGATTGTCCTGTGATTCCAACTACATAATATACGCCTTGTCCTGCCAATGTGGAATTCAGTATATAGGTAGGACCTGTAGAAAAGTCAGGACCAGATGGAGTGAACATCTGAGGAACATCGAATCCAAATCGCTGAAACATAGTGTGTCTAGACATATATGTAACAGTTATATTCCTGGTAAATATTCATTTAAAATAACACCATTAGAAAGAATCCCTCCTAGCAATATATACAATAGGTTTTCCAAATTGAGACAAAGGGAAACCTATTGGATATATAAATTCAATAGCTTGTTTCCCATTGGCCTGAACGAGGTCATAGATTCTGCAGCATTTGTGTAGAATTCTTTGTTATATGTATATATGAGATACTGGTTTATTCAATATATGTTTGGCTAATTGTCAGAATATGTATTTGGCTAGATGTGCTTTCTGTTCGCTGGACTTTTCGACACCCCATTGTTGTTAGTTCACAACCACTAATTCAATATATATTTCAAACTAAAGACAAATCTTATCCATAGAGGAATTCTTACTACAGTCATTTGTATATACATTGGGAATTTAGTTTAATTGTATTTTATACATAGCATTTTTACCCTAGTAGTTCTTATTCATTATATTTACCCTTCACTCACATTTATTTTCACTTACAGTAGCACATTCACATATTCTCAGTGAACACAGGACAATAATATTATCACTTCATGGTATTATTCAAATATAACACACCTATAATATAGCCCATTAATACTATCTACACCAATATAGCTCATTAATATCACTCACACTATCACCCCTGCATATTAATATATCACACTCATCCACTGGGTGTCAACATCACCTTATTATAGTTATTTTTATCATATTATTATTATTTTTATCTGGAGCACCACTCATTAGTTAGTCATATGATCATTTGTTTATTAGTGATCACTATATTTGTATATTACACACATTACGCTCCATTATATTAACACATATACTTCGTTATACCTATCACTTTTTTATATATTGTATATTCTCATAAATACGGCTCCAATGAGTGTATTTCACATTAATATTAGATTGCAATGGGTCCACAATGTTTACGTCGGACTATTAGCGTAATACACTGTTTAATTCTAATTTCCCATTTATCATCATTAGTTTTACGCTATTGATAAAGGTATAACCAGTGACATTACATTAGTCACAACTGCGCTTTCCCATTGGCTCTATAGCCATATGTAGGCGTAATTACGTCACCCCTAGTAACTACAATGGGTTGAAACCACCGAGACTTGAGCCGCAGTGATCATGTGACCACACGTCATTCCCTTTAGACGTAAATTACGGCAATAGCCTATTTGGCGCAACTACGATCACATGACATTATGATATGATCACGTGATCACACGTCATTACGGCAATAGCTATTGGGTAGCTAACTTGGTACAACTTTGATCACATGACATTACGTCATGATGACATTTTATGCAGCCTAGAATGTAACCAATGGAATTTCCATGTCGGAACAGGCCCCCGGGATGGCTGTAATCCCATTGGCTAGACACAGAACATATGCTAGTTTTTTACGAAAATAACAATATACATAATGAACAATCAAGACAGTCCATTATAGATCTAACCACTTATTTATATAGGAATATTAGAGATCTATAGATAAATGAAGTTATACAAATTGAAATTCAACTGAGGCACATAATTAGAACTAATCTAACAGCACATATCCACAACAATGGGGAGTGTTTGGAAAGGAAGGACACGATAGGTTATCTGTGTAAAGGAAGGGGAGGGTTCATTTGAACATTAGGTTACTAAACCCTATATAAAGGGCATTCATGCACACCACATACATACAAGCCTGAGGAAACGGGGTGTTCCCCGAGAAACGCGTCGCAATATTGTATGGTCTATGGGGAGATAGGTTGTCATCACCCAGCTGTAATTTGTTATACCATTTGGTATTTTTATTTTGTACAATAAAATACTGATTTTATACTTTTACATAAGTCTGGTGTTGGTGTTACTACCCTCATAGCAGTAACCTAAGGGCACTGTAGCTCTTCCTCCTCCTTCCTTTGCAGTTTTGGACCAGTGTTTGATACCCGGGAGACAAACATCCTCCATCCATCTGACAGATGCACAGCTAGCTGGTTTGCTGTAAAAAACCAGCCCGCCCCTTTTTGGCACAAGAGAGTGCCGCTTTGCTTGTGAGTACCCTTATTCTACTCTTACTGGATTTCTGGTTTTATTGATCTACACATGTGGCGCCTCTGTTTTTGTTTTTGTTTCACGTCTTAGAATACATCATCCAGTGGGGTGAAGACAGAGAGCATAACACTGTTTCTTTTTGTTCTGATGCTAGTTGTAATATTAATCCATTTTAATAAGCGCCTCCTATAGGGGCCCAATGATAAGCTCTATCACGGTGACTCTTGCATAGCCTTCTTCTCTTTGGCAGTTGTTGAAGGTTGGATGAGCATACTATCCTTGGTTAAGGCATCTTTGGCGCCAAGGACATGGTCAGCGTATAAGAGTCACTGGAACAGCTGGGAAGCTTTCTGTCAACTCAGAGGTATACAGGTACAAAGGGCTACAAGGGTTCTGGTGTTAGATTGGTTGGCGTTGCTAAGGCGTGAGGGGGTCAGTAGGGCCGGCGCAAGCAGATGGCTATCGGCGATAGCCTTCTTTAATAAGGCGTTGGGTTTTGTTGACCATTCCGGAACCTTCCTAGTTAGGAAGGTGTTGAAGGGGTGGGGTAGGCTGGCCCCCCATCAGAAAGATCGGAGGGAACCTATTACCCAGGAGAGATTGCGGTCGCTAGCAATGGGCGTGGCAACTGTCTGCAAATCTGAATACGAGCAGCTTCTTTTTAGAACGGCATTTGCGGTGGCGTTCGCAGGAGCCCTCCGGGTGGGAGAGCTGGTTGCGTCTGCCAAAGCGAATGGCTGCGGGGGAGTACAGTTGGAGCATGTCCGTCTGACAGACGGGGGGCTCCTTTTGTTTGTGCCCAGGTCCAAGACGGACCAGGAAGGTGCGGGGGCATGGTTGCCCTTTGAACGGCAGGAATTTGAGGATTGTTGTCCGGTGAGTTGTGTGGAGAAATACCTTAAGATGAGGCCGGCAGGGGGAGAACTGCTCCAGATACATGAGGATGGTTCGGCTCTGTTGGCTTTCCAATTCCACCGGGTACTGGTGAGAACGGCAAAACAGGCAGGGTTGGATCCGAGCAGGATTGCTCCGCATTCCTTTAGAATAGGCGCGGCAACCAGCGCAGCGCAAAGGGGAATACCGGCAGCGGAGATTAAGCGCTTGGGTAGATGGAAATCAACCCAGTACAAAATTTATATTAGGCCAACTAAAGGGCATTGTTAGAATTATTTACAGGGGGGGTTTTCTTAGTTGAACCCATGTTGTGAGGGGATAGTATTTCATGGTGGTGTACTCTGTTTTATCATTTATTGTAAATGTGAAAGCGCCTCCGATTCGTGTATGGATCATAGGGCATTCTTACATCCACTGGGCTCATCTCAGGGCGTTGCGGTCGCCCGAAGGACAGCAACTTGGATTCCCAACGTCCAAGGCAAGCTTCCGGTGGTTAGGGCGCAAGGGAATGTTGTGCGCCGATTTGCTGGCACTCTTGCAGGAGGCGCACAAAAGGTGGGGACTGCCTAATATTTTAGTGCTGCACCTTGGCGGAAATGATTTGGGGGCATTGCCCGCGCTGGATTTAATTAAAAGAATGGCAGTGGACGTGCACTGGATGCACACTTGGTTGCAGGATGTGACTTTGGGGTGGTCTAATGTAGTTGCTCGACTGCATTGGCGGCACATTGTCACACAGAGGGCTGCATATAATGTGCGCAAAAAGGTGAACAGGGAGATGGGAAGAACGGTCACGGGCCTTGGGGGTTTCGTGATAAGGCAAAAAAGTATCACAGCCAACAAAAGGGACCTATTTAGGCCTGACTGAATCCACCTTACGAATGTTGGGCTGGATATGTTCCTAAAGGACGTCAGGGGATCATTGTTGAGGGTTATTCACTAATGTATGTTCTGAACTGGTTAATATTGCAATCTGTTAATATTGTTATGGTTATGTTGTTATGTTGTTATGAAGCTATTTAATTAATGGGTTCCTGTTGGTTTATTTGGCGGCAAGAGTTCGCCTGGCTCTTGTAGCAGGTGGTCAATGCCCTGGGGAGCGGGCACAAGGAGAGAAGAGTGACGGTCCTGGAAAAGGGAGGGGTTATGCCCGCCAGGCGCCGGCCTGGGGGTCCTCTCCCTCACAATTGGACCGAAGACCTCTCAACATCACAGCTCTCTCTGCGTGCCATGGGGCGTGACTTGTTGCCAAGTTTCATTGCTAGGTTGATTAAGTGCCTAAGGGTAATCAGACTAACGCTTAGGCACTAGTTTAAAGCGTTTATTTAATAAACGTGAACCGTGACCGGTTCTTTCTCCCAAATAAGTTGCGTTGTGTCTTATTTATAGATAAGGTATTAGACAGTAAGGAGGACGGAATAGATCGTTTAAACCTTATGACAGTGGAGGGCCCTCTAGTGGGCCTGTAACAACATTAAGGGTTTACCAACTTGAAGTCTGGAGTAATGCTAAGTTGTGTTGCTACAATGTTGCAAGTGGAGAGGTGGTGTTTGTTTCTTACCTTTATAGGGTCCTGCAGCAGTGAGTTCAGCCTCTTTCGGTTTCCAGACTTCAAGGAGAAGGTTTCCCCGCCCACCCGTCCCTGGAAGAAGAGAATGGTGGCAACGATGCAGCTGAATAGGGTGAGTTGGCTCGGCGGGGGTAGGTTTAATTGAGCTAGCCCGCAGTAAGACCGAGCCTTTAATGTAGCCATCCACCCCTGTGGTTGGGTTGTACGATTCGGCCGACAGGGGTTGCCTTACTGGGTTGGTTGGATATGACTCAGCGGGCGGGTGGTCAATGCCCTGGGGAGTGGGCACAAGGAGAGAAGAGTGACGGTCCTGGAAAAGGGAGCAGTTTTGCTCACCAGGCGCCGGCCCGGGGGTCCTCTCCCTCGCAATTGGACCGAAGACCTCTCAACATCACAGCTCTCTATGCGTGCCATGGGGCGTGACAGCCGGGTGTCACGCTGCAGGTATCGAAAGGGGCCTTGACCATCTGCTAGTAGGGGCTAGGTTAGGGTGAGATGCCGCCAACGTTTACGATTACGAACTTGTTGCCAAGTTTCGTTGCTAAGTTGATTAAGTGCCTAAGGGTAATCAGACTAACGCTTAGGCACTTGTTTAAAGCGTTTATTTGATAAACGTGAACCGTGACCGGTTCTTTCTCACAAATAAGTTGTGTTGTGTCTTATTTATAGATAAAGTATTAGACAGTAAGGAGGATGGAATAGATGGTTTAAACCTTAATACCAAAAGGTTACAGTAAGACTGGCGTTTTTTTCATTATTAAGCTTTGCAGCTAAAAGCAGTGCCATTTTTCAGTATTTTTACATAACATTAGACAATCCAGGTGGGAATAACGTAAAAAAAGAAGGATGGAAAACATGTGTGTTGTGTGTATTTGTGTTTGTATGTATATGTGTGTATGTGCATGTGTATGTATGTTTGTGTGTTTGCATGTGTTTGTGTGTGCGTGTGTCTGTGTGTAGTGTGTGTGTGTTTGTATATATGTGTGTGCGTGTAGTGTGTGTATTTATGTGTATGTCTGTATGTATGTGTTTATGTGTGTGTAGTGTGTATGTGAGTGTGTAGGTATGTTTGTATGTGTTTCTGTGTGTAGTGTTTGTATGTATATGTGTGTGTATGTGTGTTGTGTGTATGTATGTTTGTGTGTTTGTATGTGTGTGTAGTGTGTATGTATGTATGTTTGTGTGTTTATGTGTGTGCATGTGTCTGTGTGTAATGTGGCTGTGTGTGTGTGTGTGTGTGTTTGTCTGTATGTGTGTATGTAGTGTGTGTATGCATGTGTATGTATGTGTGTGTGTGTATAGTGTGTGTTTGTATGAATGTGTGTGTGGGTATGTGTGTGTTTGTATGTATGTGTGGGTATGTATGTATGTGTGTGTGTATAGTGTGGGTGTGTGTGTTTGTATGAATGTTTGTGTGTGTGGTTATGTGTGGGTGTGTGTGTGTTTGTATGTATGTGTGTGTCTGTGTATGTATGTGTGTATATGTGTGTTTCTGTGTGTGTGTGTGTGACAATTTTATAGACAACGGGCTTAAATTTACAACCTATTTCTTATTTTTCCCTAGATATATGGAATTAATAAGTTTAACAATATAAATTTGATTAGTTAGAATTAAATTATTTACCACATTAGGTTTGATAACAACCTTGTAGGAATTTTATCTAATGATTTTTGTACAAAAAATAATAATAATACACTTTTCAAAAGGATTGTGATTAACCACATTGTTTGGAACTAGGTATTTTAATAAAATTAGTGATTAACTATTTTTTACATCAATAAAAAACTTTTGGTTGACAATTTGGACACCAGTAATCTCCAATTATCAGATATAAATATAATTTTAATAAATTCATTTTAGTAAACTATTATGTTTTGCCTGCATCTGTTTACTACCAGGCATACAGCTACAGCCTGTGTACAAGCTTCTCTTGCAAGGGGAAGACAGAGGTGGGTGGAGCAGTCTGCAGGAGATGCAGTGCACATTATGCTTCCTTCATCTGCTTATGAACTAAAGCTTCACACTGAAGGTTAGTGTATGAAGGAGCTGTACCCGATGTTAGGGCTAACCTCCCCTTGAGGTAGTGAGTGACCAGTGTTCCAGAGAACAGGTAGCAGAATGGCAGCGCCCACATCTTTTAAAAGATTTTGTAAGCAAGGGAGGAACTGTGCTCAAAAATTCAGGGGAAAGCTTAAAGCCTAGCTTTGTTGTACAGTGAGATTCACACACTTACGGCTAGATTTAGAGTTCGGCGGTAGATGGGCTGTTAACGCCACGCGTGTTTATGTCTAACGCACGTCATTGTTTGACTCCGGTATTTAGAGTTAATATAAGACCATCTAACGATGCTCCTAACGCGTGTATGTCACACGCGTAATCCTGCCCGCGTTAGACAGTCTCCCATAGAGATCAATGGGAAAGCAAATAAATTGCCTTTTTTCACCTAACACTCGATCTC
Source organism: Bombina bombina (assembly GCF_027579735.1). NCBI lineage: Eukaryota > Metazoa > Chordata > Amphibia > Anura > Bombinatoridae > Bombina > Bombina bombina. The sequence continues at coordinate 355,467,643 of NC_069502.1, forward strand.
GCGAGAATACGCACAGCTCGGTCATATGACGCATACCACATCATGCACAACAATAACACGCCGCAAATGTCACAACAACAATCAATCAACAAAGCACACAAGCATTACACATTCACAAGCGGGGGAAGTTTTAATACTATTTATACGGGGAATACGCATATACTTTAAGATGCGGAAAATCGCACAATAACAACAAGGATTAAAAAATATATACATACACTAGAAACAAAATCGCATTCAATATCATTATATATTATGAAAAACATACATATACAACACTTCACGAAGAACACACCATCGCAAATTCACATTTAAAAAGAATACTTTTGGACAATGAAAGCGAAAACGAACACTATGACATCATCGCATTCTACACATTCCACAAATACCAACTCTAAATGAGCATGCGCAAATTCACACACCTAATACACATTGCAATAATATTAATTGCTAATAAAGCACACCTGAACACTAATTACAATGGAAATTGGGACATCATTAAACATTTACACAGGGTATATAAGCACCACACAAGCATGGCTTCTTTGACTGTGTTGCTGGTGGGTCTTTGGAGATTGGAGGTTTAAGAATAGAGAGTTTGAGAATTTTTGAGAGTGAGTTAGTGTTAGCGTGAGAGAGTCAGTTGGTAGTGTTAGCGTGAGAGAGTCAGTTGGTAGTGTTAGCGTGAGAGAGTCAGTTGGTAGTGTTAGCGTGAGAGAGTGAGTGAGTTAGTGGGAGTTAGTGGGAGTGGGAGAGAGTCTGTTAGTGGGAGCGTGAGTGAGTTAGTGGGAGTTATTAGTGATAGTTGTTAGTGTGAGCGTCAGTTAGTGGTAGTTAGTGAGCGTTAGTGGGAGTGTTTGTTATTGAGAATTAGAAGTAGTGTGAGTTAGCGAGCGAGTGATTTATCTGTACACTTAACACATTTACACGCAAACACATTCAATACATACATACACTTATCAATAACACTACATACACTCCATACCCCCTACCCCCTCATACTACACTCCATACCCCATTCCTTGTAGTCCCATTCCCTTTCATCCCATTTACTCTTATCCCATACCCCATACCCATCCCATACCCATCCCCTAGTTACATTTAGTTTACATATCCTCCTTTTAGTCTTATTCTTTTCGTTTATTTAAATACTCCTTACCCTCTTTGTTTTGTTTACATCCCTCACACTTTAAGCACCTTTTTTGTCTTTTTAGTTCTTTATTTTGACCCCCTTTCATTTCATCACACTCACTTTTTGTTTGATTATTTGGGGTTTAGTTTAGGGAGGAGATGGAGGCCAGGCAGGGGACAGGTAGAGGGGGGAGTAGAGGGAGGGGGAGAGGAACAGGGCAGGAAGGGGGGCAGGAAGCGGGGGTGGAAGCGGTGGGTGGACCCAGCCACTTGGTTCAAGATGACCAAGTGGCTGGGCCCAGTGGCGGTCAGAGTAGGGCTTCACAGTCCGGGAAACAGAGGGCATCGTCACAGGGGAAGGCCAAGGCGACTAGGGAGGCGAGGTTTACGATGGAGGAGAAGGAGGCCCTCGTAGAGGCCTATATGGCCAGGCATAGGATGCTGCAGCACCAGAAGACTACCCCGACTGACAGGAGGAGGCTCTGGAACGAGATTAGGAATGCAGTCAATGCAGTGGGTGGCCGGAACCGGGATATGGATTCTATCAAACATCGGTACCGGGACTGTAAACTTGAACTTAAAAAAAAGTTAAGCCTGGAGGCCCGACATGCCGCAGGGACCGGTGGCGGCCCTGCCCTTGAAATGGAGTACTGCAGATGGGAGGAAATGTTGCGGCCCAGCATCTCCGAGGTGGAAGTAGTCGGTATCGGAGGAATCGATACCGGGAACCTGCCACTCTCATCTGACGGTAAGCTCATTGAACAATAATTTCACATACGAATGTATTTCAATGGACACTATACGCAAACATTTACTTTCATGATTGAGGTAGCGAATACAATTTGACAAAACATTCAAATGTACTTATATTACCTAATTTGATTCATTCTTGAGATATATTTTAATGAAGAAATAGCCATGCACACGGTGAAACAATCACAGGAGGCAGCTATATTCAGCTAACAATCAGCATCTTATAAGCATATTTAGATATGCTTTTCAGCAAAGAATATCCAGAGAATGAAGCTAATTAGATAAGAAAAGTACATTCGAAAGTTGATACTAAATGTATGCTTCTAAATCATGAAAGATAAAACATTGGTTTTCATGTGTTAAGGATCAGATTAATGCTATTACGCTGTTTACACGCATTCTATTACTTTGCGGTTACATCAGTATCTAGGCTATAGGTTAGGTGTGCATTTAAACAGACTGAAAACAAACGCAAAAACATTCACATTGACCAGATATCACAAACACGGTTTAGAAAAAGCGGAAATCGTATTGATTGTTTGTTAGATTTCAAAGTGGATTAATGATTCTGCATTTGTAATTGTATCGTAAGCTAAGTCATTTAAACCTTGATTTGCAAATATGCTAATATATATATATATATTTTTTATTTTTTTATTTATATACAGAGTCTGGGGACGAGGCAGCACAGCCTCCTGCATCTCCCCGGGATGAGAGTGGTGGTGAGGAATTCCCACTTCGGAGGGAAGAGGCCCCCCGTGACGAACAGCGCACGGGAGATGATGAAGAGGCCCCGGAAGCACAGGAGGATCCCGCTGAACCCGCGGAACCCGCGGAACCCGAGGTCCCTCAAAGACCCGCACTCCGCCGTGCACGGGCACCCCGCCGTGCACGGGTTCAACAGGCACAACAAGAAGAAATAGCGGAGGTGCGGGTTCTACTGGAGTACATAGACCAGATGCGTACCTCCCGGATAGAAAACATAGAAGGACGACGCAGAATACTTGATGGGCAGAATCAAATAATTCAAGGCCAAAATGAAATAATCAATATACTGAATAGAATACAAGAAGGACAAACAAGAATGTTTAATCTTCATCAGGAAATGTTCACATTTTTCCGGGAGGCGCATGCTGGTCTACCTCCTGTTGCTGGGCCTCTTGTTGCTGGGCCTCTTGCTGCTGGGCCATCTCCTCCTGCCGGCCCATCTCATCCTCCTCCTCAGCCATCTACTCCTCCTCCTCCTCAGCCATCTACTCCTCCTCCTCCTCAGCCATCTTCTCCTCCTCATCCATCTTCTCCTCCTCCTCAGCCATCTACTCCTCACCTTGGTCGTCCCAGTACTCTTCCTTCCACTCCTCCCACAACAGCTCCAAGGAGGACTCTTCGGAGTCGGCAGTTGCCTCTCCCAGAGCCTCAGCCCCGTGGGAAGAGGGGAAGGAAGAGGAAGTAAGTATTTTTTTCCATCTTCAAATATTTTTTTTGTGTAATGGATAGGTATGTGATGATGTGGTTTTCATACACTTGTGGACCACACTCTGTATATAATCGACTTCTATGGGACCGGGTCCATGGAGGAAGATTCTTTGCAGAGTGTGGGTTATAAGTGTGTGAAAACCACATCATCACATACCTATCCTTGTTCATGATATTGATTGGTTTCTGTGATGTGATGTCCAAACTGTTTCCCGAATCGCTAACTAAATTACCATAACAATTATCCATGATGGCATATTACTGTTTGAATGCCAATAACACAGCTTAAAGGGACAGTCAGAAAATTATTGATTACAAAGAAAACACTGTATTACGCATTATAAAGTTTGAAACAACAAAACATGGAGAAATACATGTGTGACTTATGTGCTTACCCTTGTATCTATGACTATGAAAAATGACCACTTATTTGTTGTTCTGACATAACAACATTTTAGATATCAATGATCAATACATGGTCAATAATATGCTGTATGAGCACAAGGTTTTACATATACAAATGCTATCCAAATGCCCTCTAGTGCTCAAATTGTATAATGATTACAAGCACTCTTCAAGATTTAAGAAATGAGCACACCAACCTCATAGGTTTAGATAGCAAATTTAAATAAACCCAGACAAATGTTCAATTGTTGAGAAACATTTGATATCCTTGATATTACAGAATTGACTTTTCGAATAATTTTAAAAAATTTTTTTTTCTAAACTGTCCCTTTAACAACATTACATATGCTAACACATATTTTAAGCTTGTTGGTATATCTACATGTACTTTGTAAAAAAAAATAATTTAAAATCACATTTATATTGACGTGTTAAATAAAGTCTATTTTCTTTAAGAGACATTATTGTGTTAATATTTTATTGTAAATATTTTTATTTTAACAATGAATATGGTTTAAAGTCCTTTTAGGAGTGGGGGGGGGGGGAAATATGCTAACAAAAATATATTTGAAGATTAAACTATGTGGATCTCATACATGATACAAAAAACAACATTTGCATTCAAGGGACAGTATCCTATATTTTTTACATAACTGTATGTAATAGACACTACTACAAACAACAAGATTAACATATACTGATATCAATATTAAAAAGCTTCAAACACTTGCAAATAAAATAGGGTTAGCTATATTGAAAATATAGATGAACCACCATTACAACCGTAAAACAACACAATACCCCATCATTAACATATGAAAAGACCCTTTACACAAACTGGACAAAGCTGGAGATGGTACTCACATGAAACTCATTGGCTTTGCGAGGAGTAAGAAAATTACTTACATTTTCTTACAACACAAGACAAAATAAACCGATTGGTTAAACAATGGACTATCTAACTAGAGACAAAATCAAATATTTTTATTTATAATGTGAGTGTCTAATGAACCTTTCATAAAATATACAACGAAATTACATTTAGAAGAAGTCGGCATCATATATTTAGCATATGATAAATGCATATTGATTACTTTATTCAAACACAATAGCGCATATTTATTAATTAGATATGTTCAACATTAAACACAACAGTAATTTTTCAGAAAAAGAAACATTGTTGACAAACATATTAAACATGGACTGGAGAGATTTGCACTTGCCTATAAATATCCTATGCATGAAAACATTTTGCTTTCGTTCGTTGATTCAACCAGACATCCAGCAAAAGAGAATGTGTTGGTCTTTATCAGCTACGGGTCAACAATGTAACATGATGCAAATAATACATATTCGCAAGCTTTTTAAAATTGCATGCAGTCACAAACGTTTTTAACGTGCACAAATATTGCGGGACTACGCAATCCAATCACACGTTTTTTTACCTTTACATGTTCCGTCTTAACATGGCGCTTCCTTGATCACGTAAGAACGCCATCCAATGAAAGGCACATTATTGATCACGTAAGAACGCACAAAAAAAAAAGGCGCATCCTTGATCGCGTCAAAACGCAATCCAATAAAAGGCATATTCCTGATCACGTAAGAACGTCAGTCAATACAAGGAATCATTGGACAGCCTGGCAGGTGACGTCTTAAGCAACATGGCGCATCCGAGATCGCTGAAAAAACGCAGACAATACAAGGACTCAGTGACATCTTGGCATATCACTAAGAAACGTATTTATATTTTAGGAACTAGTATGTGTGTAGATTGCTATCTAGGAATGTCACCAAATCATGAATCATCTTTTCGGACTTGACTGTCCCTTGAACTATAGCTATGGTGTATATCTTTAACATTTAAAAGATACACATGAGAAATACATATGCCATTGATGTTTTAAGATATGTTTGGATTGTTGTTGAATAACAATAGTTATACATGTATTGATTAAACGTGTCATTTATTCAAGTTTAATTATTGTCAGCCTACCTATAGCCATATATGGGAGGAGATGTATTTTGTTAACATATTAGTTAACTAATATTCATCATCTACATTATTTGCATTACACACAGAGATTGATTTGGTTACACTTTGACAATAATATAGATTTGAAAATGAAATACAGGTGCTGTCAACATTACAATAAGATTGTTTATTAATAAAACTATATGTCCTTGTTCTTGTAAAAAGGACAAAAACGCTTTACAAATGGAAATACATTCATTTACAATAGTGATCAACATCACTTAAAGGGACATTATTTTGTTTTTAAAAAGAGCATACACATAGTCAATACTATTTAAATAAAATGAACACTTTACAGGGATTATATCATTGTATCAATACTCAGATCATTTGGTAAAGGTGCATCAATTCATGCAGAGTTTATAAATACACACATGGATCTGAACATTTAAATATACATATATACACAAATACAAAAATATATATACATATATAAAGAAATTACTCTGCTAATCATAATCAAACAATGATAGAGCTAAGAGAAAATAATATAAACACAAATAATAAGATTACATTGGAGATGTTAATCTTAAAGTCATTTACTATTGTCTTACATATATGATTTCATTATAACAAATATATTTGTTAGGTCCCTTTAAGGATAAACAACATAAACTAGAGCTTTCAAAAAATAACAGGAAGAATGAGGACAAAGATTTGTGAAATAAAATGTATTTTATTAGTATGTAAGAAAACATACACAACGTTTATAAATAATCTTGTAAAAATAAGGAATATATGAGCCATATGACAAGGTAACACAGTGCATCACAGTCCATGAAGAGAGTTGCCAAGGGCCAGCATAGCCCCATTGGAGACACATGGCAAGGTAACACAGTGCATCACAGTCCATGAAGAGAGTTGCCAAGGGCCAGCATAGCCCCATTGGAGACACATGACAAGGTAACACAGTGCATCACAGTCCATGAAGAGAGTTGCCAAGGGCCAGCATAGCCCCATTGGAGACACATGGCAAGGTAACACAGTGCATCACAGTCCATGAAGAGAGTTGCCAAGGGCCAGCATAGCCCCATTGGAGACACATGACAAGGTAACACAGTGCATCACAGTCCATGAAGAGAGTTGCCAAGGGCCAGCATAGCCCCATTGGAGACACATGGCAAGGTAACACAGTGCATCACAGTCCATGAAGAGAGTTGCCAAGGGCCAGCATAGCCCCATTGGAGACACATGGCAAGGTAACACAGTGCATCACAGTCCATGAAGAGAGTTGCCAAGGGCCAGCATAGCCCCATTGGAGACACATGGCAAGGTAACACAGTGCATCACAGTCCATGAAGAGAGTTGCCAAGGGCCAGCATAGCCCCATTGGAGACACATGGCAAGGTAACACAGTGCATCACAGTCCATGAAGAGAGTTGCCAAGGGCCAGCATAGCCCCATTGGAGACACATGGCAAGGTAACACAGTGCATCACAGTCCATGAAGAGAGTTGCCAAGGGCCAGCATAGCCCCATTGGAGACACATGACAAGGTAACACAGTGCATCACAGTCCATGAAGAGAGTTGCCAAGGGCCAGCATAGCCCCATTGGAGACACATGGCAAGGTAACACAGTGCATCACAGTCCATGAAGAGAGTTGCCAAGGGCCAGCATAGCCCCATTGGAGACACATGGCAAGGTAACACAGTGCATCACAGTCCATGAAGAGAGTTGCCAAGGGCCAGCATAGCCCCATTGGAGACACATGGCAAGGTAACACAGTGCATCACAGTCCATGAAGAGAGTTGCCAAGGGCCAGCATAGCCTCATTGGAGACACATGACAAGGTAAAAGAGTGCAACAGGCACAACAATAAACAGATAAAAAGGCCAAATGGCAACAATATAAATACTAATTCAACATGTGGACGGAGGATTATTATCTGCCACCATGGAGCATATCCAGATCCTCCACTTACTGGTCATCCTCTTCATTGTCCTGTGCATGTCCAGCTCCAGATTCAGGCCTTGAACGTAATTGCATAATTTCACGCAGAGTCAAGTCCTGAACCCGGAGCTGGGCCTGCATGGTGTCGTTCATCCCTCTCAGGACATCTGCGTTCCTCAACACGGCCTGCTCTACTCTTGCTATCCCTTCTAGCATGAGCCATGCTGAGTCACAGCCTAAAATAAAATAAAATTAAATATTAAGGATAATTACACAACAGAATAAAAGATTTTAATACATACATTGTCATCATAAAGACAAATAATTATTTACATAAATTATTTTTCATATATTCTTTACACATGAATTAGGTTATTCAGACAGACAGAAATCATTAAAGGCTCATGTTACTCAAACATGTTGTCCCCTTTAATTGGTTTTAGATGATCCACTTATACAGCTTGAGTGTATCAAATCTTGTTAAAGGATTTACATTGTACTTACATCAGCAATTTAAAAATTCAATTTAGACTGTGGTAGGCACACCTATCCTTAAACATTTTGGCATTGAGGACAAGCTGTGTAAACATAGCAACCAGAAGAAATTACATTCCCACTGGGTTAGACAAGAGATAATGTATCCACATTTGGACATAAAATTTTGGATCCAAGTAGTGGTGTTTGGTATATGTAGTGATATCCAATTAAAGGGACACTGAACCTAAATATTTAATGGACTGATTCAGATAGAGCATGACATGACAAATCTTTAGAAATTACACATATTCATTATATGTTTTAATTGTCAAGCTATATTTTGAATGCAAGAATGTTGGTTTTTATGGAAGCCAATATTTGTTGATGAACTTTGTTTGTGCATGCTGGTTGATGGATACATTCATCCAACAATAAAGAAATGATGGCCACATTTATTTTATTGTTTAAACTAATTATAGGAATAAGTTGTTTTCCATAAATATATCAAGAGAATGACGAATAATTCATAAGAGTATTCTATTATACATTGGCTTAACATTGCATGCTGGATTTGAATCACAATTTAACCAATTTAACTTCACTGTACCTTTAAGTATCTTATAAAGTGTATTTAGAATGATACTTACAGCTGTGCCTGGGAAGGACAATCTGACACCCAGGACAATGAAGGTTTAAACAGGGGGGAGGGATGGGATTGGCTTGGGGAGGGATGGGAATGGCTTGGGGAGTGGTGAGCTGCTGCTCCAGGGTAGGCCGTACAGCTGGGGAGTGGGGAGTTTGGGTCTGGACAGCTGTACGGGCCAGAATACGGGGAGAGCGGCGAAGGGGGGTGTATGGGCGTTTTTTGGGAGGGACAGGATATGAAATATGGGAAGGGCTGGCAGTGGTCGGGGCATGGTCATGAGTTTGGTGATGGGAAGGGCTCTGGGTGTGTGCAGAGGTGTGGCCATGGTCAGGGGTGTGTGCACGGGGAGGGGTCTGTGACTGGGCAGGGGCGGAATCCAGATGACCAGAAGTGGTGGATCCATCTGAAAATGTAAAAGAAATATATTAACATCTCATACATCCTGACATCAAATCAACGCATTTCAAATTGATTATGTTTTCAATATACTTCGAAGTGTGTTTGAATCTGTAAACTATTCTGAAATGAGGATATGGTATCTATATAGGCACTCAGATGAATCTCAATGACTGTCTGTACAATGTGAAACTTATTATTGTGTTTTGGCATGGAATATGCATGTGACATAATGATGGCATGAATTATATATTCTTAAAAAAATATATACAAGCAGATTTTCATGCTGCCTGATATAGAAAGGGGGCAGTAGTGTATTTGAACAGACAAATAATATTCCTTTTTAAAGGGAAAAAGCTGTAGACTTTGAATGTCTTCAATAAAATGATTTCAAACTAAGAAACATGTTGGAAACATGATAGATATATTTCACATACCATCAGACTCCAAGGCAGCCTCTTCCTCCTCCATCCCACATGTGACATCAATCTCTGTAAAACATAACATGTTGTGTACACCTTAAGATCAGATATTATAACATATGTTACTGTTGCTCAAATACGCACATCAATGTTGCATTAAAGATATACACACACAAAGTTATGATTTACATCATTTTGATGGAGCATACAAATGACAATAGATTTGTTATTGTCAATAAATCAGAATATTAATGTATTGTTTGTCTTAATGTTAAATTCATAAAAGCATAGTACATAGAACATTTAAGATTTCTCATGTGTGTATCACTTGATGACTGTTGTCAAAAAAACAAATTGAAAAAAACATATGTTAGACATCTTATGAATAACAAATGTGTAGACTAATAAAGTAGAAATTATTAATCGCTCAATATAAAAAATAAATATATAAACAGAAGATAAATTCTATGATTTTTTATAATGTTATGCTTCATCGGAATCATGATCATAATATTGATTAGCAATACACCTTCAATTACATATAAATGAGTCAATGGACTTACCAGGAGACCGCAAAGGCGGCTCTATGTCACTGCTGGATTCCTGTGGGCTTCCCACACCAACTCTCTCTATGAATGATATAGATATATATTATTAAACACATTTTGGATATCACTAAATCACATCTGTCTAGAATTTTAACATTAATCAACTTTAAAATGTGAAGAATAGAGCAGTCATTACACCAGAAAATGCTTGATTGAATCAAGGGGATTCTGTAAACATATCTGTATTGAACATATGTTTAATGTCAGACTACATTAGACATCAAATTCATCTCAGATGCTGCTATTGCATATCTAAATATACCCAATGATCAATGTTCTTAACCCTTTAAGGACACAGCTTTCACTTAGCTCAATTGTTTTATGACGGAATAATTCCGTCATATGTCCTTAAGAAGTTACAAGAATACACACAAACCACATATTGAGGAGCATCTGTTGACAAATCTAAACAAACATGTGTCACATCGACCCATTTTTTCAATGTACAGTAATCTTGTTTAGGACACAACACATATTTATCACAATACATAACAAACTTGATTATTACAAATATGTAATCATGGTGCTGTTAGAGTATGCAGATATCTATAAAGTAACTCCAACAGATAATTAGATTTATATATCAATAGTTTTTAATAAAAATAATGTAAAGATGAATGAATCTATTTTGTCTTAAAGGGACACTGACATGATTAATTTAAATAATTGATTTCTATGTTCAAAATGTAAAAAATGATTTAACATTGACTCCTATTATAATTAGAATGTTGTTCGATATTAATCTTAAAGGCAGATAAGGAATATTGGATTCAATAAATATTGTTTGTTGAAGGTATCCACCAATCATCAATATAAACCCAGGTTGGTCAACAAATATTTAGATGCACATAAACGTACTTTCTTTATTTTAAACTACATTTAGCAATAGAATATGTCACATATGATGATAGTATTATATTTTATGTTTATTAATATTGCATACTGTATGTGAAAGACAATATTAATAATTGTAGCTCAGTATCCCTTTAATCTAAAATTAAATAGATTCCACAATGTTGTTGTTTGTTAATGAATTATCTACTCCATATGTTGATGTAATGAATGGTATTGAGCATGCAATTAAAATCAAATATGTTATTTAAGGATATCCGAATAATTATATAATTTTCATCTATTAAATAGACATTACATATAAATATTGAACAATGTGTATTTAGTATGTAATGTTCATTCCATGTTTCTAAGACAAATGTCAATTAAAATGAGACATACCATACTGTGACAAGCCCTGGCTTGAGGATCCAGCAGCCACATCCATATCTGTAATATATTAAATGAGGATTGCATATCATTAATACTAATCATGCCATGTTTAAAATATTTACATTAATATCAAATCAATAGAAAAATATTAATCCTTTGGTAGTCCCATGAGTTAATAGTTTCCGCAATTAAATCAATGATAAATATATCCTGGACTCTTATTTTCAATCAGTTGTGTTGTTTACTGTATCTTTAAGAATATCTGCTTGTTATTACATAATCATCAATTGATGGCCATATGTTATAATTTATTAGTATTATTCGTTTTTTATTAGATATAATATTTAAAATAAGAATACTGTATTCTTCACTAATCTAAGAATTTCCATTTAATTTTTAACAACATGTATAAAGCAATGCCACTTTCCGCAAACCCATGTTAACGTGGATGAGAAATGCCATTTTCGCGATCATTGCGCAATGATTCCAAGCGGAATTACGCATCCGTCATTTGAACAACATGTATAAAGCAATGCCACTTTCCGCAAACCCATGTTAACGTGGATGAGAAATGCCATTTTCGCGATCATTGCGCAATGATTCCAAGCGGAATTACGCATCCGTCATTTGAACAACATGTATAAAGCAATGCCACTTTCCGCAAACCCATGTTAACGTGGATGAGAAATGCCATTTTCGCGATCATTGCGCAATGATTCCAAGCGGAATTACGCATCCGTCATTTGAACAACATGTATAAAGCAATGCCACTTTCCGCAAACCCATGTTAACGTGGATGAGAAATGCCATTTTCGCGATCATTGCGCAATGATTCCAAGCGGAATTACGCATCCGTCATTTGAACAACATGTATAAAGCAATGCCACTTTCCGCAAACCCATGTTAACGTGGATGCGAAATTACATTTCCGCTCTGTGACGCATATTCTGTAGAGCGCAAGAAACATCATTCCTATTTCATGTGTCAATAATCTAAAATCAGATATCTAAACATCATATGTAGTGTATGTTGTGAGATCTGTATAGGTTTAGTATCTGACTAAATACACATTTTTGATTTTTAAAATTATAAATATTATATGAAGTTGGATAATTACCTGGTTCAGATTCTCTATCGGCTCCTCCCAGGCCACCGGACGGAGAAGCATCTGCCCTGTCCCCCGCGTCAGGACTTTCAGATCCCGCAGCTGGGAGGGAAGAAGAGGAGGCCGAGGATGGCGAGGATCTAAATCTTTTGGGGACCCGGAGATTGAGGAGCTCGCATAAAGTCACCTCATAAGGGAGTAGGTACAGTTTCCGCGGGGCCTTTCTTTGGCCCCCTCTTTTACGGGCTTGTACCCAGTCCCTTATGAGGTTGACTTTTTTCGATAAACGCAACCTCATATCTCCGAATCTCCTCATGATCTGATCCTGGGTCCTCTGGACGTCACACACCAATCTAACCGCATTGGTGATAGACTCCCAGAGGGCCTTCTTAACAGGCGCATCTGTCGAGCTCCTCTTGTTCCCAAACAGCTGGGGATAAAAGTCCTTGACGGCGTGGACCAGTGCAGCGCTCTCCTCCTTGGTGAACCTGGGAACTGACATGCCTGCTGGGTTGTCCAATAAATATATTATAATAATATAAACTGCCTGCAGGCATTAGAGAACTGACAAAGATGGCAACGTGTAATGGACTTTTATATGGTGAAGTAAACATGAGATGCACCATGGGACAATTTATCTGTACATCTGATTGGATAAAAGTTTGAAATATTGTTATAATGTCTGTGAGACCATCCTGACTCAAGTTGTGTTTGTGTGATGAACTCTGATTGGCCGTTCCTTAATGTTTCATATCTTAGTAACTTCCTTACACATACCGCTTGGTGGTGCTGTAACTTCATTTTTCATGTAGACTTATTTGTAACTCATGGGCCTGTCATGCGGATATGTGTGACGCAGATTTAATATCCGGGATCCGTGAAATATTAATGATTAAATACTCTTTAAAATCTAATCCTGTCACATTATTAATGTTGTAGACATTTCTCGGTTTAATAACGGTCTGTTTCTTTAATACAAATACACATTTAATATTGTATGTCTTTATTGTTCTTTAAATAAATTGATTGTGAAGTATTGACATTGCTCTATTAAATGTATTTATAATGCACATTGATTGTGTGCTATTGCGTGACATTACACTAATGTTTAAATATGCTAATCTGGTGTTTGAAGATGCGTTTCCCACGCAATATTTATTAATGTTAAAATTCCGGTTAGAATGTCAGTAACTTGGATAATCTGTTTATAAATGTTAAACTACAGCTTTGTTATTCGCAAATAAACCTCGAGCTTGTATTTCTCTGAAGTGCTCATATATGTTATTGTGCAATGGCGTCTTTAGTTTTAAAGAGACATTACAAACAAACAATTGTATCAAATGATCTGTAGAGATAGAAGATTGTTTAGACTTTAAACTGTAAATCATTTTCTCTTAGTATTTATATATCCTCAACAGAAGAAATTTAAATGCACATGGTTGAGACAATCACATAAGGCATCTCTGTGCATCCACCAATCTTCATCTACTGAGCCTATCTCGATATGCTTTTCAAGCAAAGTATGTCAAGATAGGAAGAGAAGTAAATACACTCTTTAAATCTCTTAAAGGGACACTGTCCAAACAAATTTACCATTGGTGATTGAGCATGAAATGTTAATCAACTTTATTATTTAATACGATTATCAAATGTTAAGTTATCTTGTTATGTTTCTTTGCAAATCAATAATGATATTTTATATTACGGACAATTGTTTAATAAAAACCTGGGTTGTCCTTGACGATTGTTGCATCAATTATTCCAAACAATCAAGTTCTGTCCAGAGTACTGAAGCAAATAAATTAGCTATTTACTGCCTTATTTCTAAAGTAATGATAGCAACATCACAATGAGCATTCATAATATGAGACAAGTTTTAAAGTTGATTAAAATAGAATACTCATTCAGAATGTATAAATCATTGTTTTTTTAAATGGCTACCTTTAAGTATATTTTGAGTTCATGTCCCTTTAAATAAACATTTCACAATAATGCTTAATATATCATAAACCTAGGCACCTTCCTTTTGCTAAATGAGTCTAACATATGAGTAAAGCAAATTTAGATTAACTTCTAGATTGTTTTACACACTGACTGAAATATATTTATTAAATGAGGTCTTTTTTAGCCTTCAGCGTAGAGGGACATTAAGCTATATGTTATGTATGCATTTTGTATAATAATCTTATATTTGACCAACTTAATATGTTTTGTTATTCAATCATTATATTGTAATTATATATATATTCGTGGATTAAATACATCTCTACATAGGCTATTTTGATGCTGATTGTTGTTTGCATATAGATGCCTTATATCATTGACTAAGATATGTGCATTTATTTTTATTTTAACAAGTATATTTAAAGACTGAATGTAATTCTATAGTACATTCTAAATATGTTTAAATTCTTGTATGATATTTGTTACAATGTATACAAAATATACATTTTGAATGACCCCTTTAAGGACCCAAACATATTGTATTTTGATTTAACATTGACAAAATAAACTAAAGGGGAAATTACATTCTATATAGATATTTGATGTCTAACCCAAGAGGTAAGATTGTAATAAATACATAATATTACTAAGTATAGTTAAATGACTCCACTAGAAAATTACATAGATTAACCTGGCATCCAATAACTAATTTTTTAAAAATATCAAGTTAAATGACCTACCATTTATAAATGTAATAATTGTAAAATATTTTCTAATAATGTTTTGAGATACCTAAGGAAGATACATGATCTTATACAATTCTTTTTACATTCAACAACACTGTCACTTTCATGTAATTGAACCACTTCACCTTATTAAATGTTAAAACAATCATAATATTAATACATATCCTAAATATTTTTAATATATACTTTTTAAATATAAAAGCATTGAAGAATCTGACTCCCCAATTAATGTTAAAAGATATATTTTAATATTCTCTGAAGATTTTTATTTTCTACTATTAATGCATTATTTTCTCTTATGCATGTGCTTGTCAAATAGCCAACTACCAGTCATGGGAGTCCAAGTTTTATTTATTTACAGATTATATTGATATATATTAGAATCTGTTAAAAATAAACATATATTTAATTGAAAATAATTAAATATTCCAGGAAGTCATCAGATGCCAATCTGAAATGACAAATAATAAAAATGGAACAAAGTTAATACACACGTTGTAAAATATTCATAAAATACATTTAAAATCATATGGTGTCTATGCTCTAACTTTGATCAACATTTTTTAAAGATAATCATTACATTGATTTTAAATTAATGAAATACATACACCATTATATTGTTGATTAAAAATTATATTTAAATATCAAAAATTAAAATTATACATAATAATGTATATCACATGTAAACAATATATGTATGCTGAACATAAATGTAATATTTCATGTCCATTCAAATACCTCTATATCAACTATAATATGTATTCCTTTTTCTGATTGTGATCCCTAAATATCTCATTAAGAACTAAATATGACTAATGTATGTAAGCTACTAATATTCTACAGTCTTCACTAGCATGCATTGGTACACCAACCTGGACAATGCATGGTCTTTGAAAGTCAATTCAGGGGTAAACAGTTGATCTTCAATAGGTGTCTTATTCATCAGTTCATTAAATAGAGGACTGGGAAATACCATCTAAAAAAGTACAATCATCTAAGTGTCTGATTGTGATCCCTAAATATCTAATTAAGAACTAAATATGACTAATGTATGTAAGCTACTAATATTCTACAGTCTTCACTAGCATGCATTGGTACACCAACCTGGACAATGCATGGTCTTTGAAAGTCAATTCAGGGGTAAACAGTTGATCTTCAATAGGTGTATTATTCATCAGTTCATTAAATAGAGGACTGGGAAATACCATCTACAAAATAGAAAATCATCTAAGTGTCTCCAATAGGATGTCTCCACAGCCTTATTCTATCAAATAGTTTGCACTTACCATGTGAACATGTATTTGTATGGTTTTCAAGGTCAGCAGAATTGAAATATAATGCCAGACATGATCCCATTGGTATACTTCAATTTCAATCTTGGCTTTTTCCCCACTGTCAGTCTTGGAAATCTTCACTGTCAGGCTTCAAATTGTTCCCTTTCAGTCTTTAGATTAAGTCATCTCCCTAATGTAAGAAATTATATATAAAGATTTCATACAAGTGTGTGAATCAGTTCTGTACCCCTCTCCCACCCCCCATTTCATAATAAATATCTATCACTAGCTTACTAAGCCTGTGTATGAACCTGTGTTATTTTCTATCAAGTGTGAAGATGAGTCATATTGAGCAGAACAAACCTCTGTGTGACATTGAACCATAGTCATTCTAGAGTATCCCTTTCTGATTATGTACATTTTAAGTAATGTGTAAACAAAGTTATATTTTTTAAAATGTATGCCATATGATGTATTTGTGTACAAATCATGCCAGCAACAGTCCATACATTTCTACTTACCATCTGATGTCCTCTTTAAAAACCAGGTGGCAAAGACTCGCTATAGGACCCAATGCCCAGAGCATCACCTATATTATGAGAAATAAAGATTATTCTAACATTTGATCAATACTAACATGTTTGCACAATTCTCTACTTGTCATTTCCCTAGAGTTCACATCTATTGTAAATACTCCAGTGTAACTTCTATTATTTACCGTCTAAAGTGGCGGTTGATGACGTCTGCTCTGACATCAAGTCCCTCGTCCTGGAGTTCCCCCTCTAGAACAGGATCATCCTCCTCATCTCTGAGGAGGTCTCTGTCCACCGGGACGGCCTGCAGCATCCCAGCCCGCTGTGCAATATTATGCAGGACGCTACAGGCTACAACGATCTTAGCCACCTTCTTTGGGTTGTACTGGAGTGCTCCTCCAGAACGGTCCAGGCACCTGAATCTCATCTTCAGGAGCCCGAACATCCTTTCAACCACCGCCCTGGTTCTCTTATGAGCCCTATTGTAGCGCTCCTCAGACACATCAGTTGGGCTACGCAAGGGGGTAATGAGCCAAGGCCGGCTCATGTACCCAGAATCACCTATAAATTTAGAACAGAACATAATTCAAACAGAATACTTAAACTAGTATATTGTTGTATAAATATATTTTTTAAAAACCATAATCCATATTAAAAGTTGTCAGAAAGATAAAATAAAAAAAATAAATTTATATATAAATCTGTATCTTGCCATTTCATCTAAGACATGCTACATATGCGTATTTCTCCTAAACCAAACCTTGTGTAAAATGCTAACTACATGGTTACATTGCATTCTCTATCTGAACACTTAAGGTAAGACATGCTACATATCTGCATTTCAATAAAACTAGACATTAGCGGAAAAAGACAATGACAGGGTTAAATTGCATGAGATAATATCTTGCCATTTCATCTAAGACATGCTACATATGCGTATTTTGACTAAACCAAACCTTGTGTAAAATGCTAACTACATGGTTACATTGCATTCTCTATCTGAACACTTAAGGTAAGACATGCTACATATCTGCTTTTCAATAAAACTAGACATTAGCGTCGGTAAATAACAAATGGTTAAATTTAATCCTATAGCTGAACATGACGCTAACAGTTAAAAAATACAGGGGCAATTGTCAAAATAATTAATTATGTTGAGCACAAATACTCACCAACGAGATAACCAGGGGGCATTTGTCTTTCCTCAAACTGTCTCCACAGGGACGACAGAGAGAGGATGCGGGCATCATGACAAGCCCCTCCAAAATTCGCATACACATGCATAATCCTCATCCGTGCGTCACAAACATACTGCACGTTGAGGCTATGAAAATGTTTGCGATTTCTGAAGGGCAAGTCATCAATTGGAGCACGCAGCGCAATGTGGGTACAATCAATGGCTCCCAAGACATTGGGCAATTGAGCAATATCAAAGAATTCCCGCTTCAGGCGCCTCCAATCACCATCATTCTGTGGGAATCCTATGTATTGCTTACTGATACGTACCATGGCGTTCAGAAAGTTATCAAACACCCCAGAGAATGTACCTTGAGCCAGGCCATGCATGTACAGTTCTCCGGATTGAAAACTCCCTGAGGCCAGGACGTATAGACAGCTTAGCATCTTACTCATGGGGGGAACAGCAGTCCTTATTTGTATACGTGGCTCCAAATGAGGTTTAAGAAGCTCGTAAAGGCCAATGAGCTGTTCGCGATCGAGCCGATACTTATCAAAAACCTCAAAGTCACTCATGTTTTCCAAGGTGGGTCTCACCCTGTAGACACGAGGACCTCGAACCAGACGACCCCTTCGTCTCAGTCTGAGCCGCCGAGGCTGCCTGATTCGACCAACAGCTAGTTCGCCAATAGCACCACCAGCAGCGTCTACCATGTCATCGTCATCCATCTTTCAAAACAGCGTAACAAGGTATGCACTTGATCTGATGTGGATCACAAGTGATGCATTGGCCATGTTGTTTGGGGGATTTATAGTACAATTAGTCCAATGGTAGTGAGTTTGTAATGATTGCTAATTGTATTCACTTGTTTGTATGTGAGCGGCGCGAATGCTTTCACAGTGGGCGTTTATTTGTTGTTTGCTGAAATGTTAGTTTCAAACAATGATTCTCAATGTGAAAGTGTCCAATATCACACATACAGTGCATGTTTGTAATGTTTGATCATATGCGTAATCAATATTTCTTAAACGCGATCTTATAGTAACAAGCACACGTCCAGGCTAACATGAATGAAAGTGCATAGTTGTGTATAATGTGCATCGAATGTGATCGATCAATGTTGATGCAATATTGTTTGTAAACGATAAAGTAACATCTGCCATCTGTAGTATTGTATATAAGTGATTGTCGATCTGTCAATATTGTATGCGTCCCTTTAAAATTGCACTAATGCTGAATAACTTCCGGCTGCCATCTGTAGTATTGTATATATAAGTGATTGCCGAGCTGTCAATATTGTATGCGTCCCATTAAAATGGCACTAATACTGAATAACTTCCGGCTGCCATCTGTAGTATTGTATATATAAGTGATTGCCGAGCTGTCAATATTGTATGCGTCCCTTTCAAATCGCAATAATAATTCCGAACTTCCCGTCTGCCATCTGTAGTATTGAATATATAAGTGATTGCAGAGCTGTCAATATTGTATGCGTCCCTTTCAAATCGCACTAATACTGAATAACTTCCGGCTGTCATCTGTAGTATTGTGTATATAAGTGATTGCCGAGCTGTAAATATTGTATGCGTCCCATTCAAATGGCACTAATACTGAATAACTTCCGGCTGTCATCTGTAGTATTGTATATATAAGTGATTGCTGAGCTGTCAATATTGTATGCGTCCCTTTAAAATCGCAATAATAATTCCGAACTTCCCGTCTGCCATCTGTAGTATTGTATATATAAGTGATTGCCGAGCTGTCAATATTGTATGCGTCCCTTTCAAATCGCACTAATACTGAATAACTTCCGGCTGTCATCTGTAGTATTGTGTATATAAGTGATTGCAGAGCTGTAAATATTGTATGCGTCCCATTCAAATGGCACTAATACTGAATAACTTCCGGCTGTCATCTGTAGTATTGTATATATAAGTGATTGCTGAGCTGTCAATATTGTATGCGTCCCTTTAAAATCGCAATAATAATTCCGAACTTCCCGTCTGCCATCTGTAGTATTGTATATATAAGTGATTGCCGAGCTGTCAATATTGTATGCGTCCCATTCAAATGGCACTAATACTGAATAACTTCCGGCTGTCATCTGTAGTATTGTATATATAAGTGATTGCCGAGATGTAAATATTGTATGCGTCCCTTTCAAATGGCACTAATACTGAATAACTTCCGGATGTCATCTGTAGTATTGTATATATAAGTGATTTTATATCTGACAATATTGTATGCGTCCCATAAAAATTGCACGAATACTGAATAACTTCCGGCTGCCATCTGTAGTATTGTATATATAATTGATTTGCGATCTGACAATATTTCTTAATTGTCCCATTGAAATCTCCATAATAATGCTGTTCAAAAGTGTGGTTTACGTATATGTTGTATTGTAGTATTGAGTGTTAAAGTTCCTAAAGGGGCGGTACAGTGGTGAATCTGTGATGTGTATGGTTGAATCTTGTAATGACGTCATGATATTATTAACCTGCCTATGTAGTTGTGAAATCCTCATTGTGTTGTTGTATTGTGCTACATTGTTATTGTGTGCTGAATAAAATCTAAATGTGTGTTTTGTGGTTGCGTGATGGGTGATGCGTGTTATGTACATGTAGTACGTATATATTGTGATTGGGTCCCACATATGCTGACTTCTATATAGCGGTCTGGCATTGTTGTTCCTTCCCATAAAGTGACATCTGTAATCTGGTGTAATGATGTTCGTGTTGTACGTAATTCCTAATGGTTTCTGTTGATGGAATCATAATGTTAAAAGTACAGTAAAATCCATATGTTGTGTTTTGTGATTCCTAGAGAGAATGTAATGTGTTTTTCCCCCATCATTTGAATGCACATGTATGAGTGAATGTTAAACGTAATGTATGTGCATCCATGAGTGATTATGTGTTAAGCCTATGTAGATATGCAGTTGCTGCAAGCATATGAGTTGAATAACTGAAATGCAATAATAAAGGTAAATGAGAGATGTTTCCCATTGTGTAGTGTTTGTGAATCCAGAAATGTGTATTGAATTTTATTTTAATTGTAAATGTAATTTTATTGAAATAATAATGTGTTACTAGTGATGGGGATTTGTAGTTGATGTAATCTAAAAGTGTTAAAAATATTTATGGTGTGGTGAATATTTAATATTAAAAACCATAAGTCCACCATAGGGAAATAGTCATTTCTTGATCTATTTATCATCGCTAGGTCTAACGCATGAAATCATGTATTTTCTAGCGCTGGTATTTGGAGTTTTTCAGTCTACGCTATTTGCGTGCGTTAGGGAAATGAGGGTTTCGCGTGCACGAGCACGTCTTCCCAATAGAAGTCAATGGAGGCTCCAAAGATTTCTATTTTTTTTTTCTAAGACTGGTTTTCCTCGTAAAGTGAGTGACGTCATGATCTTGTGTGAAAAAGTCGCTAAATCGTGTTCTTTTTGTAATAAATAAATATTTTGTGTATGTCATGTGGTGTATATTGTTTGTATGCATCGATGAGTGTATGTTTGTGATAATGTTATTAGTTAGATGTAGGTATATGAGGGTCTTTTCCCGTGTGTCTATGTAAGTCAATGGGAAAATGGATTTGTGTGGATTTTTTTCAAACACCCGAGATCTCGCAACTTTAATCCTTTGTATTTTAAGGAAAAAAAAAAAAAATAAGAAAAATAAAGATAGTGTTGTGTTTGTATGAGTGTAAGTGTACTTTGTGTAATATTTGTTTTGTGATTCGTGGATGTTTTTTTTTGCGGTATATGTTTACTACTGGGTCTGAGGTGGCGGTAGAAAGGTGAGCGTTAGGTGTATTTTGAGTGGCGGTAAATAAACTCTAAATACCGGAGTGCGTAAGAAACCCGCGTTAGGAGCCTCTAACGCTGGTTTTTACGGATAACGCCGAACTCTAAATCTAGGCCTTATAGTATAAAAATGAAAAAAAAGAAAAAAAAAAAGGGAGTCAAATAAGTAGGCAAGGTCTGGGAGGTGGTAATTACTTTAATTTTTAAGCTGCTGTTAAAGTGTTGCAGAGCACACAGTACATTTCCCCACAGATAGCTCCCTCACTCTCTGTTCACTTTTCTCCTTTTTGCCAAACCTGCACGATGTACTGACTTTCAGCTACTTACATTTATTAAGAAAATATCCTCATGGTATGAGGAAGTCCTTCAAACAATCGCATATTGTATGAGCAGATGTACCATGAGGAGCTCAATGTAATAAGGTAGGTAAGGTAGATTTTTTTTTAATTGGGTGTATTAAGAGACTTAGTTGAAGACATACTGTGAGAAAGACATTATATATATATACACACAAATAAAAGGGGAGTCGTAGACCATAGGCGCAATCCGTACTAAAAAAACATTAAAAAACTATTAAAAAGTACATACAGGGGCTTATTTATCAAGGTCTGGCGGACCTGATCCGACACTGCGGATCAGGTCCGCCAGACCTCGCTGAATACGGCGAGCAATACGCTTGCCGTATTCAGTATTGCAACGCCGCCCCCTGCAGACTTGCGGTCAATAGGCCGCCAGCAGGAGGTGTCAATCAACCCGATTGTACTCGATCGGGTTGTATTGTGGCGAAGTCTGTCCGCCTGCTCAGAGCAGGCGGACAGGTTATAGAGCAGCGGTCTTTGTGACCGCTGCTTCATAACTACTTTTTCTGGCGAGCCTGCAGGCTCGCCAGAAACACAGGGCATCAAGCTCCATTCGGAGCTTGATACATATGCCCCATCGTATTTAAATTTTCAGGTGGATGATCGTGGTTAAAAGTCTTATCAGCAAATAAAACACATGCAGCATATATAAAAAAGTACAATCAATTTTGTGACAGGACTGCAGAAAAAAGATAAACCATGTTATCTAGTTACATATATAGCAATATGATGATAGACAAAACAATATTGATATGCTGGATTACACACAATAATGGGCTGTATAATGTGCTGGATAATGTAAAAACAGAATAATATACTTAAATAAAAGACAATTAAAAATACATCAAAAGAAATTGTATAATAAAACTCCAATGCAATATAATGCAACAACAATAAAAAGTTCATAAAAGTTGATAAAAAGAATAATGGTCCAGATCCATCAAGAATTCTACTTACACTCCTTAACCTCAATCCTATGAGGTAAGTGCCGCACAGTCTATGGAGAGTCCCTTGGGGCCACAGTGGAAAGTGATGTCAATAGATTATAGTTAGTCCGGTACTGGAGTCCAATCATGGGCGTATGACATGTAAAATAGAAAAGTGCAAAAAATAGTGCAATACTGTATAATGATATACACAGATACTTTATTTCATAATAACTTGCTCACACTTTTTGACCTCAATAGCATATGAGGTAATCGTTATGCATAAAAACACTTCCTAGTCAGTTTAACCCAAAATGGTCTCAGAGTCCAGGAAAGGTGTTTAAAAACTGATAGAATCCTGACGCGTTTTGAAGGAATTTAATTTATCTTCTTCTTCCTCAGAGGATATTACCATTTGTTTGTAAAACACCCTCTTAAAAACCGGAGCAGCGGCATGCACCCTCACTGCTTTTTCTGTTGATTGGTTCCCTACATACTACATGAGACCATTCTATTGGTTCCTCAATGGCCTTTTGCAGGGCATTGCCCCAAAGTAATCAGCTCTTTTACCTGTAAAAAAAATTACAAATCCCCCCCAAAATTAAAACCCACCACCCACACAACCAACCCTACTCCAAAACCCACCCAATACCCCTTTAAAAAAAACTAACACTAACCCCTTAAAGATCACCTTACCAGGAGAAGTCTTCATCCAACCGGGCCGAAGTCCTCAACGAAGCCGGGAGAAGTCTTCATCCAAGTCGGGCGAAGTGGTCCTCCAGACAGGTAGAAGTCTTCATCCATCCTGCGCGGAGCGGGTATATCTTCAAGACATCCGACGCGGAGCATCCTCTTCATCTGACGGCTAACACTGAATGAAGGTTCCTTTAAATGACGTCATCCAAGATGGCATCCCTTCAATTCCGATTGGCTGAATTATATCAGCCAATCGGAATTAAGGTAGAAAAAATCCTATTGGCTGATGCAATCAGCCAATAGGATTGAGCTGACATTCTATTGGCTGATTGGAATCAGCATTCTATTGGCTGGTCAGATGTCTTGAAGATGGACCTGCTCCGCGCCGGATGGATGAAGATAGAAGATGCCGTCTGGTTGAAGACTTCTGCCGTCTGGAGGACCACTTTGCCCGGCTTGAATGAAGACTTCTCCCAGCTTCGTTGAGGACTTCGGCCCAGTTGGATGAAGACTTCGCCCGGTAAGGTGATCTTCAAGGGGTTAGTGTTAGGTTTTTTTAAGGGGGTATTGGGTGGGTTTTAGAGTAGGGTTGGTTGTGTGGGTGGTGGATTTTAATGTTGGGGAGGGATTTGTAATTTTTTTTACAGGTAAAAGCTGATTACTTTGGGGTGATGCCCCGCAAAAGGCCCTTTTAAGGGCTATTTGTAATTTAGTGTAGGATAGGTCTTTGTAGGGTAGGGCTTTTTTTTATTTTGGGGGGGCTTTTTTATTCTGTCAGGGGGAATAGATTAGGTGTAATTAGTTTAAAAATCTTGTAATTTGTTTATTATTTTCTGTAATTTAGTGTTTTGTTTTTTTTGTACTTTAGCTAATTTTATTTAATTGTATTTAATTTAGGGAATTAATTTAATGATAGTGTAGTGTTAGGTGTTAGTGTAACTTAGGTTAGGTTTTATTTTACAGGTAAATTTGTATTTATTTCAGCTAGATATTTAGTAAATAGTTAATAACTATTTAGTAATTATTCTACCTAGTTAAAGTAAATACAAACTTGCCTGTAAAATAAAAATAAACCCTAAGCTAGCTACAATTTAACTATTAGTTATATTGTAGCTAGCTTAGGGTTTATTTTATAGGTAAGTATTTAGTTTTAAATAGGAATTATTTAGGTAATGATAGTAATTTTTATTTAGATTTCTTTTAATTATATTTGTTAGGGGGGGGGTTAGGGTTAGACTTAGATTTAGGGGTTAATAGCTTTAGTATAGTGGCGGCGACGTTGGGGGCGGCAGATTAGGGGTTAATAAATGTAGGTAGGTGTCTGCGATGTACAGGACGGCAGAGTAGGGGTTAATAATATTTAACTAATGTTTGCGAGGCAGGAGTGCGGCGGTTTAGGGGTTAACATATTTATTATAGTGGCGGCGATGTCCGGTTCAGCAGATTAGGGGTTAAGAATTTTTTTTTAGTGTTTGCTATGCGGGAGGGCCTCAGTTTAGGGGTTAATAGGTTGTTTATGGGTGTTAGTGTACTTTTTAGCACTTTAGTTAAGAGTTTTATGCTACGGCGTTGTAGTGTAAAACTCTTAACTACTGACTTTAAAATGCGGTACCAGTCTTGACAGGAGAGGGTCTACTGCTCACTTTTTGGCGCTATGCAAGTCCCATTGAAAAAAGAGGATACGCAATTTACGTAAGTGGATTTGCGGTATTTCCAAGTCTGGCCAAAAAAGTGAGCGGTGAGCCTGTACCTTCAAGACTCGTAATACCAGCGGGCGTTAAAAAGCAGCGTTAGGACCGGCTAACGCTGCTTTTTAAGCCTAACGCAAAACTCGTAATCTAGCCGTTAGTAATTCCATTCTACATCTAAATATAAACACAAGTAGAACCATGGTCATTCTAGAACTACACAATGGGTACATAGAAGAAAAGTAAAATATTCAACATTATTATAGATATTAAAAGTGATATGAGAATTAATATTTAAAAAAAAATACTACAATTCTTCTATTAAATATAACATTCAATTGATAATAGATCCAGTGCACAGTTCATTAAAAATACAAATAGACTTCATTACAAATATGGAGAACCCTGTATAGTGTTATTGGTAAATGTATTTAAAAACAGTTAATGCTAAGTCCATTTATTAAAACCAATATTAAATTGATCCTAAAGGATAATTATTAGGGCAATACTACTATAAACCAATACTCAATAAAAAGAAAAATACTAATAAGTTGATAGTAAAATACTTCACATACCCTAAAGGATAGACTTTGTTATTAACGCGACATAGAGAAGGGGAAGATAAGCAAGAGCCATATAAAATCAAAACAAAAATAGAAAAACTACATAAGAACGATAAAAACTCTCTAGATGGCTACTGCAGATGTATAGTATACTTTATAGAACAGCCAAAGGAGGATGCTAACTGTAGCAAAATGCTACTAGAAAACCAGATGGTTTTAGACAAAGAATGCTGCAAGGTCTATGTCTTTGTTTAAACCATAGGGAACCAGAGTTTGGAGTATATACTGTATATCCAAAAAGTCTCCCTTTTGCAGAATTTTAGTTCCCTACTTACTCCTCTTTTCCCTTCTGGTACCTATTCTAAAACAGTTCCTTTTAGACACATGGGATTCTTGTTGTGCTTCTCCATGTGTATACCCACATTGTAAAAGATATACCCCATATTCTGTTTTGCAATTACATAATGTATTAATCTTATAGTTATTTTTTAGTGACAGTAGATATTACCTCTTTATTTGGCTTGCTGCGTATAAAATGATGTTCACATGCTATGCAGTTAAGCCTATTACACTTAAAGAAACCTACCGTGGTTTTATTTAGCCAGTTTTCTTTTGTGTCACGGACACTTTTAAGTTGGCTTGGGGCAAGGATGTTCTTTAGGTTTTGTTTTTTCCTAAACAAAATCCTAGGATCATTTCCTGTTACATTTTTGAGGATATTCCAATGCTTTCTTACAATTATTCTAATTTCAGAAGCTCCCTCGTTATAAGCAGTAATGAAACTGATTGTATCCAAACTTGTATCCTGTTTCTTTTTACTTTTACCCATGGCTAATAGTTTTGCCCTATCTATGTCCCTGACTTTCTCAAGTGTGTTCTCTACCTTATGTGAACTATAGTCCCTTGCCTTAAACCTTTTACTGAGACATCCTGCTTCCTTTTCAAAATCCTCCTTCTTGGAGCAGTTTCTTTTTAGCCTTTGGAACTGCCCCATAGGTATATTATTAATCCATTTGCGATCATGTCCGCTTTTGGCATGCAAATACCCATTTCTGTCCGTGTCCTTCTTAAACAATTTTGTTTGAATGTCTGTGTTTTCATTAAAAAATATAACATTCAAGAAATCCATTTCTGTATTGCTTCTTTTTCCTGAAATGGACAAATTGAACTCATTTATATTGAGTTGCATTATAAATTTATCCAAATCAGTTTCCGCCCCATCCCAAATAAAAATAATATCATCTATGTACCTCCCCCAGGTGACAATATTCTGGAGGTACTTATTGTTGTTCCATATGACTTCTTCCTCCCATAAACCCATATAGAGGTTTGCATAGCTGGGGGCAAATTTTGTCCCAATCGCTGTGTCATTTGTCTGGAGGAAGAATTCACATTCGAACAGAAAGGAATTAATTTCTAGATTAAATCTAATATACTCCAATAAAACAATTTGATGACAGTGTAACGGATTTGTGGCTTTTTTTAACCAGAATTCCATAGCCTTTATACCTTTCTTGTGTGGAATGTTGGCATAAAGAGCACTTACATCAAGTGTAACCCATAGAAAGCCTTCCTTCCATTTGATATTACTTATCTTTTCTATTCTATCCGGGGTGTCTCTAAGATACGACTTAATGTTTGGTACCAATGGCTAAAGAAAGGTATCTATATATTCCAAGAGTTTCGAAGTTAGGGAGCCAATCCCAGAGACAATTGGTCTCCCAAGTGGGTTGACAATGTCCTTGTGGACTTTGGAAAGATGGTAGAAAATTGCAGTAGTTGGTGTGTCATTCTTTAGATATTCGAGTTCGTTCTCATTAATAATCATATGATGTCTTGCTTTGTCTAATAGATGTTTATACTCCGCCAGAAACTGTTTTGTAGGGTTTTCGACCAATTTTCTATATGTTTTCACATCATACAACGTTCTATTGGCATCCCTAAGGTATTCATCTCTATCTTGGATTACCATTCCACCCCCTTTGTCCGCTTCCCGGATTATTATATTTCTATCTTTTTCTAGATTTCTTATAAATTCCTTGTCTTTTTTTCCCAAATTGTCTTTTTTAATTTTATAATTTTTGCATAAAATATCCAGGTCTTCCTGTACCATTTTTGAGAAAACAGGGATATCATTTACTTTGGACTGCACAGGAAAGAAGGTGGACGGAGGTTTCAAAGTGGTATATACTCTAAATCCTATTTCTAGATCTAAAACGAAACAAAAGGATCAAATGTTCAAAGATGTTTCGCGATCAAGCCTGGAATAACGTCATCATAGTAGCAGGCCTAAGGACCAATAAAGTTAATCAATGATCACGTTACCATAATAACAGACAAAGCAATGAGGGAGCGTGCCGCCACCCCGGTTTTTAAGAGAGTGTTTTACAAACAAACAGTAATATCCTCTGAGGAAGAAGGATATAAGTTAAATTCCTTCGAAATGCATCAGGATTCTAACCATTTTTAAACACCTTTCCTGGACTCAGATCATTTTGGGTTAAACTAACTAGGAAGTGTTTTTATGCATAACGATTACCTCATATGCTATTGAGGTCAAAAAGTGTGAGCAAGTTATTATGAAATAAAGTATCTGCGTATATCATTATACAGTGTTGCATTATTTTTTCACTTTTCTATTTTACATGTCATATGCCCACGATTAGACTCCAGGCCTGGACTAACTACAATCTATTGGCATGACTTTCCACTCTGGCCCCAAGGGACTCTCCATACACTGTGCGGCACTTACCTCATAGGATTGAGGTTAAGGAGTGTAAGTAGAATTCCTCAGGGATCTGAACCATTATTCTTTTTATGAACTTTTTATTGTTGTTGCATTATATTGCATTTGTGTTTTATTATACAATTTCTTTTGATGTATTTATAAATGTCTTTTATTGAAGTATATTATTCTGTTTTTACATTATCCAGCACATTATCCAGCCCAATATTGTGTGTAACCCAGCATATCAATATTGTTTTGTCTATCATCCTATTGCTATATATGTAACTAGATAACATGGTTTATCTTTTTCTGCAGTCCTGTCACAGAATTGATTGTACTTTTTTTTATATATATGCTGCATGTGTTTTATTTGCTGATAAGACTTTTAACCACGGTCATCCACCTGAAAATTTGAATACTATATGTTCATTGCTTTCTAATAACTTTTTAATAGTTTTTTAGTACGGATTGCCCCTATGGTCTACGACTCCCCTTTCTTTTCTATTTGTTTTCTATCAGGGAATAGTTATATAGGGTTCCTTTTTCCCTTGAAAGGTATACCAGGACAGCATCTTGTTGTATTAGTGCTCTAGAACTTCCCAGCACTAGCTTCAAATCTCTCTTGTATATCCATATATATATATATTGTATATATAGAAGCAACAGTGATCTAATTTAAATATACACAACATAGATACATGATATACTAGATAGTGATATATTGCTATGTATAATGCTATCCCTTATATGCAATAAAAAATAAAATACTGTTGCTTTGGTAATGCGATATGTATTTGTGTATAAATGTGTATTCCATAGCTTTTTGGTCATCCTTAATTTAAAGGTTTTAAACCGTTCATGACTAAAGCTATCCTATATTTTAATTTGCATATTCAGTGATAGGAAGTAACAGGAAATAAAATAATTGAGAATAAAATAGGCTTAACATTTTAAAATTATTCATAATTAAATGTATTTTTTGTGCTTCAGGCACATATATAAGTGTTTATGAATTTTTGATATATTTTGTTTCTAAAGGACAATTCCACCTTTTCCTACTTGCTGCATTTCACTTCCTGCTCAGGTTATAGTCAGGTGCTTAGCTGGTCCTTTAAACATTGCATTTTCTTTCTGTGTAATGTGCTGCAGATTTTTTGTCAACCAAGGGGTTAATTGTAGTTGCAGTAGTACGGTATCTCTAGGTAAATGGGCTGTTTCAGAGCAGGAGGTTTTGTGGAAATTGTTGTCAAGTGCTTATTGCTCTATGTGAGATGCCTTTCATCTAATCTATACTAGGAGTGATGGTCCCAATTTCTTTTTAATCTTGATCTTTTATGGACTTTTTAATAGAACTAACAATGTAAAAAGAAGAAAATTTGGAGGAGGGAAGTGAGAAAATCTCCATGCAAAACTGTAAATATTATATCAGTACATCAGAAGTTCTCTTGGAGTGGTGTAAGCATGGGTTTTATCATTTCACAATAATTGTACATAGGCATACAACTGGAAAGAGTGCCTGACCCCGTGTAAAATTAAGAAATCACCACCAAATGAACTAAATGTAGGTTATAGGTCAACTGTCATATCCCCATACACACTGATTATTTAGTAAACAGTCATACAGTGACAGAAACAACATTAAGAAACACTTGACCATAGCTATACCCAATATACGTACCCTAAGTTAGAACCTTAATGGTAGAGAATATATCCGTATCTCATATAGATACTGATAGCTCTGTCTAGAATATGCTAAAATCCTACAATCCGGGAGCCATAATTAAAATTAACAATTAATCTGCAAGCATTGTAGTTAGAGATTTAATCTATGTAATGGTCCCATTAATATAAATGAATATCAGGAATAATTAAGGGTAATAGTTCAGGAAGCAAATTAAAACACAAAGACACAAAGCTCTCCTGCTGTCCCCTGATGCGCGTTTCACATAACGATTGCTCTGAGGATTGTAGTTCAGGCAAGCAAATTAAAACACGGAGAGACAAAGCTCTCCTGCTGTCCCCTGATGCGCATTTCACATATCGCTTTGTCTGAGGCGCTATCTCGAGCTCGCGTTAGCAATAACCAGCCACTTGTAATGGCTGATTAATTATTGCGCACCCGCAAATGGGCAAATTTTGCCCGGTTGCGGACACGTGATAATTTAGCACTCCACTTGTAATCTAGCCCCTAATCTGCTAGATATATTGAGTACTGTAGTAACATGATTTATTTCACCTAAACTGTGGTTGACATATGTTGGGAGCCAGAAGTAAAATTCTATAATCTTCAACTCCCAGGCTTCATAAGTTTGTCAATACTAGCGTTAAAAATAGGAAATGCATATAAATCATTTTTTGAGTTAAGTTTTGTTAGTTTTTTTCCACGTTTTAAAAGGGTTCTCATATTTTTGCTTTGCCTAGGGCCTCACTAATTCTAGAGCTGCTTCTCTATAACTGGAACATCTAGGTACCTGTATATACTCTGGACTTCTAATTCTTTATTTTTATTTTTTTAAATAGTAAGGAATATTGACCAAATAGTTAATAAATGTATAAAAATAGCATTATAATATTAAAGGGACAGTCTACACCAACAGTTATATTGTTTAAAAATATTGATAATCCCATTATTACCCATTCCCCAGTTTGCATAACCAAAACGGTTATATTAATATAATTATTACCTCTGTGATTATCTTGTATCTAAGCCGCTGCAGACTGCTCCTTTATCTCAGTTCTTTTGACAGACTTGCATTTTAGCAAATTAGTGCTGACTCATAAATAACTCCATGGGAGTGAGCACAATCTTAGCAGTGTCAAACTGTGAAAATGCACTGAGATAAGAAGCGGCCTTCAAGGTCTTAAAAATTAGCATATGTCCAAAAAAGTCAATTGGAGACTAAATCCCAACTCCAAATGTGCATGATAAGTGATCCAAGGGATTACTTCTCAGTGGTAAGTTGTATACTCACATTACTGCAGAGCTTTACATCAAGCTCTAGATATAAACGCAATGGGAGACTCCAGCAAGAGCAGATAGAAGTGAACTCAGATGAATGTTAAAACAATTTATTAAAATGTGCGTTAAAATCACAGGGGTTTCCAGAGAACAACCACAGTTAGAACATCTGTATATTACACAGACTGTAAATAAGGATCCTTGAAAAAGCCAAGTGACTATTTGGTTAAACTGATCGTTGTATTTGGGCGTGTGATGTCACGTTGTGGGCGGCAACCAACCTTCTGAACTGCAAACCGTAATCATAGACATATGTAATATATGGATGTTCTAGCGGTGGTTGTTCTCTGTAAACCCCTGTGATTTTAATACATGTTTTAATAAATTGTGTTAACATTCATCTGAGTTCACTTCTATTTGCTCCTTTTGGAGTCTCCCATTGCGTTTATATCTAGAGCATGATGTGAAGCTCTGCAGTATGTGAGTATACAACTTACATGTGAATTAACCTGTAGTCTCACAGGACTTCACTATTGGCAGCATTGATCTGTTTTATTTGATGTTAACCCTTGGAGTTCGAGTTCAGCATTCATTTTCACTGAGAAGTAATCCCTGGGATCACTTATGCACATTTGGAGTTGGAATTTAGTCTCCAATTGACTTTTTTGGACATATCTTTTTGCACTAACACATTGTTTTTTGTTTGGTTAATTATTGTTTGTGTATTAACAGGTTAAGCATTTTCTTTTTGTGAAATTAGCATACCTAGGATAAACTTTCAACAAAGATTACCAAGAGAACAAAGCAAATTTGATGATAAATGTAAATTGGAAATTTGCATGCCCTATCTAAATCATGAAAGTTTAATTTTGACTTAACTGTCCCTTTAATACTGCTGTTGTGTGAAACTTTGCAAAATTTATTTTGGTTAAACTATTCCAGGAGTAATAAAATACTAATTATATGAATCATATATTGTATAACAATTTAGTGTAAAGAGATTGAAAATAACCCAATTAAATTTCATGTTGCGATAAGTATATATTTAAGAATTATGCTTCAAATTGTGAGAAAATACTTCAAAACATAAATACTTTCCCTCAAAGCTTTTAATACGCACCTTTTGCTCTCTTCATCTTGAAAAGTAATATGTCAAGCAGAGATATTCTGAAAGTGTTGGATGAGAAACACACCTCTTAGTATTGCCAGCATTTATTTTATGTAGGTCTATTTTTGATTTTGCTGACTTTATAGCAGGTAGTGTTGACAGATAAATACTCATGTTTTACTTTACTGGAGATTAAACACTAATGTTCTTTAAAGTTTCATGTCTGTTGAAATAGATTAGTTAAAACACCATTACTTTTGTAGGGATTTTGTAAAAGGATTTTCCAGAATCATCATATTGCACGATAGCCTTCACTTTTCATTTGTCAAAAACCCCAACAATTTATTA
Organism: Bombina bombina; assembly: GCF_027579735.1. Taxonomy (NCBI): domain Eukaryota; kingdom Metazoa; phylum Chordata; class Amphibia; order Anura; family Bombinatoridae; genus Bombina; species Bombina bombina. The sequence goes on from NC_069502.1 coordinate 355,501,075, forward strand.
TATAAGGCAAACCATTCTTTATTTTGCCAGTCACAACAGGGAAACAAATCTGGCAGGCTATATAATTACACAAACACTCTAGATTAATTTTAAAAGGTTAGCTTTTGCTTCAAAGGATGATCCTTGTAATTATAATAATTTTCAATAGTCTTGCAATAAATTAACATACTAGCTGAGTGTGAAGACAACCTGAATATATTAAATGGACAGTCTAACTAATTAATTTTATTTTTTTTAAAAAATAGATAATCCCTTTATTACCCATTTCCCAGTTTTGCATAATCAACACTGTTATATTAATACATTTTTTACCTCTGTGATAACCTTGTATCTAAGATTCTGCAGACAGCACTTTATCTCAGTTCTTTTGACAGACTTGTATTTTAGCCAATCATTACTGACTCATAAATAACTCAACGGGAGTGAGCACAATGGTATATATATATGACACAAATGAACTAGCACTGTCTAGCTGTGAAAAAACTGTCAAAATGCACTAAGATAAGAGGTGGTTTCAATGGCTTAGATATCAGTTTATGAACTTACTTAGGTTTAACTTTCAGCAAAGAATACCAAGAGAACAAAGCAAGTTGATGATACAAGTAAAATGGAAATTTGTTTAAAATTATATGCCCTATCTGAATCATGAAGTTTAATTTTGACTTGATTGTCCCTTTAACACCTTATTCACTGCAATTGTTTATCAGTGATTAAACTCTCCTTACCACATAATATTTGAAAAGTCAATCCAGATCTTTTACAGAAATTAACACTATTTGCCACTGTCATTTTGTTAGCAAGAGTTTCATTGTTTTGCATTATCTCATCTTATGACCTCTACTGAAGCAAATAAGGGACAGATAATTAACAGTTGGGTTTCTGAATACTGCAATGTGCAATTCCCATTTACAGAATTGGAGTACTAATAATTTTCATAGCTAAAATATAGGGAAATGTGGCAAGATTAATAATGAAAGTTTATTGCAAACTGTGCTTACTAAACATAATGAAATATTTTATATTACATCCCTTTTTAAGCTTCTGGGTTTTACTTTTTAAATCTGAATTTTATTTTGTATTTTTTGTTAAAAAACATATAGGGCCAGAATAAGAGTAGAGTGCAAATTAAGTCTTCAGCTTGAGTGTTAATTGCGCTAGAAGTTAAGTTTTTGTGCTTGTCGGTTGTGCTCATATTACGAGTTGAAAGAAAACTGTTTTTGCTCTTGCGCTAATCCAACAAGTGCAAAAAGATGAAATTAGAATATCAAGTGCACGTTTCACGTATTCCCCGTAGAAGTCAATTAATAAAAAAACACCCTACTCTTGTACAACGATCACATAATCTCATTTGCGCTCGCCGCTAACCCAGCATGAAAATATGAATATTTAAAATTCCAATGTTCTCCAAATAACAGAATATGTTCTATATATTCATAAATAAATATTTCTACATATATCTGATGTTTTTTGTTAATATATATACTGTATATTTATATATAAATATATATATATATATATATATATATATATATATATATTTATAAATAGGTATAGATATATACAGATTTATAGAGGAATATCTATTTAGAAATATAAAGAACATATTATGCTATGCAAAACATTGGAATGTGAAATATTTACACTAAATACATAGTTAAAACCTTTATTAAAAATGAATATTGCATAAATATGTTTTAACATGTTTTCATCTATTTAACTGCAAAGGGCTCCAGTGCACTTATATATATGTTTATATATGTGTCCATATATATTAATGTTTCAAAAAAATTATTCCCAGCACTCCAAATCAATGTTAAGTATTTAATTATCAGGAAAAATACATGAACTTTGAAAGAGGCATTGATATCATGCCCAACATACTCTTTATTCACACAAAACATTCACATCAAAGTAATATCAAAGCAAAAAAGATATTCAGAAGCAAAAATAAACACCCTAGGTGTCCCTAGGGGACATTAGATGCTATCAGTGTCACAAAAAAATACTGGATGGATGTCAAAAATGTATATATCATCAGGATAGTGTCCCTTAAAGAATATATGCAATCATTAGTTTGTATCCTTTTACGGTTCAGACTTTGTGAAATAGTCTATTTCTGGAACCTTCAATTCAAATACATCCATAAATCTGAGTGTAACAACTTCAGTCACAATGCACTGACCCTTAAAGTGTAAACAACACGTTCCATTATCACTCATACACCCTTGTTCCACTTAGTCTGTATAGCCCTTTCGCAACAGTCTGTGTCAGTCTCTTGAAATGTCCACTGTATATAGAAACCAGACCACGATGACACAATGCTGGGTACTCATTTAATATACAAAGTTCACTTCATGGTTTGTTATGATATACCCACATTAGATCCTGTGTAATGGAAACCAACTTCGGTCAGGTGTTTAATTACGATCACCTTCAGCACTCATTACACCACCTTGTTAGTGTAATGTATCCAATACATACTTGTAGAATCTTTGCCGTATTCAGCATATACAAATTTAGGGGATGGTGAAGGTATCATTAGATGCTCCGTTGTATCGCTGGGCCATGTGACCTTTTGACATCTGAGCGCATCAACACAACAGTCCAATGTGTGTTTCGGGACTCCACCCTTTTTCAAGGAGTACACCTAGCTTCTGTTATAGTCCTTCTTAAATAGTACCGGCACTGTCCTAATTGGTCAATTTACATATACATCATACAAGCCACATACACAAACTACCTCTATACAGTAAAGCTGGAAGTAACAATTATTGTGGCTAATCTAATCTATGCAAACTATGTATATACTGCACAATCTATTTACAATACTTATCAATAGTTATATACATACAAGAAACAGAGACCTGCATGTCTAGCTTTAACCTATATTTGAATTCAAAAGTGATATTCACTGGTTCAATACTTTTTGACCCATATAAATCTTATTGTTCTATGTGTAGATAATATTTATATAAATATCATTTTCTCAACTTGAACCTATTCAATATAAATTAGGGATGGGCGAATGTTTTGCAACATTCGAAAAATGAAACGAATATTAACACATTTGTTCAAATCAAATTTCGAATGTTTACATAACATTCTCAGTTTCGAATTTTACGATTACATTCTAAAATATTAGTTTCAAAAAATTCAAATTTATATTTGTAATAGTATTTCTAATGCTTTCTTTAAATGTAATATTCAAATTATGCAATATTCGAATTTGAAAAATTTGAATTTATGTTTGTAATAGTATTTCTAATGCTTTCTTTAAATGTAATATTCGAATTATGCAATATTCTATAAAGAAACATTTGAAATTATATATTTGTTTCTATTATGTATCAATTTACTAGATTCCCTACCACATAAACTATTGAACTTCTGAATAGTATTTGTTAAATAGAATGTTAAATTCGAAATTTCAAATGTGGACATTTGATATAATTATAAACATTCGAATTCAAAAGTGACATTCGAAAACTGTAAATAGCATTCCATTATAGAATTTTTAAGAATATTCGTTCTTATCAACATTTATAATTCGTTTTTTGGTAATAACATTCATTCTAACATTCAAATTCGGAAATTTACACATTCGCCCATCCCTAATATAAATGCAAAAAGCTCAGAAAATCACTTATTATTTGCTGAGATTGTGTTCAGCACAAGCCCCTATATCTTATCATATTTGTCTCGCTTAGTATTATGAATTTATGATCATAGTGATGTATTTATGTGTTTATATGTGTATATATGTCTGTAAGTAAATGTATACACATATAAATACATAAACATTTATGTACACTTATATAGACATATCACATATTTAGACATGCATATGTATGTATCTCAATGTTAAAGCCATTTGCCTGCCTTTTTAATATTTTTGTTAGATGGTGTTAATATGAGTGTATTTATACTTTGTAATATATATTTTTTTATTTTGTGAAACAGTTAACCAGACTTCTGAGGTTGAGGTAATCATTCTAGAGTAAATCACGATTGCGCTTAAGCAATCGTGTTTACTTTCAACTTGTAATACCAGCAGTAAGCCTTGACAAGCAAAACCCCTGCGATAAACGCCTTATCACTCCAGTGCAAACATTTGTACTCCACTTGTAATCTGGCCCTTAATTAAAAAAACTTAAACTAACAAACTACTGAACATTCAATTTTGGTGAGAAATATTAATGTCCATGTAAATCTGCAAACTATACTTCATGATAGACATTTCAGATTAACATTAATAAACAAACATCCACATTACCGTAAATGTCAAATTTTTTGTTATGAAATCCTTATTTCTACTTGCATCATTTTAATGATGAGTTATAGAGTTGTGCTGTAGCTTCCCTTATATTCCTGTCTCCCGGCACACTGTGATCTGAGTGTTACTTAATTAGTTATAAATATATTGTTAGTATCTTAAGATTACCATTCCTTACTTGGAAAACCATAACAAAATCTAAAGGGCAAGGCTGTGTAAGAGAAGGTACACATTATTTGATTACTTGACATTTGAGATTACAGATAACTTGTCCATGTCCAACGTTAATGATGTACTGTGTAATGCTTTAAACAGTTATTATGTTCAGATTGAGATGTCATTCAGATGTTCTGCAGACTAGATCTTATCCATCTTTGATATAGAGAAGTAAATGGAATGGAATAGGAATCATTGTTAGATAGAATCGTTTAATTTAGCAGCATTTAAAAAAAATATATTTAGAAAGCAATGGCTCAAAAAACTGTTTTTTTATTTCAATAACATTTCTCAACTAAGTCACTTTTTTATGCCAATGAGCCACAAATTGTATTTTCCCCCTTTTGCATTTGAACAGTAAAAACATAAATTCTATATATTAAATGCATATTCTGTAAGTGACATGATAAATTGTGGTTTGGATATAAGATTCTTACACATTTTTGTTGGAGAGGTTGTAAAGATTTAGGTGTCTCTATACATATTTAGGACTAAATTACAAGTGGAGTGCTAGTTTATCATGTACCCATAAACAACAAGCTGATAATATATATATATATATATATATATATATAAATATATATTTATGTGTTAATATGTGTATATATGTTGCGAGTAAAGTCAGATATCAGGTATTCCTGTCATTACACAGCGGCTGTGGGTAATGCCTGATGTAAGATCATACATCGGGCTTTACCCGGGTAATCCTAGGGTAATGCTTGGATTACCCAAACACTTCTGGATAAAGCTAATCACAGCACTATTTTTGTCCTTTGAAGACAATAGTTCTTGCAAATCACTGCATCAAACATTTATACAATGTGCTGTAATTCCTCATCTTCACTATCTTTTTTGCCTCCGCCAGCTTGTAAACCTCATTCCCCAAGGTTCGCCAGAGGATCAGCGGTGTGCCCCCCTTTAACCCCCCAGCCAGAGGCAAAAAAAATTGTGTACATGGGCTTTATCCAGAAGCGTTTGGGTAGTCCTAGGATTACCCGGGTAAAGCAGGTGGGTAATGTCAGTTTTACCAGGGTAATCCTAGGATTTCCCAGATATCCGACTTTACCCATAACATATACACATATAAACACATAAATATATACGTATATATTCATATACATGAATATTTAACAATTGCGGCCCATCGCCGCTCGACTTACCCCCTTCACTGTGCTAGGTTCTCAGCCATGTCTCACAACATGAGAACGAGGCTCCTATTGGATTGCTTCTGTTCAATGTGAATGCGAGGTTGAGGGGGGGAAATATGTATAGATTTGAGTTGATTTGGTTAGACTGGATGAAAGAATCCTATACCCCCATATTTAACAATTTTAAGTAGTAGAGCTCTTTGTTAGAGATTTATTAGCGAATGAGGAGTAAGATTTCCTATATATATATATATATATATATATATATATATATATATATATATATATATATGGAATAGAGAAAAGACAAGCGCACAGGGGGTGCACCTAGTGCAATAAACGACAGACTAGGTGACTTCCACCTTAAACATATGAGGTATGTTAAAGGCACTTGTGATATAGTAGCAGATGTTCCTCCTCTAGGAAGTCTCCTGCCTGGATCAAACTGCTCCCTTGGACACACTCAAACTGCATACGAGTACACCTCCACGTGTACAGCTAGTCACAAGTCCTTAAACCTTAGGTAAAAAGGGGCAGGACCAGGGGCTGCTATATACAAAGGATATTTATTCAGACATGAATAAAAACAACAACCATTTACATAGACTTGCTAACAGCACAAGTCTGATCCACAGCTGCTGCAGAAGATAAACCACATGCAGCTGATCAGCTATTTCACCATTTAGCAAGCAAGTAATGAATACTGAATGGCAGGGGGCGGAGCCTGACACATTTCGTAGCACTATTGGCTACTTCTTCAGAGGTATATATCCATACTATAATCGCATTTGTAATGCGTCCGCCGGTGTCAACAGTTGTTCACGCATCCTCAAAGGAATGTTGGCTGTGGGAAGCTGCCAAAAGAATGTTGGCTGTTCTCGCAGCAAATAAATTTGACATGGATGCAGGCAAGGTGGATTCTTTCACCACCCTGCCATTTTCGGAATCAACCTGGATGCAGAGTAGGCAGACCCGAAGCCCTAAAAAAAAACACACAACCACCCGCACAAACAACTAAAAAACATGTAACCACCTGCAAGAAATAAAAATAAAAACATGTAAACACCCACACTAAGTATAACAAACACATAAACCGTCAACCCCACATAGCAAATCAATAAAGCAATTACCCCCTAATCCACAAATAACATAATTAAAATATCAACCCCTTAACTGCCAACCACCCACATCCCAATAAACCCAATTAACCTATTAACCCTGAAACCGCAAAAGCCCCACATCGCAAACCTATTTAACCTATTAACTCTTAAACCACCAACCCCCACATCGCAATAAACCTAATTAACCTATTAACCTCTAAACCGCCAAACCCCCACATCGCAATAACCCTAATTAACATATTAACCCCTAAATCGCCAAAGTCCCACATTACAATAGCCCTAATTGATATATTTACCCCTATACCGCCAACCCCCCCACAACGCAAATAACTAATTTAATTACTAAGCCCCCTAACACCCCCTAAATTAACCTTAATTACTACTAAATTACAATGAAAAAAACTAACATTAAATTACAAAAAATAAAAACTCTAATATTACAGAAAAAAATATACAAATATCATAAATAAAAAAATTATACCTAATCCCTATGAAAATAACCCTCCAAAATAAAAACACCCCCTAATCTAAACTACCAATAGCCCTTAAAAGGGCCTTTTTTTTAGGGCATTGCCCTAAGTTAAACAGCTCCTTTACCTCTAAAAAATACTAAGTCCCTCCTAACAGTAAAAAACCCCTACCCAACAAATCTTCCCCAAAAAAAACTAACACTAAAAAAACTATACTACCCATTGCCCCTAAAGGGGCATTTGTATGGGCATTGCCCTTAAAAGGGCATTCACATCTTTTACTTCCCTTAAAAGGGCAATCAGCTCTTTTTCAAGCCACAAAAAACCCTAATCTAAAAAACAAATACCCCAAAAATTAAAATAAAAAAGCCTAAACCCCAAAAAGGTACTCACTGTTCCTGAAGTCCGTCAGAGAAGGTATTCTTTCAGACGGATCTATCATCTTCTGTCTTTAGAGCGGAGGTGCGGAGCTGTGTTCCCGATGCTTGGATCCTCAGCGGCAGTACTCAACGTAGGCGGTCGTCCGATCCTCTGCAGCGGCAGTCCTCAGCGGTTGTGGTCATCGGCTGCATGGAGGCTCCTCTTCATGCGATTGTCCGTCGCACACTGAAGATTGAATGCAAGCTACCACATATTTATTGGGGTACCTTGCGTTCCTATTGGCTGAAATTTTAAAATCAGCCAATAGGATGAGAGCTACTGAAATCTTACTGGGCGATTTGAACAGCCAATAGGATTTCAGTAGCTCTAATCCTATTGGCTGATTTAAAAATTTCAACCAATAGGAATGCAAGTCACCCCAAATTGATTGCAGTAACTTGCATTCAATCTCCAGTCTATGACGGACATTGGATGAAGTGGAGCCTCCATGCCGCGAAGGAACGCTTCTGCCTCCACCGCTGCTGATGACCACCGCCATTGAGGATCCAAGCATCGGGAACACAGATCCACACCTCCGCTTCCTGCTGCATTCACTCCAAATGAAGATAGAAGATGATGGATCTGTTCAGAAGAAGACCTTCTCTGTCAGACTTCAGGAACAGTGCGTACCTATGTGGGGCTTAGGTTTAGGCTAGGCTAGGTTTTGGACTTGAAAAAGAGCTGATTGCCCTCTTAAGGGCAGTAAAAGAGCTGAATGCCCTTTTAAGTACAATGAGTAGTTTAGTTTTTTTAGTGTTAGTTTTTTTATTTTGGAGGGTTTAGTGGGTGGGGATTTTTTACTGTTAGGTGGGATTTAGTATTTTTTAGAGTTAAAAGAGCTGTTTAACTTAGGGCAATGCCCTACAAAATGCCCTTTTAAGGGTTTTTGTTAGTTTAGTATTAGATTAGGGGGTGTTTTTATTTTTTGGGGGATTTTTTTATTTGTATATGGGTATTAGTTAATGTTTAATTTTTTTTTATTTTGGATACCTTTGTTTATTTTTTTTCTGTAATTTTCCTTTTTTTATTTTTTGTAACTTTAGCTTGGGGAGAATTTTTAAGCATAGACTACTTATATTAGTTTATCTTTGTAAATTTGGTGACATCAATGCTATGCAAAAAAAATAAAATAAGAAAAAGAACTTGAGATTTGGAAAAAATTGCTGTTTGTGATCAGCACATCACGAAAAATATATCTGTTTTGGAAATCTGCTAATCTTTACATGTTTTGAAGTATCGTTTTATCAGTATAGCAAACAGATATATTACAGCAAAATGATAGACACGTTCACAATATAATTCTATTTATTTGAATGACATAATTATTAACAAGTTCATATAATGTCAAAACAAACATTGGTTAACCAACTTTAGTTTTAACACTCAGTTTAGAAACCCTACAGTACTAATGCTATCTATGTCATTTTGTCCTCCCCAGTTTCCATCTGCTTTTTCCTATTCTACAATACTGAGAGTTTAAAAATACAAATTCCAGCTGGCAGAATCTTATAATGGCTTTTATCCATAGCAATTACTGCTTTAAAGTATTAGTTTTTATTAAAATATATCCATTAAATGCTTCCTATATGTGCCCTTTTTAAATTAAACATAAAAGCAAACTCATTCACATCAGGGGGTAAGTACTCTTTAGAGACATGACCATCTGGTAATTCCATCTTTAATGGTAACTGCTTAATATACATGACAGCAAATGTTTACTTTTTTAAACTAATGCACTGTCACATGAAGGGCTTTATAATTCCAAAGGAATGGGAAATTTAATATATTGGGTCATATTTTTGTGATTTTAATGAGTATTTTAGAACTTTAAAGCATTTTTAAGGTTTAATAGAAAATTTTAATATACAATTTGGCTGGACCTTTTCACATTAATCAATAACACTTTTGATGAGTAAAATTTGTCTGAAAAGCAATAGACTTGTTTGGATGAAAAAGAAGGTTTTAACCATATTTTGAATCAATTAGCAAATTATGTTTATAAGATCTTTAAAACAGCGAAGGACAGTTAGGGCCAGTTTACAAGTGGCACACTAACTAACTTTTTTGCTTGTGCGCTTACTGCGCTCAAAGTAAAATTTGAGTGCGTGTATTATAAGTTGAAAATAAAAAGTTAGCACATGAGAATAAGTTTGATGCCCCTCTAACTTCAGGATTTGGGATATTGTGACCGTGTTAACTCCTTCTCCCCATAGACTTCAATGGAGCATACAGAAAGAAAAAAAACCTCACTTATTGCTCGCACGCTAACTTGGCACCACACTAGACCAGCAGCTCTAAAGCCGAAGGTAGTTATGAATACTTTACATTCCAATGTTCTTCACTAATAAGAAAATGTTCTTTTCAGTGCTGGTGCACGGTGTATACTTAAATACATTTTTGAAACAGCTATAGCTTTTATTAGAAGCATTTTTGCTAATACATGTATATAACAAAAACTGCTTTTATTTAAAACTGAAATGCATCTATGTGGATTCCAATGTTTGCAGGAATGTGAACAAAAGCGGAGGAGCACAGAACGGATGATTTGCAAGTAAAATCTGTTTATTACAGATAGCGCCGTAGGGCAACAAGAGTGAAGCAAACATTACAATATTACACAAGTGTGGAGGGGATAAACACCCCGGGCTAAATACACAGATAGTTATGTCAAGAGCTGAAAACAAACAGGTAAACGCGTTTCAGCGTATAGCCTTACTCATTGTTCAAGTTCGCCTATTGTATATCCAACTTATATATATATATATATATTTTCATTGTATCAACAGTCTGTTCTTCTTTAACTCACTAAGTTAACACTGTGTAATTGTCTATTGTAGCAGAATGTTGGAACATCTATTTGGAGCTGACGCTTTTGAAAAGTTTCCATTGGTTACGACTAGGAAAGGGGTGTGTACCCTATGACCAATAGGAACAAGGGCTGGTAGTATTATAGTGCACTGAGTACTCTTTTAAACCAGGTAATGAGTAAGGCTATACGCTGAAACACGTTTACCTGTTTGCTTTCAGCCCTTGACATAACTATCTGTGTATTTAACCCGGGGTGTTTATCCCCTCCACACTTGTGTAATATTGTAATTTTTGCTTCACTCTTGTTGCGCTACAGCGCTATCTGTAATAAACAGATTTTACTTGCAAATCATCCGGTCTGTGCTCCTCCGCTTTTGTTCATATTGTTTGCACTGGAGGCCATCTGAGTGAGCATGGATCTGGGGTGTAAGACCGTATTCCACACACAGCAAAGGTTTGAAGCAGGAGAGTAGGAGATCGGCGTGACCGCCATTGGAGGCGGGTTCAGGACACAGCTTGAGCGTCTTGGAGGACGGCAAGGCTCAGACGGAACAGAGGAGAATACGACTGTGTCACAGCCAGCCCAAGCTCTTGTCTTGCAAGATCCGGAGAATAACAGGTATGTGTCCTGTGTTATACTGTGCCTAAAGAGTCATTACGGAATATTTCTTCAAAATCACGGTTTGTGAGCATTGCTTATCCCCAGGTGCACACCGCTAAAGTCTGTGGGGAACTTTTGGATGGTGTGCTGCTCTCCTGTCACAGTGCTCATTGTGTGTACTTTATTACCCATGCAGCTAAAGGACTGTCAAGTTTGGTCGCATTGTGTATGTGTGGTGCATCTGTGATTACACTTCTAAATTTCTTCCCACACATTTGCAGGAATGTCCCTTTAAGCTGAATGAATCATTATAATTTCATTTTTTAAATAACTATAGACTTTGACAGGATTAACAAAAGTACATCTGTTAAGTGGTTTTTGGGATATTTCAATTGTAATACAGGAAGGAAATGTAAACTGTCACTCTTTACTGTATGAGTCCCAGAACTGCAGTGTCTCTCAATTGCACAAATGCAATAGTGTCAAAATATGTTGACAAACTGCATGAGCCAAATAGGTTAGTAACTAGTGATGTCGCGAACCTAAAATTTTCGGTTCGCGAACCGCAGACTCGAACTTCCGGTATTGTTCGCGAACGCGCGAACCACCATTGAATTCAATAGGCAGGCGAACTTTAAAACCTACAAGGACTCTTTCTGGCCACAATAGTGATGGAAAAGTTGTTTCAAGGGTACTAACACCTGGACTGTTGCATGCTGGAGGGGACTCCCTGGCAAAACTCCCATGGAAAATTACATAGTTGATGCAGAGTCTGCTTTTAAGCCATAATGGGTCTAAATCAACTAACATTCCCAAAGTGGCTGTCTCAAAACATCCCAGACAGAAGATAGATTGATAGTGATAGATAGGATAGATAGATATACATAGATTGATAGTTAGATAGAATCGATAGAAGAGAAATAGATAGATTTGTTAGATATATAATTACCCTAATAAATTCTAATAATCAAGCATGCGTTCTTGGACCCAACTAGCTTGTGTCAATTAGTACTTTTCTTAGCACTTTAATCCCTGTTCCCCCCCCTATCGGGGGAGTTCTATATGGCCTGCCAGATTACCCTGAAAAATTATAATAATAAGACATGTGGTCTGCTACCTATTTTAACGAGGTTGTGTTTTAAGTACTACCATTCTTAGCACTTTAATCTCTGCAACTCCCCCTATTTGGTGAGGTCTATACGGCCTGGATGATTACCCATACAAAATATAATAATAAGACATCTGCTCTTGGTCTGCGACCCATGGTAATTATGTTGTGTTAATTAGTAATTTCCTTTGCATTTTAATAGCTGTTACTCATACTCACCCTATCGGTGGAGGTCTATATGGCCTGCATGATTACCCTTACAAAATATAACAACCAAACATATGTTCTGGGACCCATGGTAAGTAGGTTGTGTTATGTAGTACTGTTCTTTGCATTTTCATACCTGTTACAACACCAAATGGTGGCAGGTCTATCTGTCCTTCATGATTAGCTGCACCCAAACCCAAAAAAAAGCCGAGTGGTCTTAGACTAACACCCATGGCTAACTCTGTTGTTTCAATTAGTACTATTCTTAGCACTTTCATCCCTGTTACGGGCGGTCTACATGGCCATCATGATTAGCCTAACCAAATACTACAATCCAACCTTGGCCCAGTCTTCCTAAGGCCCTTCATTGGCTGTATTTTGGTAGTACTGTTCTTATTAGTTTAATAGCTGATACGACACCGAATGTTGTCAGCTCTATATGGCCTGCATGAATAGCTGCACCCAAATCCAAAAAAAAGCCAAGCGGTTTTGCACTAACACCCATGGCTAACTCTGTTGTTTCAAGTTCTACTATTCTTAGCTCTTTCATCTCATCATCCCTGTTACTTCCAGGACTCTCGGTGGTGGTGGTCTACATGGCCATCATGATTAGCCTAACCAAATACTACAATCCAACCTTGGCCCAGTCTTCCTAAGGCCCTGTTAACAGAAATATGATTGCTGACAACAATTGGCTAGGTAGGCCTGGCTCACAGCAGGCTGCAAGGCAGGAGGAAAGTGCTATTCAATGGCACCAGCAAACTGACGATTCAAATCACAGCAACATATGAGTCGTGGCTGATAGCAGCTATTCAAAGGCATGAGCAAACTGAGGGTTAAGATCATCAACAATAAAGATTTTTTTAATTTTAATTAGTAACTATACTGCGACAAAAAATTAGGATTGGTGTAAATAGTTGGCAAGACGGCCTGGCACAAAAGGATGGCAGGCAGGAGGGAGATGCAATTCAAGGAAACTAGGAGACTGATTACTGACAGTCTAAACAGTGATGATTGACAATTTTTGCAATACTGTTAACAGAAATATGATTGCTGACAACAGTTGGCTAGGTAGGCCTGGCTCAAAGCAGGCTGCAAGGCAGGAGGAAAGTGCTATTCAATGGCACCAGCAAACTGAGGATTCAAATCACAGCAACTATTATCAAAAATTTTAATTTTTAATTATTAGAATACTGTCACAACAATTATGATTGGTGTAAATATTTTTTAAGTAGGCCTGGCACACAGGCTTGGAAGGCTGTAGAAAAGTGCAATTCAAAGGCACGAGCAAACTGAGGGTTAAGATCAACACTAAAAAATTTTTTTTATTTAAATGAATAACTATACTGTCTGACTGTGACAACAATTATGATTGGTGTAAATAGTTGGCTAGACGGCCTGGCACAAAAGGCTGGCAGTGGCAGACAGGAGGTAAATGAAATTCAATGGCCCTAGGAGACTGAATATTTGCAGTCCAAAAAATTATGTTTTTTTTTTTTATTATTACTGTTACAAGAATTGTGATTGGTGCCACTAATTGGCTACTTGGGCCTGGCAGACAGGCTGGCAGATATGAGTCGTGGATGGTAGGTAGGGCAGTAATTTAACACAGTATGCTGTGTAAGTGACAAAAACACAGGACTGATAGAAAATTAAGTTACATTACACTAGCAAAATATTTTAAAATTTTAGATTTTAATATTAAAATTATATTAAGAAGTGCAATGCACATATGACTCTATGAGTGGTCGCACTGGCTGGCTGCTACGCAGCAATTATTACAACAGTATGCTGTGTAAGTCAGATAGACAGTTAGACACAGGCCTGATAGAAAATACAATTAGATTACACTAGCATAATGATTTAAAAACTTTTTTTTGGAAATTTTAAGAAAAAGGTTAAGCACATACATATGAGTCGTGGCTGATAGCAGCTATTAAAAACAGTAGGCTCTGTATGTGGGTTACACACACACGCCTGATAGAAAATACTATTAGATTACACTAGAAAAATGATTGAAATTATTTTTTTGGGGGGGAAATTAAAAAAAGGTTAAACACATATGAGTCGTGGCTCATAGACTAGGGAGGGCAGCAAGTAAACACAGTAGGCTCTCTATGTCAGCAAAACACACAGGCTGGATAGAAAATTATATTAGATTACACTAGCAAACAAATTTAAACTTTTTTTTTTATATATATATTAAAATTAAGGTGAAAGAAAAATAGATATGAGTGCTGGGTGGCTGCCTGGCACAGACCAATTAACCAAAAGACTGAAAAAAAGAGGTATATTAATGATGAGTGAGCCTGACAGACACAGGCATGATAGTAAATGTAATTAGATTACACTAGAAAAATATTTTTTTGTGTTTTTTTTTTAAATTAAAAATAATGTTATAAACGGATATTAACACTGCTGGCTGCTGGCTGGCACAGAGCAATGAACCAGAGTATATGCTGTGTGACACTGGCCTGATAGAAAATGAAACAAAATTACACTAGAAAAATAATTATATTTTTGGGTTAGTTAAATTTAAACTAATGTTGTTAGGGAGATATCCGTGGTGGCAGTAGTCACAGCATATGCTGTGAGCCTTAAACACACAGCTGAAAGCCAGGCAAATGCTAATAAAAAAATAAATAAATAAAAAAAACGGCACGAAATATAGCCCTAAAAAGGGCTTTTTGGGGTGCTGTGCTTGCAGCAGAGATGAGTGGAGTCCTTCTGGACTGTAAATACACTAGCCTAGCTATGTTTTTACTATTAATGTCAGGAGCAAAAACACAACACGTCCTCTCATTAAGAAAGCAAGGTCGTTATGAGTCTAAAATGGCGGATTCCGAGTAGCTGGGAGTGTCTGTGAGGGAGTGTCTGATGTTGATTGGCTCTAATGTGTCAGGCGGCTGTGACATAAAGGGTCAAAGTTTCCACAATGATTACACATAGTGGCGGATCGAACATCGCCATGTGTTCGCCAACAAACGCGAAGGCGAACAAGCTATGTTCGCTGTGAACCGTTCGCGGGTGAACAGTTCGGGACATCACTATTAGTAACCTGTTAAAGTCAGTGTATGCTCAGCTGCCAGTAACTGAACCTTGCTTAAGGTCTAAACACCTATTCAGTCCTACATCCTGTAGAACCCTCCCCTCTAGAAAGAAATAAAACCAGACAACACCTTTGGGATAATGACTGGTCACGGTCACATTTATTTATAAACGAATACTGGTGCCTACGTATATCTATGATATCATACTAGGCACTAGCACATAACTTTACTTTAAACTTGTAACAAGTTCGTAACAAAAACTCGGTGGCGGCATCTATCCCTAACCTAACCCCTACCAGCAAGCGGACAAGGCCCCTTTCGATGTTTGCGGCGTGATACCCGGCTGTCACGCCCATTGGCACCGGGAGAGAGCTATGAAGTTTAGAGGTCTTCGGCCTTCGTCTGCGAAGGGAGAGGACCCCTAGGCCAGACCTAGCGGGCATCACCCCTCCCTTTTCATAGACCGTCACTCTTCTCTCCCTGTGCCCACTCCCCAGGGCCTTAACCACCCGCCAACAAGAGCCAAGCATCCTCTTGCCGCCACGCCACTAACGCCAACCGGCACCTATTTCCTAACATCCACTCTATCAGTGGCCTGACATTATTATACCCCCCCTTTTTCTTTTTTCTTTTTTTTTTTGCACCACAAGTGTGTACTCAGAGTACTTTTAAAAGTGCGCTTCTAATGTCTTTTAGAAACAGATCCAAGCCTGCGTCCTCTAAGTGGACGCCGTCAGGGCGAAATAGGTCCTTTCTGTTAGCTGTTATTGTTTTGTGTCTAATTACAAAGCCCCCCATGGCCATGATCGTCCTACCCAACTCCCTGTTAACCTTCTTCCTCACATTATAGGCAGCCTTTTGGGTCACTATATGCCTACAATGTAGTCGAGCAACCACATTCGAACATCCCAGCTTAGCGTCCTTCAACCAGGTGTGTACCCACTTTAAATCTGCTACCATCCTCTTAATGAGGTCCAGGGCTGGCAACGACCCTAGGTCGTTTCCTCCTAGGTGCAGCACCAAGATGTTGGGCTGACCCCACCTTCTATGTGTCTTTTGCAAAAGGGCTGGCAAATCTGCTCATGAGAGTCCCCTGCGACCCAACCAACAGAAGTTGGCCCTGGACATTGCAAATCCAAGCTGCTGACCTTCCGTTGTCCGCAATGACCTGAGTGATGCCCAGTGGATAAATAAGTGGCCCACTATCCACACCCGAACAGGAGGGGAATTTCCACCCATTGTACCTGGCAAAATATTATCACACCCATTAACTCCTTTTTCAGCTACCAAGGGCACCCCCATAACTCTATTACAAATGTAAGTACCCCACATGTAGCTGAAACCCCGTCACTTAATTTTTTTTTTTTTTATGTATCCTTTGTCGGCCTAATGTATGTTTTATAGCGGCTCGACTTCCACCTCCCTATCCGCTTGATTTCCTGCGTAGAAGCTCCCTGAGCCGCAGCACAGGTAGCCGCTCCAATTCTAAATTAATGCGGGGCGATCCTTTCCGGATCCAGCCCTGCCTTCCTCGCCACCGTGGCCAGAACCCTACGGAACTGGAAAACCGACAAGGCACTACCATCCTCATGCACCAGGAACTACTGATGGCCAGCCAGCCTTATTCTCTGAAATTCCTCGACGCAGCACACAGGGCAGAACTCCTCAAACTCGTGCCTTGCCAGGGGCAACCAAGTCCCTCTCCCTTCCTGGTCAGTCTTTGACCGTGGTATCAACAAAAGCATGCCCCCGTCCGAAAACAGTATGTGCTCCGCCAGGATACCCCCTTTACCCTTTACCTTGGCAGTTGACACCAACTCCACAAGGCGTAGTGCCCCGACAAATGCTAGCGCAAATGCATCCCTGAAAAGTAGTCTCTCGCATTCCGACGTACAAACTGAATTGAGCTCCAGCGCCAGCTGCCTCAGCCGGTGAGGAGTGATGGGCTCCCTCCAATCCACAGTAAGGGGTGCCACCCTACCCCACCCTTTTAACACTTGCTTTACTAAAAACATTTTGAAATGGTCATCGAACCCTAAAGCTTTATTGAAGAAAGCTAATGCAGACAATCTGCTCCCAGCCCCCATTCTACTGACCCCTTCCTGTCTTAGAATCGCCAACCAGTTAAGCACCTGCAATTGAGAAGCCCCTTGTACCTGCATGCTTCTCTGATGACAGAACTCCTCCCATTTTTTCCAGTAGCTCGAGTAAGCTGCCCACGTTCTCTGTGCCAACGATGCTCTTATTAAGGGGACGATGCCTTCCCAACTTTCAACAGCTGCCAAAGAAAAAGTGGGCATGTCAGACCCTCTTTTCCCGCCCTCGGTGCTACTTTCCTAAACTGCTCCCAGTTAAATCGAGAGAGTTTGTCAGCGATCACATTCTGCACAGGACATGGACCTTCTGCACAGGACATTCTGCCCAGGACATGTTTGCCTGTAAAGCAAATGTTGCGCTGCAAGCAGCGCAACACCAAATGTCTAAGATACCGCACCACCCCCGGTGATGAAGCAGACAGTTTATTAAAGGCATACACAACACTCATATTGTCCGTCCAAAACACCACCGACCTGTTGGCTAACTGCTCACCCCAAATCTCCACTGCCACCACAATTGGAAATAGTTCCAATAGCATCAGGTTCCTCGTAACCCCTTCGGCTATCCACTCCTGAGGCCACGGAGCCGCGCTCCACTGCCCATCAAGATATGCCCCATATCCAAAACTGTGTGCTGCATCTGTAAAGAGATGCAACGTCTGGTTTGAAACCCAAGGTCATCTCCAGAGACAAACCCCATTGAAATGAATCATTAACTCTGCCCACACATCAAGGTCCTCCTTAATTTCCTTAGTGACCCTAGCCCACTTGACCTGACCTTGTGAACCCTTCAACTGGCGCTCCAACCGGCAGTTAAAGACCCTACCCATCGGTATGGCCCGTCCCGTGAAATTAAGGAGGTCAAGCAGCGACTGGACTGTTTTAATCAGAATCTTGTCCTTCCTGCGTACCTCCTCCACCAATTGCAGCATACGAGACACCTTGTCAGTCGGTAATCTGCATACTGCCCTGACTGTGTCAATTTCTATCCCTAGAAATGTCAGGCAAGTGCAAGGACCCTGTGTTTTCTCACTCGCGAGCGGGACCCAGAACCTTGCCATCATATCTTTCATTACCTTCATAAGCCTGTGGCACTCCGTGCCGCTTGCTCTACCCACCAACAGAAAATCCTCCAGGTAGAGGGCCACTGACCCTCCTCCCGATGACTTCTGCACTACCCAATGGAGGAATGAACTGAAACACTCGAACAGTGCGCATGACAGAGAACACCCCATTGGCAAACATCTGTCCACGTAATAGAGGCCTTCAAACTTCATCTCCATCAGCCTGAAGGCTGAGGGGTGTAAAGGCAGCAATCTAAAAGCGGACTCAATGTCCAGCATCGCCATTAGTGCCTCGCGCCACATTCCCTGAAAACCCCTATTGCATCATCAAAGGACTGATAATGCACCGAGCTAAGCTCCGGGTCGATAGCACCATTCACCGATTCCCCTGTCGGGAATGATAGGTGATGGATCAATCTGAATTTCCCAGTCTCCTTCTTGGGTATGACCCCAAGTGGTGAGACCACCAGATCCACCAGCGGGAGAGCTGCAAATGGACCAGACACCCTTCCCATCGCCACTTCCTTCGCTAGCTTATCTCTAACCACCCCGGGGAACTCATATGCCGTTTTTAAGTTCCTGTGCACTGAAGACCCTGTTACCTTCCCTACCACTGGAATCCTAAAACCCCTTTCCAACCCGGACCGTATCAGCCCCGCTGCATCCTGGTCTGGGTAATTATCCAACCATGTTACCATGGCCGCAAGCCTAAGCGGGGTTGGTGCCCTTGACACCAGCTCCTGGCTTAGTCTGGGGTTTGACCTGCCCCTGCTCCTTTCTTTTCCCACACTCCTGCGCCGCTGCAGAATTTGCATATGTGGCAAAAGGAACAGCTGCTCCCTCTGTCACATAGCCTGTCCTGGAATTTCCAGCATTCTCTTCCCCGTTTACCTAGCCGTGCCCCTTGCTTTGCCAGACTTGACCTTGCTGGTCCAGGGGCGGGGGAATTTCCCTCCAACCCCAACTTTGACCAGAGGTGCATGTCCTGCATACTGAAATGCAACAAGGGGTTCCTGACCATTTTTCTCTGGAAGGCCATGTCATATTCTCGCCATGCACCCTCCTTGAATCTATTGTGGATATCCGAGTCTATGGTATCCTGATATTTGAACAGGTTGTGCCGTTGAAGGGGCCACCTATCCACATAGCATGCAGCCAGTACCCTGAAGCATTTTAGCCACTCATCATAGGTTTTCGGCCTGCGTACCCTTTTAGGGTCCGTGCCGTCTGCTGCCCGTTCCTTCGCTCTAAAAGCATCCAAAGAGAGCTTGAAAACGTTAACGTATCTGCCCTCCTGTATCTTTTTAATTACCTTCTGCTTAAGGTGTCCGTATAAAGAGTGTACCAGACAGGGGTATGTATCCCCCTGGGCCGCCACCCTACACGGTACCTGACTGGGCGTATTGCCCCCAGGCCCTGCAGCCCCCATCATGCTATCCCCTACTACGGTGGTCCCCGCCTTGACCTTTGTTTGTGCAGCCGCCATTTTCTTAATCCACCTAAACATCTATCTCTGCCCTTTCCCCACTAGTCCTAGGTCCTCCCCACTGTCTGAACTTGACCCGCTAGTGGAAGACCCCGTGTCAGCATGTGTAATGTCTGGTGCATGGTACTCACAGTTCGCTGGCTGCTCTCCATCCCATGAAGCCTGTAACGCTGATCCACTTTCTGCTGCAGTTTCCCTGCTGGGCCCAGCTACAACTAATGCCCTGGATGATCCTGATCCCGCAGCTACTGGTTCCTGTTCATGTGCCTGTGGAGAAAAAACAACTTGGGGAGTATTCTGGCCCATGACTGTCCCCAAAACTCACATTCTCCCTCCTCCCGCCTCCACTCAGCTCCACATTCACACCCAAAGCCTCAGCAACCGCCCTCCTTATCATCTCTTCCTGGCTTAACCCCTCCTGGGCATGTTCACTAAACCCAGAGGGGGCATGCAGCCTACCAGCGTCCTGCAATGCAGCCTGCACCGCTCTCCTTATGGTCTCCTCAGTAGCCCTGCCTGCTGCTATGTTATCCTCAACCCTGACTGCCGCTATCTCCAAATCAGCGTCCCTGTTAGTGGCGCTCCCTGTTCTCCTCACATCAGGCTCACTTGGGCCCCTCGAATGAATTTGCACCTCATGCCTGCTATCATACCCCTGACCTGCCTGTCTAGGCGTATTTTGGGCCTCCCTATCCCCGTTATCCCCGGCCTTATCGGTGTCCCCCCAGTGCCCCTGCATGTGCATGAACCACTCTGATCACCTGCGCCATCCCTAAGGCCTACCGCACTTCTAACTGGTTCCCTTCATCTCCTGTCTGGGCCATCCGGCCCCCCCACCACCAACCTTCTACATTCGCCTCCTTCCGTTATGTACCCGGCACTCGCATCCCTACACTGGGCCCCATCCGCGGACCGGAGCCTCCCCAAGTTACCTGGGGTGCTCCATCCATGTGGGCCATGTCCGTCCTCTTCACTGTCCCTTCCAAAATGGCGGCCGCGATCTTCCTCACTCGACGATCTTGAGGAGGAAGTCTCGCCTGAACCGCCGCCTGCTGCCTGGGCCCTCACTTATGACTGCTCTTCCGGCCCTGAAGTAGGCCGAGCTGCACCACCTGCTCCACCGTCGGCCACCAGAGCATCCTGGCCCCCATCTCGCCTAGCAGGGCCCATCACTGAGGCCAGAGATTGTGCGAGGGCCAGGACTGCTGCCATGGCCACCCGTGGTAATGCGGGCAGAGCTGTAGCTGATGGGTCTCCCTGCCTATCTCCTTGATCCCCCAGGCCCACTGTAGGCCCACTACTCCCATCTGCCCTCAAACTAGGAGAGTTCACCTCCTCCGAGGCCTGCTGCCGCAAAGGGCCCTGTGCAGCCCTCACCTCACTAATACCCTGGGCCCCACTCCCACTTGCTTCCCCCTCTCCCCTGCCTGTCTGCCTCTGTTAAATCTCCCCATAGGGGCTGTTTTTTGTGGGGTAGGGGGTCCCACATCCTCTGAAACTTGTTCTTCTCTCCTTCCAGCAGGTCCCTTCTTCCTCGCCATCAGCTCCACCACCTCACGAAACCTCTTTGGTGGCATCGCCTTCCTCCTGGCTCTTTCCATTATCCAAGATCTCTCCAGGCCAAAGAAACTTGCTCCTTGAAGACAGAAACTTTCTCCTTGAAGTCTGGATCAGAATGAGGCTGGTCTCACTGCTGCAGGACCCTAAAAAAGGTAAGCACAAACACCGCCTCCCCACCTGCATCATTGTAACTAACACACTCCAGTAATATCCAGACTTCAAGTTGTTAGGCCCTTAATGTTGTTCCTGGCCCACTAGAAGGTCCTCCACTGTCATTGGGAGTAGATTTGTGCTACTGGCGATGTATCTATAAGCCTGTTATGCTCAATATTTGATGTACCTCTAGAACTACTGGGGGGTTGTCGAGTGCCAATCAGTGTTGTGTTGGTGAGCACCTTGCCTCTTCAAGTTGTCCCTGTCTTGACTATGCCAGTTAAGAGGTAATCCGTAGTCCGCGGTGCTGATAAAAGATGTGTGGGTGAGCGTCTCACCTCTCCTGATAGACTGTTTGAGTCAGGGAGTGCTGAGTAATCCGTCTGTATGTCCACAGGAATGTGCTCCATTAGGAAGCCTATCCTTCTGGAAGGCGTCTGAGGTACAAAAGAGAATACCTATGGAGCAGGTAAGGCAGCCCTTTGAGAGAAAGCTGGGAAAGTCTGTGAGCACAGAATAAGGATACCGGTCCTCAATTGGCTATCTCAGCCTTAATGACAAGGAACGAAAAAAGAGAGGAGCCCGTGTATCTGAAGCATCAGATCTTCCGCAGCTGCTCTTCCACTGCGTGTGTGTAACACTCACAAGCTTGAATAAATCCCTTGATGCTTCAGATACACGGACTCCTCTCTTCTTTCATTGATTATTTAAATTGTAATGCAATAAAGTTGTGTATTATAGAAATTTGAAACTCAGGAAGATTAGGGTACAGCCAAACTTTGTGTTGTAACATTCAATCATAATTATAACAAAGCATTTCTTAAATGTACCCACTTTAAAGGGAAAGAAAACTTGTTTTATTATATATGCATAGTAGTGTATATATGGTTTAAACTTTAGATTAATTAAACCTCATTTCATCCATTAGAAAATGCAAATCTTGGTTGCAAAATATATAATTAGCGTGTAGCAGCTGTGTTCCTACATTGGTTTTTTTTTGTTCATACTTGCATTTTTGTGATTTTCAGTTACAGTACTTTAATCTTTTTCAATGATGTGCTATATTTTTTTTTTTTGCTCGCACCGTTGAAAGTAAACTTTTAACACAGGCAGGTTAGCGCTGTTACTACAAATTGAAAGTCCTAACTACAAAAAGAAACTCCTTCTAAAGAGGGCTAAAGATGACCCTGATGAAAAAAAATGCATGAATGTGCACTACTTTAATTAATTAATTCTGCACACAAAGGGTTAAACCTTAATTAAAACAGACTATGCCCCCACAGTATTATAACTATTAAACTAAACGTGCAGTTAACTGCAAGAGAGGTTAACATTTAAATGAACTTTGTTTTCCCCCAAATAAAGGTAGCTGGCTTACCAATCTGTCACAGACTATGCCGCCACAATAATATATTTAATTTTTAATAAACTAAATATGCAATTTAAAATGAAATAAATAAAACTGCAACAAAATATAAATGTTTCTGCACACGAACAGCTATGCCCACAAAGCAATATAATTATTAAATAATGAAACGTGCAGTTAACTGCAGGAAAATAGAAATGCTTCTGCACACAAACGGTTAAAGTTTTATTTAAAAATAAATTTAAGCCCCTAAAAAAGTCAGTAGGCCTCTACATATCAGTCACCAGCTATGCCCTCACAGCAATATAATGAATAACAATAATAATAACTAAATGTGCAGTTTATTGCAGGAAAATAGAAATGTTTCTGCACAATAATGGTTAAACTTTACAGACTTTTACCCCCAAAAAATCCAGCAGGCCTTCCTATCAATCACAGGCTATGCCCCCAAGCAATATAATTATTAATAAACTAAACGTTTGGTTAACTTCATTAAAATGAAATGTGTTTTTGCACACAAAGGGTTAAAGTGTAATTTAAAAAAAAAAAAAACTGCACCCAGAAAGACAGCAGGCCTTTTCCTACCTATAAGTTTCCACAGCAATACAATATAATTAATAAACTAAACATGCAGCTAGTTAACTGCTAGAAAATATAAATATTTTTGTACAAGAAGGATTAAAATTAAATTACCCCCTCCCCCCCAATTCAAACCAGCAGGCCTACCTATCAGTCACAGTCTATAACCCCAAAGAAATATAATACACTAAACGTGCAGGTAATGGAATGTTTTTGCACACAAATGGTTAAATGTATATAATTAAGTCACACCTATGCACCCACTGCAATATTATTAAAGGGACACTGAACCCAATATTTTTCTTTTGTGATTCCTTTAGAGCATGCAAATTTAAGCAACTTTCTAATTTACTCCTATTAACAATTTTTCTTTGTTCTCTTGCTATCTTTGAAAAAGAAGGCATCTAAGCTTTTTTTTTTTAGTTCAGACCTCTGGACAGCACTTTTTTTATTGGTGGATGAATTTATCCACCAATCAGCAAGAACAACCCAGGTTGTTCACCAAAAATGGGCCGGCGTCTAAACTTACATTCTTGCATTTCAAATAAAGATACCAAGAGAATGAAGAAAAGTTGATAATAGGAGTAAATTAGAAAGTTGCTTAAAATTTAATGCTCTGTCTTAATCATGAAATAAAAAAAATTGGGTTTGGTGCCCCTTTAAGCTACAACTCTTCAACACTAAAGTAAAGAAAAATTAATTCCCTGGTCCCCAGAGAGAACAAAAAAAAATATTCAGTATCACAGCAAGCTGAAACAGGACCATTGTACTGGTCAAGAGCTGTAGTAAAAATGACTAGAAGATGGCTGATTTACACTAGACTACCACCTGCCTATGGCCTAGATTTGGAGTTTGGCGGTAGCCGGGAAAACCAGCGTTAGAGGCTCCTAACGCTGGTTTTAGGCTACCGCCGGTATTTGGAGTCATTCAAAAAAGGGTCTAACGCTCACTTTTCATACCGCAGATCCCCTTACGTCAATTGCGTATCCTATCTTTTCAATGGGATCTTTCTAACTCCGGTATTTAGAGTCGTGTCTGAAGTGAGCGTTAGAAATCTAACGACAAAACTCCAGCCGCAGAAAAAAGTCAGTAGTTAAGAGCTTTCTGGGCTAACGCCGGTTTATAAAGCTCTTAATTACTGTGCCCTAAAGTACACTAACACCCATAAACTACCTATGTACCCCTAAACCGAGGCCCCCCACATCGCCGACACTCGAATAAATTTTTTTAACCCCTAATCTGCCGACCGCCACCTACGTTATACTTATGTACCCCTAATCTGCCGCCCCTAACACTGTCGACCCCTATATTATATTTATTAACCCCTAACCTGCCCCCCACAACGTCACCACCAGCTACCTACAATAATTAACCCCTAATCTGCCGACCGCAAAGAGCCGCCACCTACATTATAGCTATGTACCCCTAATCTGCTGCCCCTAACACCGCCAACCCCTATATTATATTTATTAACCCCTAATCTGCCCCCCTCAACGTCGCCTCCACCTGCCTACATGTATTAACCCCTAATCTGCCAAGCGGACCGCACCGCTACTATAATAAAGTTATTAACCCCTAATCCGCCTCACTAACCCTATAATAAATAGTATTCTGATTGGCTGATGGAATCAGCCAATCAGAATCAAGTTCAATCCGATTGGCTGATCCAATCAGCCAATCAAATTGAGCTGGCATTCTATTGGCTGATCGGAACAGCCAATAGAATGTGAGCTCAATCTGATTGGCTAATTGGATCAGCCAATCGGATTCAACTTGATTCTGATTGGCTGATTCCATCAGCCAATCAGAATATTCCTACCTTAATTCCGATTGGCTGATAGAATCCTATCAGCCAATCGGGATTCGAGGGAGGCCATCTTTGATGACGTCATTTAAAGGAACCGTCATTCGTCGTTCAGTCGTCGGCCAGGATGGATGTTCCGCGTCGGAGGTCTTCAGGATGCTGCCGCTCCGCTCCGGATGGATGACGATAGAAGATGCCTCTTGGATGAAGACTTCAATCGGATGGAAGACCTCTTCTGCCCTGCTTGGATGAAGACTTCTACCGGATGGAGGACCTCTTCTTGCTCCGCTTGGATGAAGAATTTAGCTCGGCTGGGTGAAGACGACTCAAGGTAGGGAGATCTTCAGATGCTTAGTGTTAGGTTTATTTAAGGGGGGTTTGGGTTAGATTAGGGGTATGTGGGTGGTGGGTTGTAATGTTGGGGGGGGGGGTATTGTATGGTTTTTTTTACAGGCAAAAGAGCTGAACTTCTTGGGGCATGCCCCGCAAAGGGCCCTGTTCAGGGCTGGTAAGGTAAAAGAGCTTTGAACTTTAGTAATTTAGAATAGGGTATGGATTTTTTTGGGGGGCTTTGTTATTTTATTAGGGGGCTTAGAGTAGGTGTAATTAGTTTAAAATTGTTGTAATATATTTCTAATGTTTGTAAATATTTTTTTATTTTTTGTAACTTAGTTCTTTTTTATTTTTTGTACTTTAGTTAGTTTATTTCATTGTATTTATTTGTAGGAATTGTATTTAATTTATTTATTGATAGTGTAGTGTTAGGTTTAATTGTAGATAATTATAGGTATTTTATTTAATTTATTTATTGATAGTGTAGTGTTAGGTTTAATTGTAACTTAGGTTAGGATTTATTTTACAGGTAAATTTGTAATTATTTTAACTATTTTAGCTATTAAATAGTTCTTAACTATTTAATAGCTATTGTACCTGGTTAAAATAAATACAAAGTTACCTGTAAAATAAATATTAATCCTAAAATAGCTATAATATAATTATAATTTATATTGTAGCTATATTATGATTTATTTTACAGGTAAGTATTTAGCTTTAAATAGGAATAATTTATTTAATAAGAGTTAATTAATTTCGTTCGATTTAAATTATATTTAATTTAGGGGGGTGTTAGTGTTAGGGTTAGACTTAGCTTTAGGGGTTAATACATTTATTACAATAGCGGTGAGCTCCAGTCGACAGATTAGGGGTTAATAATTGAAGTTAGGTGTCGGTGATGTTAGGGAGGGCAGATTAGGGGTTAATACTATTTATTATAGGGTTAGTGAGGCGGATTAGGGGTTAATAACTTTATTATAATAGCGGTGCGGTGCGGTCTGCAGGTGGAGGCGACGTTGTGGGGGGCAGATTAGGGGTTAATAAATATAATATAGGGGTCGGCGGGGTTAGGGGCAGCAGATTAGGGGTACATAGGGATAATGTAAGTAGCGGCGGTTTACGGAGCGGCAGATTAGGGGTTAAAAATAATATACAGGGGTCAGCGATAGCAGGGGTGGCAGAATAGGGGTTAATAAGTGTAAGGTTAGGGGTGTTTAGACTCGGGGTACATGTTAGAGTGTTAGGTGCAGACGTAGGAAGTGTTTCCCCATAGGAAACAATGGGGCTGCGTTAGGAGCTGAACGCGGCTTTTTTGCAGGTGTTAGGTTTTTTTTCAGCTCAAACAGCCCCATTGTTTCCTATGGGGGAATCGTGCACGAGCACGTTTTTTAGGCTGGCCGCTTGCGTAAGCAACTCTGGTATCGCGAGTTGAAGTTGCGTTAAATATGCTATAAGCTCCTTTTTTGGAGCCTAACGCAGCCATTCTGTGGACTCTCAATACCAGAGTTATTTTAAAGGTGCGGCCAGAAAAAAGCCAGTGTTAGATACGCGGGTCGTTACCGACAAAACTCTAAATCTAGCCGTATGTTAGGCTAACAGTGGATCTGACAAGCCTGTTTGATATTTAATGACTAACTTTCTGGCCAGGACAGGGGAAGTTGTACACAGCAATGGCCAGACCCCTGTACATCAGTGCAAATGAAGGAGCTAATTTGTCAAATAATCCCTTCCCTCTCTTCTGTGTTCACTGCCCCTTTTTTTTTGGTGCCGAAAGTTCTTAAAAATTTAACAAATGCAACAAATAAACATGAAAAAAGAGAGAATATCTCAATGTTTCGATACAAAACTCTATTTTGCTGGCACAGAGCTGTCATCCGAGGAGGATGATTGAAGCAGTTCCCAAGGGACAAATTCTTTGAGTAGTACGTAACAATACGGAGCTGACACACAAAGATGAACAATTAAGAGAACTTGAACAGAGATTTATATAAAGAGGTTATAAACCTAAGTTGATCAGGGACATAAACACACAACTACAGGAGGTACTACAGGATGATTTACTGATAGAACATACTAAATCAACTGATACTGACCGCCTGACTCTACTCACTACATACAATCCTGTGATGAACTCTCTACCCAAGAATGTATCGAAATATTGCGATATTCTCTCTTCAGATCCCATGTTACCCTTCACAAAGAAACCCAGGGTGGCCTTTAGGAGAGCAAGAAATTTAAGAGATACCTTAATAATTATGGATCCAACACATTGCTATACTACATCTTCCTGGCGAAAGCCAAAAAAGACTGGTTCATTCAGGTGCATATCGTGCACCACTTGCAACGCTATGATACCATGTAACACCTTCAAACACCCACATACCAATCAGCAATTTCGTATCAAACACTATATAGCTTGTACCACTAAGTTTGTTGCATACCTTTTAAACTGTTCATGTGGGATGTATTACGTTGGGAAAACGGAAGACGATGCACATACAAGATTCGCAAACCGTCGCTCTGCTATTCGGGCAGCTATTGATAAGGGCAAGACAGACCAACCTGTGGCTAGATACTTCCTTGAACACAAACATTCGTTAACAGATCTACGCTTCAGATTAATCAACCATATACCCCCCATCAGGAGGGGCAGAGATATAGGAAAACTACTGTTGCGATGTGAAGCGAGATGGATTCATCGCTTAAACACTATGCAACCTAATGGACTGAATGCCACTCTGGATTGGCACTGCTTTTTATAAATATGGTCATTACTGACCACTGGTGATAAGTATTGCAAATTGTGTATATATATTACTGTCTTAATAGGATTGATGCATAGATACATATAGATAGGATTTATCCTTATTGAATAAGTTTAGTGCACACATATGTGTATATACAGTGTTATAAATTTTACACTTAAAGGGATTTAGCATTAACTATCTATATTCTCCTAGTTTTTGATCACTAGTCCAACTAAACCACACAACTGCTTTATTAGGTATATAGGCTCTAGTATTCAGTACATGACTAACATTAGACTACTGCCCTTATAATAAGGTAGACAGATATAAGCCCTGACATTGTTTAACTTTATAACAATTGAAAACTTTTCCTGATGTATTTGTATTTTTGAGAATATAGGTACACTAACTGAAATGATAATGTTGTTATTCATTGACTTCTATGTTCTAGCAGACACGAAACTGTGGATCAGCTGACAGTTTGTGGGGTGGGTCCTCCATGAGGTGAGTTAATCCTCATTGGCTAGGTGTTAGATGACACACCACACAATGGAGGGCACGCTGCAGAAAGTGTGAACTGCTCTACAGGACTAACTTTGAATATATACATAACAAAGTTACAGGACGTAACTTTGAATATATACATAACGATGTTGATTTGTTTATGTATGTGTGCAGAGTGGTGGATCCCCTTGTATGAGCTGACAGCCCCATACTGAAGATGTATTACATCGATCTCAGAGTTAACAGTGAGATTTACTGTGATCAGCCTGCCATTTCACTAACGATATTCACATATAAGCAATGTGGTAAAATTATCTTATGGAGTGTTTGCTCTCTATATAAATACATATGATGGTGAATTGACTCCATATCCATTTTGGATGTAGTGGAGTGTTTATAGATACACAGCGTGTCGGCCTGCCAGGTCTCTGATTGCTACCATACAGATTAGACCTGTAAGAGCTGCATTTTATTTATATACACAGCTAAACATTATGGCCCAGATTACGAGTTTTGCATTAGAGGCTGTGCGGTGCTAACGAGTAGTTTTGTCTCACCGCTCACTTACCTACAGCGCTGGTATTACGAGTTTTCAGAAACCCGTAGTTAAAAAGACAAGAAGTGAGCATTGAGCAAAATTTTGCTCATTACCGCAATCCAATACCAGCGCTGCTTATGTCAGTGGTGACATAGGAATCAACGGGGAGAGCCGGCTGAGAAAAAGTCTAACACCTGCAAAAAAGCAGCGTAAAACTCAGTAACGTAGCCCCATTGATTCCTATGGGGAAATAAAAGTTATGTCTGATTGCATCAGCCAATAGGATTTTTTCTACCTTAATTCCGATTGGCTGATAGAATTCTATCAGCCAATCAGAATCTAAGGGACGACATCTTGGATGACATCACTTAAAGGTACCTTCATTCATCTTTAGTCGTCGGATGAAGAGGAGACTCCACGTCGGATGTCTTGAAGATGGACCCGCTCCGTGCCGGATGGATGAAGATAGAAGATGCCGTCTGGATGAAGACTTCTGCCCGTCTGGAGGACCACTTTGCCAGGCTTGGATGAAGACTTCTCCCGGCTTCGTTGAGGACTTCGGCCCGGCTTGGATGAAGACTTCTCCCGGTAAGTCGATCTTCAGGGGGTTAGTGTTAGGTTTTTTTAAGGGTGTTTTGGGTGGGTTTTATTTTTAGGTTAGGATTTGGGTTTGCAAAAGAGCTAACTGCCGTTTTAATGGCAATGCCCATCCAAATGCCCTTTTCAGTGCGATGGGGAGCTTAGGTTTTTTTAGATAGTATTTTATTTGGGGGGTTGGTTGTGTGGGTGGTGGGTTTTACTGTTGGGGGGGTTGTATGTATTTTTTTTTCAAGTAAAAGAGCTGATTACTTTGGGGCAATGCCCCGCAAAAGGCCCTTTTAATGGCTATTGTTAGTTTAGTTTTGGCTAGGGTTTTTTTTTATTTTGGGGGTGGGCTTTTTTATTTTGATAGGGCTATTAGATTAGGTGTAATTAGTTTAAATATCTTGTAATTTGTTTATTATTTTCTGTAATTTAGTGTTTGCTCGTTTTTTTGTACTTTAGCTAATTTAATTTTATTGATTTAATTGTTGTTAATTTAGTTAATTTATTTATTTATAGTGTAGTGTTAGGTGCTATTGTAACTTAGGTTAGGTTTTATTTTACAGGTAATTTTTTATTTATTTTAGCTAGGTAGTTATTAAATAGTTTATAACTATTTAGTAACTATTCTACCTAGTTTAAATAAATACAAACTTGCCTGTGAAATAAAAATAAACCCTAAGCTTGTAGCTAGCTTAGGGTTTATTTTATAGGTAAGTATTTAGTTTTAAATAGGAATAACATAGTTAATTATAGTAATTTTATTTAGATTTATTTTAATTATATTTATGTTAGGGGGTGTTAAGTTTAGGGTTAGACTTAGATTTAGGGGTTAATACATTTAGTATAGTGGCGGCGACGTTCGGGTCGGCATATTAGGGGTTAATAAATGTAGGTAGGTGGCAGCGATGTTAGGGACGGCAGATTAGGGATTAATAATATTTAACTAATGTTTGCGAGGCGGTTTAGGGGTTAATATGTTTATTATAGTGGCGGCGACATTGAGGGTGGCAGATTAGGGGTTAATAAGTGTAGGTAGGTTGCGGCGACATTGGGGGTGGCAGATTAGGGGTTAATAAATATAATGTAGGTGTTGGGGGCAGCAAATTAGGGGTTCATAAATATAATGTAGGCGGCGGTGTCCGGAGCGGCAGATTAGCGGTTAAAAATTGTATTATAGTGTTTGCAATGCGGGAGGGCCTTGGTTTAGGGGTTAATAGGTAGTTTATTGGTGTTAGTGTACTTTTTAGCACTTTAGTTATGAGTTTTATGTTACGGCGTTGTACCCTAAAACTCATAACTACTGGTTTTTAAATGCGTTAGGACTCTTGGAGGTAGAGGGTGTACCTCTCACTTTTTGGCCTCCCTGGACAGACTCGTAATACCAGCACTATGGAAGTCCCATAGAAAAAAGGGTTTACAAAGTTTACGTAAGTCGTTTTGCGGTAAGGCCAAAGAAGTGTGAGGTGACCCTAAACCTTCATGACTCGTAATACCAGCGGGCATAAAAAATCAGCGTTAGGGCCTCTTAATGCTGCTTTTTTACCCTAACGCACAACTCGTAATCTAGCCATATATGTTTCTAAAGGGAGCATTATGAGTACTAATTTGAAACTTATGAGGAGAAGGATGTTTATACATAAAGTAGATTTATTTTATTTTTCTATGAATTAAGATTGGCAGTTAGTATCTTTATTGTATATCAAGTATATGCAACTATAATATTTGTTGATTCCTCAGAATTATCACTGCTACACACCATATTATTTGATTATTCACATTTTTTGATTATGCATTGTGATACTTTGTACATTGTTTATATTTATGTTACTATGGTGATTATCACATGTGTTGTTCATGGTGTCACTTCCGGGGGAAGGGGTCATGGCCTATATAAGTCCACATTTTCTTTCACTCTTGTTTGGTCTGATGAAGGGGACGGTTTGATCTCCGAAACGTCACAACAATAAACCACGTTTTGTGTTTTCAAAGTCCAGTGAGTGTGGATCTACTTTATACTATATATATATATATATATATATATATATATATATATATATATATATATATATATATATATATGACAAAACAACAAAAATAAAAATAAAATTGTGGTGCTACACAAATGATCAATTGCTCAGAACAACTATGCTAGCAGTCCCAAAGAATAATATGAACCATAGTTACAACAAGAGAAGGATTGAATATAATAATGTATCAATCAAAGAAGGACAAAGGCTGCACAGTGTTCTACTTGCTTTATTACTAAAAAATACATGGAATAGCTCCCAAGTGTGGAACGTCTATGCTCCACCCAAATCCCAATAACACAAATACACCTTTAAAAAATGTATGAGCCTAGAGTGGCTAAACAAACAGAACCCCTAACTATGATGCTACAGTATGCTAATACAGTACTGAATATAATTGCCCGTACAGGCACAAGAAACAACTGAATAGCACACAATGTATCAAAATCTAAAGTAACCGGTTACTTCTGTGAAGTGTAGCAAGCAGGGCCCCGGAAAGTGCTAACAAGATGTTAATGAAGATCTGTGAATTATGATGTCCAGTCCCAGGCACTTAGTGCTAATCGCACGCTCTGGTAAATATCACAGTCCTACTTGTTATAGCAGTTAATTTGCTACAATTGCAACGATGCTGAAATCGCCCGGCACACAAGTGTTTACAACACGCACAGGCTTAAAACTTATATATCCACATCAGTATGTGCAAGTGTTTCCGCTTGCTTTTCATCTGTTAACCATTCACAGTGTAATCTCATTCAACACAAATTGCATACAAATTTCCAAAAAGCAGTTGTGTTGAATGCTTGATCTTTTAACAATTTTATTATCGTTGCGGTAAGCAAGACTTAATCCTCGCCTAATCTCACCTCATATCCGTCTGTGCTTACCACTGAAGAGTTGGCAAGTTTACTTAGACATACCCGAATCACCGGAGTTCATTGTAGGGTGTGAGCTGGCGTCTTCACTTGCGTTACCGTGGAGGAGATCTTGAGAAAGTTTGGCCAAACTTTCGGTCTACACTTAGACCTTTGTCAAATGGAGCCCATGTGAGAGATAAAAAACCGTGTAAGTGACCCAACATATATACACAAGATAATACACAAAATAAACATAAAACCCACCAAACCGTGCAGTAGCCATCCGCCCGGTGCAGTCAGTGTCCCATGCGCGTATACGCCAACGTGATGACGTCACGCGCACCGGCAACCAAAGCGAGGCCGTATTTGGAAGTCATGGCAATGGTAAACATAGAGCCGTATGTCATGATGCATAACAAAGCAGTGTGCTAGGGGATGTGTACACAAAGATGTGTGCACATCGGAAAGGCAGGGTAAACCGGACAGTGAACTTAAACATATTCTAGTAAATGTTTAGAAACTACGCAAATGACAATGACATGATAATGAAGCAGCAGCACACAGTGCAAGCACTGTATAGAAACGCTGCAAACAGAATAGTACTCAATTACACTTGTAAATACAGGACCAATCTATACTGTATTAGTATCAATGGGAGACTACTAATGTAAATATATAAAAAAATTGAAATGCCTTACATATTAGAAAGTGGAGAGTCATAACTATAATCATGACATCAATAATCAAATAGAATAGTACACATAAGCATATATTTGCAAACGGAGTCCCTATGTAAGGGTTTTACATAGGTGGAAGATGTGTATAGAATGTTCATCTATAGCAACATCCAAAGTCAATCGTGGAATTTAGACCTTTGGGAGCCATTATTCATTTGTTCATTTGTGAATATATATATATATATATATATATATATATATATATATCTTTCATGTAATTAGCAAGAGTCCATGAGCTAGTGACGTATGGGATATACATTCCAACCAGGAGGGGCAAAGTTTCCCAAACCTCAAAATGCCTATAAATACACCCCTCACCACACCCACAAATCAGTTTTACAAACTTTGCCTCCTATGGAGGTGGTGAAGTAAGTTTGTGCTAGATTCTACGTTGATATGCGCTCCGCAGCAGGTTGGAGCCCGGTTTTCCTCTCAGCGTGCAGTGAATGTCAGAGGGATGTGAAGAGAGCATTGCCTATTTGAATTCAATGATCTCCTTCTACGGGGTCTATTTCATAGGTTCTCTGTTATCGGTCGTAGAGATTCATCTCTTACCTCCCTTTTCAGATCGACGATATACTCTTATATATATACCATTACCTCTACTGATTCTCGTTTCAGTACTGGTTTGGCTTTCTACTACTTGTAGATGAGTGTCCTGGGGTAAGTAAGTCTTATTTTCTGTGACACTCTAAGCTATGGTTGGGCACTTTTATATAAAGTTCTAAATATATGTGTTCAAACATTTATTTGCCTTGACTCAGGATGTTCAACATTCCTTATTTCAGACATTCAGTTTCATATTTGGGATAATGCATATGAATTAATCAATTTTTTTCTTACTTTAAAATTTGACTTTTTTCCTGTGGGCTATTAGGCTCGCGGGGGCTGAAAATGCTTCATTTTATTGCGTCATTCTTGGCGCAGACTTTTTTGGCGCAAATTTTTTTTTCTGTTTCCGGCGTCATACGTGTCGCCGGAAGTTGCGTCATTTTTTTGACGTTTTTTGCGCCAAAAGTGTCGGCGTCCGGATGTGGCGTCATTTTTGGCGCCAAAAGCATTTAGGCGCCAAATAATGTGGGCGTCTTTTTTGGCGCTAAAAAATATGGGCGTCACTATTGTCTCCACATTATTTAAGTCTCATTATTTATTGCTTCTGGTTGCTAGAAGCTTGTTCACTGGCATTTTTTCCCATTCCTGAAACTGTCATTTAAGGAATTTGATCAATTTTGTTTTATATGTTGTTTTTTCTATTACATATTGCAAGATGTCTCCGTTTGTCCCTGAGTCAGAAGCCACTTCTGGAATAATGCTTAACTGAGTTTCAGTTCTACCAAAGCTAAGTTCATTTATTTTAAATGTTATAAATGTTTATCTTTAGCTATGGTTTGTAATAAGTTATTATGATATACTTTTACATGCAGATTCCATTAGTATTTATGCTTTATACATTTCCATTCTTAAGTGCAAGAAATGTTTAGAAGATTTATAAGAAATATTTTTTCTGATTAAGGCTATGTCTGACTTTGTGCCTTCTAATACGATTTTTAGGTCTTTTTCACTTCTTTTTTAATTATTGAAGTTTCAAATGACCAACAACATACTGATTTATCCTTCTCTGATGATATTTTTTTCTCTTTCAGAAATTCTCTTCATCAGATATTGACACTAACAAATCTACTTTTTTATATAATTTTTTTATTATTAAAGTACATTTGTTCTTTGTTGAAGAGGTGTTGATTATTTTGGATATTAAGGTAACTAGTTCTTTAAGACTAGCTGACACTATTTCTGCCTTTTTATTTCTTCTGTGATTTCAGAGGTTTTCTTTCCAATTCCCCATACTAGGGAATGGAATAGGCTGAGAATTTTCTTTTATTTTTAAACTATATTCTTTGTCAGCAGTTAAATTCAATTTGGAGGGTTCTCCAATTTATTGGAGCTATCTCTACTCCTACTAATTATGCTATTGTTTTTATAGCAAAATAGTATTTATTTTCCTTTATATAGTTGTATCTTATTTTTTGAAAATTATTTAGTTTCAGGGATTTTTCTTGGTCCTGTGATATTGCAATTGGTTCATTTTTTCTGTTTACTTTAAGATCAAGTATCAGATCATGATTTATTTTAGCATTGTTAAGGGACAACATTTACTAGACTAGGTGCCGTTGCATTTGTCTTGTTGTTTTGCATTTTGCAAGTCCTCTGTTTTGACTGGTCCTTTAAACTGGACTATCATGCTAATGATTTCATTTGTGTCTTCATTTTATTGAATATATTCGCAAATGAGGGTTAATCTATGTCTTTAGCTATTTTAGCTAGAAGAATTCTGTGATTTTTTTAAAAAAAAGAAAATCCATATTTCTTTTGTTCTAAGATAATCAATTATAATTGGATTCAATTCTTAACTGTTACTATGGGCTTCAAGATTGAGTTCTAAGACTAAAACTTTAAGCTTATACTAGTTTGGTTGTTCTTATTAAAGAACGAATCCTGAGTTCTTTCCCAAGTAACATGTTTTTAATTGGGGTTCGAAATTAGCTCCCTAATGTTGCGATGCACGTGCCGTATTCCAGCTTGGCTGGTAAGGGGCAGGTTAAGACTTCTTTGAAATTTATTTGGTTCTATTTTGTCCAAATTTCTTTGATTTTATTCCAGTAAGGCTAACACTTTCTTTCAGTGTGTTTCTGTCCTATATATTTTGGATACTGTTGAGGCATGGCTGGGTACCCATGGGGTTCAAGCGCTGCTCAGACCTGGAATCTTCTGGGATTTTTATTCCAGTTCCTTTTCTAGGAACTGGGTTTTGGAGTTTTATTCAAACTATTCTGCCTTTTTGTGGTCATCGATAGCATTATTTGTTTTCTTTAGATACAATAAATGGGTATTCTTCATTTTTCTGTTTTCATTCAGATTATTTCCTGAGGATGCAGATTCTCATATGTTTCACTTGCTCTTCAGGGCATAGTTAGAGGATCTTTTTTCAAAATCTCTTGATTCCTCACGCAAGGGTCACCTTTTTTTAGGGTTCCAGATGGTTTATGTCACTATCTTTGTCTCTATCAGACAAGGGACAATTTGTATTGGGTTCCGTCTGTCGGTACCTTTAGTCTCTATTATTTCCTTCAGTTGCTATATATGCATAGAAGTTTTAACAGCATTGAATTCAATTCCCTTTGCTCATTTTCAATGGAAAGATCCTTTCCAGCTTTTTATGAGCGTTGTTTTCTTCAAGAACATGGTTGGAGGATCAATTAACCAGAAAGTTTGTTGATTCCTCAGACAAGAGTAACCTTTTTTAGATTTCCGGATAGATTCAGTGTCCATGACTCTGTCTCTGTTGGACAGGAGATGTCTGAAATTGGTTTCAGCTTATCAAAACCTTCAGTCTCAATCATTCCCTTCGGTAGCCTTATGCATGGAAATTCTAGGTTCTTATGACTGCTGCATTGGACGTGTTCCCCTTTGCTCATTTTCACATGCGACCTCTTCAGCTCTGTATGCTGAACCAGTGGTGCCGGGATTATACAAAGATATCTCATTTAATATCTTTAAAACTGATTGTTCGACACCCTCTGACGTGGTACAGACCACCATCGTTTAGTTCAGAGGGCTTCTTTTTTCTTCCAACCTGGACTGTGATCTCAACAGATGCAAGTCTGACAGGTTGGGGAGCTGTATGGGGGTTTCTGACAGCACAAGGGGTTTGGGAAATCTCAGGAGGTGAGATTACCAATCAATATTTTGGAACTCCGTGCAATTTTCAGAAGCTCTTCAGTCATGGCTTCTTCTAAAGAGAGAATCGTTAATTTGTTTTCAGACAGACAATGTCACAACTGTGGCATATATCAATCATCAAGGAGGGACTCACAGTCCTCTGGCTATGAAAGAAGTATCTCGAATACTGGTATGGGCGGAATCCAGCTCCTGTCTAATCTCTGCGGTTCATATCCCAGGTATTGACAATTGGAAAGTGGATTATCTCAGTCGCCAAACGTTACATCCGGGCGAGTGGTCTCTTCACCCAGAGGTGTTTCTTCAGATTGTTCAAATGTGGGGACTTCCAGAAATAGATCTGATGGCTTCTCATCTAAACAAGAAACTTCCCAGGTATCTGTCCAGATCCAGGGATTCTCAGGCGGAAGCAGTGGATGCATTGTCACTTCCTTGGAAGTATCATCCTGCCTATATCTTTCCACCTCTAGTTCTTCTTCCAAGAGTAATCTCCAAGATTCTGAAGGAATGCTTGTTTTTTCTGCTGGTGGCTCCAGCATGGTCTCACAGGTTTTGGTATACGGATCTTGTCCGCATGGCTTCTTGCCAACCGTGGACTCTTCCGTTAAGACCAGACCTTCTGTCACAAGGTCCTTTTTTACCATCAGGATCTCAAATCCTTAAATTTAAAGGTATGGAGATTGAACGCTTGATTCTTAGTCAAAGAGGTTTCTCTGACTCTGTGATTAATACTATGTTACAGGCTCGTAGATCTGTATCTAGGAAGATATATTATCGAGTCTGGAAGACTTACATTTCTTGGTGTCTTTCTCATCATTTTTTCCTGGCATTCTTTTAGAATTCCGAGAATTTTTCAGTTTCTTCAGGATGGTTTGGATAAAGGTTTGTCTACAAGTTCCTTGAAAGGACAAATCTCTGCTCTTTCTGTTCTTTTTCACAGAAGGATTGCTATTCTTCCTGATATTCATTGTTTTGTACAAGCTTTGGTTCGTATAAAACCTGTTATTAAGTCAATTTCTCCTCCTTGGAGTTTGAATTTGGTTCTGGGGGCTCTTCAAGCTCTTCCGTTTGAACCTATGCATTCACTGGACATTAAATTACTTTCTTGGAAAGTTTTGTTTTCTTTTGGCCATCTCTTCTGCTAGAAGAGTTTCTGAATTATCTGCTCTTTCTTGTGAATCTCCTTTTCTGATTTTCCATCAGGATAAGGCGGTGTTGCGAACTTCTTTTAAATTTTTACCTAAGGTTGTGAATTCTAACAACATTAGTAGAGAAATTGTGGTTCCTTCATTATGTCCAAATCCTAAGAATTCTAAGGAGAGATCATTGCATTCTTTGGATGTAGTTAGAGCTTTGAAATATGTTGAAGCTACAAAGAATTTCCGAAAGACTTCTAGTCTATTTGTTATCTTTTCCGGTTCTAGGAAAGGTCAGAAGGCCTCTGCCATTTCTTTGGCATCTTGGTTGAAATCTTTAATTCCTCATGCTTATGTCGAGTTGGGTAAATCTCTGCCTCAAATGATTACAGCTCATTCTACTAGGTCAGTTTCTACTTCCTGGGCGTTTAGGAATGAAGCTTCGATTGATCAGATTTGCAAAGCAGCAACTTGGTCTTCTTTGCATACTTTTACTAAATTCTACCATTTTGATGTGTATTCTTCTTCTGAAGCAGTTATTGGTAGAAAAATACTTCAGGCAGCTGTTTCAGTTTGATTCTTCTGCTTATAATTTCAGTTTTCTTCATTTTAAGATTTAAACTTTATTTTGGGTGTGGATTATTTTTCAGCGGAATTGGCTGTCTTTATTTCATCCCTCCCTCTCTAGTGACTCTTGCGTGGAAGATCCACATCTTGGGTAGTCATTATCCCATACGTCACTAGCTCATGGACTCTTGCTAATTACATGAAAGAAGACATATTTTATGTAAGAACTTACCTGATAAATTCATTTCTTTCATATTAGCAAGAGTCCATGAAGCCCACCCTTTTTTGTGGTGGTTATGATTTTTTTGTATAAAGCACAATTATTCCAATTCCTTGTTTTTTATGCTTTCACACTTTTTTCTTATCACCCCACTTCTTGGCTATTCATTAAACTGATTTGTGGGTGTGGTGAGGGGTGTATTTATAGGCATTTTGAGGTTTGGGAAACTTTGCCCCTCCTGGTAGGAATGTATATCCCATACGTCACTAGCTCGTGGACTCTTGCTAATATGAAATAAATGAATTTATCAGGTAAGTTCTTACATAAATTATGTTATATATAATAAAAACAAAGGGTTAGATTACAAGTGGAACAGTAAATATTTTTTTTGCACGATCAAGAAAACTCCGCTAGTGTTAAGCTTTTTTGCGTTTTTCGGGTTGCACTCATATTACAAGTTAAAAAAAAATGTATTTTGCGCTAGCTTTAACCAGAAAAGTGTAAAAAAAAATCCTTACTTGAGTTTTTGTGTTCGCGTGCAAGTTTTCCCCCATAGAAATCAATGGAGACAAAAAAGTGGGGAAAAAACTTACACCTTACTGGCGCAAACTACATCTCATTTTTGTATTTCCCATAGAAATCAATGGAGAAAAAAAAGTGGAAAAAAACCTAATGCCCTACCATAAGCCCCTAACCTAATAACCCCCCATATCACAAAGTACCTAAATATACTATTAACCCCTTAACTGCCATTCCACCACATCTCAAAGTACATAAACTATTAACCCCATAAACCGCCACCCCCACATAGCAAAGTAACCAAATAAACTATTGACCCCTAAACCGCCATCCCCCCACATAGCAAAGTACCTAAATAAACTATTAACATTTAAACTGCCACCCCCACAACACAAAGTACATAAATAAACTATTAACATTTAACCTGCCACCTCCCACAACACAAAGTACCTAAATAAACTATTAACATTTAAACTGTCACCCCCACAACACAAAGTACCTAAATAAACTATTAACATTTAACCTGCCACCTCCCACAACAAAAAAGTACCCAAATAAACTATTAACCCCTAAACCAATCTGAGATTGCAGTAAGGATTTAAATGTAAAAGGCGATTGCGCTAGCATAATAGCGATTTCACTCACCTTGTAATATCAGCGAAATTAAAATGGCTCATGAAAAGGCAATTGTGCTAGCGCACAACTTTTTGCGCCTTACTTGTAATCTAGCTCCAATTGTTTTGCAAGCCCTGGTGAAAATTTACTTTGGAAATGCCATAAAAAATTTAATGAAAAAGAAAAAAAGCTACACCCTGAGCAAAAAAAATATTCAGGCTAAAAAAGGCCTAAAACCTATGTCTGTGTGTGTGGGTAGGGGAGGGGGCGCAGCAGAACTTTGAGTGCCTAGAGCAGCTTAAAACCTAAATACGCCACTGAGTTACAACATGCATTCCTATGCTGTAATTAGTCTGCATTATATTGGAAAATTTATATTGACACTAATAGTATATCTGCTAATCTCTTCTACAGCAACCCTTCAGTAAAACCTTGGGTAATCTTTTTTCTCATTAAGACTGTGCAGAGGCATGATTTACTTTTCTTTAAAACATGTTCGGCTTGTCACTTTTAATATCAATATGTTAAAAATGCAGAGTTTAAAAATGTAAATTAGAGTATTGGGAAGCTTGATTTTACAATTGACAATCCTTCTGTTCAATTAGATTTTAGTAATTTTAAATTGACTGATGATGTTTGCCTTACACTTCTTATAATTTTTTACAGTTTATTAAAATTTGTTTTAATATATTAACCTGCTATTCCAGTCATGTTAAATTTAATAGTGATTTTGTAAGCAACATATAAGACTTTCAGGTAGATTACAAGTGGTGCGTTTGTGTATTTCAGTGTTCAAGCAGCAACGCAGCCATTACGAGTCTTATCGATATAGCTGTACCGCAAGCCTTTTTAGCATGTAACGCAACATCAGTCCTGCACTCAACAAAATGATGTTTTTTGCATGGGACTTCCATAGTGCTGCAATTACGAGTTTTGCGCTGAGGCTAAAAAGCTTGTGTTACACTCCAATAATGATACGTTCTGTACCGCCATCTGAGAGCAGTAGTTATGAGTTTTACGCAGCAAAACTATTACATAAAACTCATAACTAAAGTGTAACAAAGTAGACTAAACACCCATAAACTACCTATAACCCCCTAAACTGAGGCCCTCCTGCAACACAAACACTAAATTAACCCCTTAATGACCACAGAACTTTCCCATTTTCTGTCCGTTTGGGACCAAGGCTATTTTTGCGGTGTT
Source organism: Bombina bombina (assembly GCF_027579735.1). Taxonomy (NCBI): domain Eukaryota; kingdom Metazoa; phylum Chordata; class Amphibia; order Anura; family Bombinatoridae; genus Bombina; species Bombina bombina. The sequence goes on from NC_069502.1 coordinate 355,542,928, forward strand.
TGTGTTTAGCTGTAACTTTCTAAAGATACCATTATATTCATCATATCTTATAATTTACTGGACACACTTTTTCTAACTTTGACCCCCAGAATCTGTTAAACATCTACAACCACCAAAAAACACATATGCTAAATAGTTTCTAAATTTTGTCCTGAGTTTAGAAATACCCAGTGTTTACATGTTCTCTGCTTTTTTTGCAAGTTATAGGGCAATAAGTACAAGTAGCACTTTGCTATTTCCTAACCACTTTTTTTTTTCATATTTAGCGCTAGTTACATTGGGACACTGATATTTTTCAGTAATCCCTGAATATCCCTTGACAAGTATATATTATTTTTTAGAAAACATCCCAAAGTATTGATCTACTGCCATTTTAGTATATTTCATGCCACCATTTCACCGCCAAATTAGATCAAATAAAAATTTTTTTCACTTTTACACAACTTTTTTCACAAACTTTAGAATTCTCACTGAAATTATTTGCAAACAACGTGTGCAATTTGGCATAAATGGTTGTAAACGCTTTTCTGGGATCCCCTTTGTTCAGAAATAGCAGACATATATGGCTTTGGCATTGCATTTTGGTAATTAGAAGGCTGCTAAATGCCACTATGCACCACACGTGTATTATGCCCAGCAGTGAAGGGTTAATTAGGGATCATGTAGGGAGCTTCTAGGGTTAATTTTAGCTTTAGTGTAGGGTAGTAGACAACCCCAAGTATTGATCTAGGTCCATGTTGGTATATTTTATGCCACCATTTCACCGCCAAATGCGATCAAATGAAAAAAAACTTAAAATTTTTTACAATATATGGCTTTGGCGTTGCTTCTTGATAATTAGAAAGCCGCTAAATGCAGCTGCGCACCACACGTGTATTATGCCCAGCAGTGAAGGGTTAATTAGGGAGCTTGTAGGGAGTTTGTAGGGTTAATTTTAGCTTTTAGTGTAGAGATCAGCCTCCCACCTGAAACATCACACCCCCTGATCCATCCCAAACAGCTCTTCCCTCTTCCATCCCAAAATTGCCCCCACCATCTTAAGTACTGGCAGAAAGTCTGCCAGTACTAAAATAAAAAGTATCTTTAAAAAAAAAAAAAAAATATATATATATATATATATATATATATATTTATAGAATATTTACATATGCTGATCTTTAGGATCCCCCCTTAGCCCCCAACCTCCCTGATCCCTCCCAAACAGCTCTCTTACCCTCCCCCTCTACCTTATTGGTAGCAATATTGGGTACTGGCAGCTGTCTGTCAGTACCCAGTTTACTAAAAAAAATGCTTTTTTTTTTTGTAGTGTAGCTTCCACCCCCCCAAAGACCAACCACCCACCCCCTCACAGATCCCTTAGATGCTTTTTTAAATTAAATTTGACCCCACTCTATCCCACTTTTATTCAAAACAATTTCTGCAGTGTAGCCGTTCCCACCCGCTTGCATCCTGTGCACGCGCCTGCCCCCGTGCCCGTGCGCGCACCTCTGTGCGCGCCCCCGGCCATCCCGCCCATGATCCCGCCCCCCTCGACATCATAGGGCCCATCGATGGCCGTCCACCCGCCTCCCACGTCTGCTACCACTCACCAACGATACCGGCCATCCATGTCCGGTGCAGAGAGGGCCACAGAGTGGCTTTCTCTGCATCGGATGGCCAAAGGGTGTTATTGCAGGATGCCTCGATATCGAGGCATCACTGCAATAACCGGAAAGCATCTGGAAGTGATCAGGATCGCTTCCACCGCTTGAAACCCCTAAGGACTGTACAGGGTACGTACTTGGTCATTAACTGACTTTTTTTGTAGAAGGTACCCTGTACATCCTTGGTCATTAAGGGGTTACATTTATTAACCCCTAATTTGCCGCTCCCGACATCGCCACCACTAATTTTTTTTATTAACCCATATTTTGCTGCTCCCCGACATCTTTGCCACTACATAAAGTTATTAACCCCTAAACCTCTGGCCTCCCACATCACTACCACTAAATAAACATATTAACCCCTAAACCACCAGCCCCCACATCGCAACAACCTAAATTAAACTATTAACCCCTAAACCTAACCCTAAACCTAACCCTAACACCCCCTAACTTTAGCATAATTAAAATAGAGCTAAATTAAAGTTACAATTATTAACTAAATACATACTTACCTGTGAAATAAAACCTAAGCTAGCTACAATATAACTAATAGTTGTATTGTAGCTAGCTTAGGTTTTATTTTTATTTCACAGGTAAGTTTGTATTTATTTTTACTAGGCAGACTAGTTAGTAAATAGTTATTAACTATTTACTAACTACCTAGTTAAAATAAATAAAACCTAAGCTGCCTTACATTAAAACCTAACATTGCAAAATAAAAAAAAAACTACCATTACAAAAAAATAAAAAACACTAAAATTACAAAAAATAAAAAAAAAATAACATTACAAAAAAATAACAAACAAACGCCTAGATTACGAGTTTGGCTTTAGCCTTAAAAAGCAGCGTTGAGAGGTCCCAACGCTGCTTTTTAATGCCCACTGGTATTACGAGTCAGCCAGGAAAGGGTCTAACGCTCACTTTACTTCCGCGACTCGAGGCTTCCCGCAAATCCACTTACGTCAATTGTGTATCCTATCTTTTTAATGGGACTTGCCTAACGCCGGTATTACGAGTCTTGGAAGAAGTGAGCGGTAGACCCTCTCCTGGCAAGACTCCTACCGCATTTAAAAGTCAGTAGTTAAGAGTTTTATGGGCTAACGCCGGAACATAAAGCTCTTAACTAAAGTGCTACAAAGTACACTAACACCCCATAAACTACCTATTTACCCCTAAACTGTGCCCCCCCCCACATCGCAAACACTAAAATACATTTTTTAACCCCTAATCTGCCGACCGTACATTGCCGCCACCTACATTATACCTATGAACCCCTAATCTGCTGCCCCTAACATCACTGACACCTACATTATATTTATTAACCCCTAATCTGCCGCCCCCAACGTCGCCGCCACCTACCTACACTTATTAACCCCTAATCTGCTGACCGAACATCACCGCCACTTTAAAAAATGTATTAACCCCTAAACTGCCGTACTCCCGCCTCGCAAACACTAGTTACATTTTATTAACCCCTAATCTGCCTGCCCTAACATCGCCGACACCTACTTACATTTATTAACCCCTAATCTGCCACCCCCAAACCTAAATCTAAACCTAATCTGCAAACCCCTAAACTTAAGTCTAAACCTAACCTTAACACTCCCCTAACTTAAATATAATTTAATTTAAAATAAATAAGTTTAACAAAATTAACTAAATTATTCCTATTTAAAACTAAATACCTGTAAAATAAACCATAAGATAGCTACAATATAACTAATAGTTACATTGTAGCTAGCTTATGATTTATTTTTATTTTTCTGGCAACTTTGTATTTATTTTAACTAGGTAAATGGTTATTAAATAGTTATTAACTATTTAATAACTACCTAGCTAAAATAAGTACAAAATTACCTGTAAAATAAATCCTAACCTAAGTTACAATTACACCTAACACTACACTATCATTAAATTAATTACCTAAACTACCTACAATTAATTACAATTAAATTCAATAAACTAAATTACGAAAAAAAAACACTAAATTACGAAAAAAAAATAAACACTTAATTACAGAAAATAAAAAAATGTACAAGAAGTTTAAACTAATTACACCTAATCTAAGCCCCCTAATAAAATAAAAAAGCCCCCCAAAATAATAAAATGCCCTACCCTATACTAAATTACAAATAGCCCTTTAAAGGGCCTTTTGCAGGGCATTGCCCCAAAGTAATTAGCTCTTTCACCTGTAAATAAAAATACAATACTCCCCCAACATTACAACCCACACACCCCTACTCTAAAACCCAGCCAATACCCCCTTAAAAAAACCTAACACTACCCCAATGAAGATAACCCTACCTTGAGCCGTCTTCACCCAGCCGGGCACCATTGGTCATCTGATCCATCCAGAAGTCTTCATTCGATGGGCCAGAAGAGGACATCCAGACCTGCAGAAGTCTTCATCCTATCCGGGCAGAAGAGGACATCTGGAAGGCTTCATCCAAGCGGCATCTTCTATCTTCATCCTTCCGACGAGGAACGGCTCCATCTTGAAGACCTCCTGAGCGGAAAAATCTACCCATTGCCCTGAAAAGGGCATTTGTATGGGCATTGCACTTAAAAGGGCATTCAGCTCTTTTGCTGCCCATTAAAAATAAAAAATGTCTATTCTAAAAAAAAAAACACCCCAAAACAAAGTTTTTTTACACAAAACAACTAACGAATTATCAAAAATAATAAAAATTATTCCTATTCTAATACCCATAAAAAAATAAAAAATAAAAAACCTAATCTATAATAAACTACCAATAGCCCTTAAAGGGCCTATTGTAGGGCATTATCCTAAAGAAATCAGCTCTTTTGCTCACAAATAAATACAAAGATCCACTAACATTACAACCCCGCCCCCCCAAATCACACAAAATAAAATAAACTATCTAAAAATCCTAATCTAAAGATCATTCAGCTCTTTTAAGAGTGCCCAGCCTAATCTAAAAAAAATCCCACCCCAAAAAACCTTAAAAAACTTGAATGATCTTCATCCCGGCAGCTCCATCTTCATCCAGATGGCATCTTCATCCAGACGGCTCCATCTTCATCCATCGCGGGACCGGCATCTTCTTCATCCCTGCGGAGAATTTTTGTAATGGTAGTTTTTTTATTTTTTGTAATGGTAGGTTTTAGTGTAAGGCAGCTTAGGTTTCATTTCACAGTTAAGTTTGTATTTATTTTAAATTGGTAGTTAGTAAATAGTTAATAACTATTTACTAACTAGTCTACCTAGTTAAAATAAATACAAACTTAACTGTGAAATAAAAATAAAACCTAAGCTAGCTACAATAAAACTATTAGTTATATTGTAGCTAGCTAAGGTTTTATTTCACAGGTAAGTATGCATTTTGTTTTAAATAGGTATTATTTAGTTAATAATTGTAACTTTAATTTAGCTCTATTTTAATTATGTTAAAGTTGGGGATATTAGGGTTAGGGTAAGGTTTTAGATTTAGGGGTTAATAGTTTAATTTAGGTTGTTGCAATGTGGGGGGCTGGCGGTTTAGGGGTTAATATGTTTATTTAGTGGTTGTGATGTGGCAGGCCAGAGGTTTAGGGGTTAATAACTTTATTTAGAGGTGGCGATATCTGGGGGCAGTGCAATAGGGGTTAATAGATTTATTATAGTATGGGCAATGTTGGTTTGCCGGAAAATAGGGGTTAATAACTTTAGTATAGTGGCGGCGATATCGGGAGCGGCAGATTAGGGTTAATAGTTTTATTTTGGTGGCAGCGATATCGAGAGCGCAGATTAGGGGTTAATAACATTATGTAGATGTCGGCAATGTCAGGGGCAGCAGATTAGGAGGGTTTAGACGTGGGGTTTATGTTAGGCTGTTAGGTTTAAACGTAACATTTTTTCCCCCATAGACATCAATGGGGCTGCATTACGGAGCTTTTCATTTTGCGGTCACAGGTGTAAGGTTTTATTCTGACACTCTCTCCCCATTGATGTCTATGGGGAAAGTGTGCATGAGCACGTCAAAGCAGTGCTTGTATTTTGTGGGTATGGAATTCAATGCAATCACATTGCACGCATAAGCCGGCTTTTCTAAAACTTTTAATGGCAGCTCTATGGAGGGTGAAATAACGGAACTTTTGTTGTGTTCGCTAAATACACTCTGTAGCGCAAAACTTGTAATCTAGGTGATTGTAAGTTAGGAAGTTTTTAAAAGACTTTTTAACCTGGTATTAATTTAATTATTCCTGATGTTATACTTAAAGGGACAGTCTACACCAAAACTGTTATTGTTTAAAAAGATAGATAATGCCTTTACTACCCATTCCCCAGCTTTGCACAACCAACATTGTTATATTAATATACTTTATAACATTTACACCATCTAAATTTCTGCCTGTTTCTAATCCACTACAAACAGCCTCTTATCACATGCATTTTTATTAGCTTTTCACAGCAAGACACTGCTAATTTGTGTGTGCCATATAGATAGCGTTGTGCTCCCTCCTGTGGAGTTGTGCAGGAACCAGCACTAATTGGCTAAAATGTAAGTCTGAAAATAGCTCTGATATTAGGGGGCAGTCTGCAGAGGCTTAGAAACAAGGTAATCACAGAGGTAAAAAGTATATTAATATTACTGTGTTGGTTATGCAAAACTGGGGAATGGGTAATAAAGGGATTATCTTTTTTTTTAAACAATACAAATTTTGGAGTGGATGGTCCCTTTAATCAAAGCTCAATGTTGAACACTAAAAACAAATACTTATTTGATTGTAGCAGAGCAACAGAATTACATTTTTGTTTTATTGTGGATTGATTTGCAAAACAGATGAAGATCAGATTTAGTAGTTTTAAGTGTTAAAATGACAAAATATACTTATTTTGGGTCATGGTATTAAAAAAACTTATCACAGAAATGTTCTGTTAAAATCCTTAGATTTTCTTGTAGACATTTTTAGAAAAGTGTTTCAAACCTACCCTTTTTTACTGGAAGAAAATGCAAACTCATATACAGTATTCCTTTGAATAACTTAAAGGGTGCCGTAAACGTACAGAATAATGTTATATAACATTATTTTAACGGTAACTTCATAAATTACAAGTATTGACAGTTTTTTTAGTTTAAAGTTGAACTCCACTCCAGGATCTACTGAGTGGGTCTTGGATTATCAAAGCGCTTTTCGCAGGCATGCTGGCTAGTCACAGCACGACCGATCGTGCCATTGGACTGAATGTAGCTCGCTACCAGACCAGAGCAGAACGAGCTACATTCAGTCCAATGGCCATTACCAACAAACAGGGCTGCCACTAGAAATTTTGGGGCCCCTGACTTAACCATTGATCACCCCCCCCCCTTTTGACATGTGCAATTGTTGACCAAGTGACTAAAACATATATGCACTTTATTCTTAAGTGTAGTCAAACTTGGAAATGTTGTAAAGGTAGTAACACACAAACACAGAAACACACAGACACACTCATACACTGAAACACATACTCACACATAAGGATTCATATATAGACATTCTAGCAGACATGCAAATTAACACACAAACACACTCAGACACAGACACCCAAACAGACACTCAGCACTTGTTTACATTGACCTAACAAGTAATGAGGTAGACTACAGTTTTGTCAAAAAAGGAGATTTACAAAACAAAATATGGAGTTCTGATTATCTTTTGTCAAGGAAGATGCAAACTAAATGATGACAACAACATGCATTGGTTGAAAGGAAGGGCCATGAACTGCCTAAACAATAATTTAAAGATTAAATGGTGGATTGGTGACTTCAGGAAAGGTCTCATTAGTCTCGAATTCTGTAGAAAGATGTGAATAATCAGTAGTAAGGTCAAAATGTCCTAAAAAGGAACAGACAATGGACACACACACACTCAAACACAAATTTGCACATACACCCAAGGAAACACAGACAGAGACAGCCTCAGAAAACACACAGAGACACCCACATAAAACACACAAAGACATACACACACAGAGAGACACCCACATAAAACACACAAAGACATACATACACACACACCCTAACTGAGACATCCACATAAAACACACAAAGACATACACACACTCTCACAGAGACACCCACCGAAAATGCACAGACATACACACACCCTCACAGAGACACCCACATTAAACACACAGATATACGCACACACCCTCACATAGACATCCACAGAAAACATACATACACAAACCCACCCTCACAGAGACATCCACAGAAAACACACAAAGACATACACACCCACCCAAACTCACAGAGGCATCCAGAGAAAATACACAGACATACATACACACTCTCACAGAAACACCCATAGAAAAAGCACAAAGACATAGGCACACACTCTCACAGACATCCACAAAAAATGCACAAAGACATACACACACCCCCACACAGAGAGACCGACAGAAAAAAAAATACATACACACTCATAGAGACACAAACAAAAGCACAAACAGACACCCACAGAAGGTAAAATTGCTGCAAATTGCATCCCCTAAATCAACAGTGTGTGATATGCATGATAAAAAATATGCAGAAATAAGACTACTTTTTAAAGAATCATATTTGTAAATGTGCAAACAAAAATAATTATGTGAAATCAAAATTGTACTTTAATGATCTGGATAGATGGCTAGATGAAGAAAAGTATTTTTGAAAGGTTGACATATGTTTTTTTTTCCACATTTTCCCCAACCAAGAGCACCACTTCAAATATGATGTACAGATGTTCCCATCTGTCAGCTTTACTTATGGATTTTGAAAATTGCTGTACTCTATATGGTCTTGGTGGAAACAAAGCTGTGGTACTCAGTCTCATACCATTAGATCTGGTTAAATGCAAGATTTAGGCTTGTTTGTATGTATTTTCAAATTAAGTCAGCTGTAGTGTAAACTGAACAGTGTTTAGTTAACCTGACTCATTTCAAACACTGAGCAATCTTAGTCTGAGACTGAGAGTATAACATTTTATGCAGATGTAAAAATCTTAGCTAAAATGCCTCCTTGCATCTGAAAAGTCCTTGCATAATGGGGCAGTAAACTGGAATGTAATTAAAATATATATATTAATAAAAAAAAAATATTTGTGTATTGAGGAGGAAACATGTATGCATGGCTTTAAATATACAATTTCTACAGCATTGTCAAATAATCATAAATACACTGCTGCATATTGCTAACAAAAATAGTTTTTATGGACCCCTGGCCCCACCATACAACTACTACCACACTGAAGTTACAATCAAAAATTGCACAAATAAATAAAAAACATTTACTAAGTAAGTCCTACCTCCTCTGCAAATTAAAGTGATCTGCCGTCTGACTCAGACACACACTGTATAAACTTCAGTGCCAAGTCTGTCTCACACTGTGCATAGTGGTTTAGTGCACACTCAGAAATCCTCTCAAATGCTAATGCTTTACTCCTTGTAATAACATTCCCCACACTCAATAGCACTCTGCTGTAGTTCCCTCTGGTGGCTGCCAAAATTATAGTTGTTCTTGCCTCATGGGGCCCCCTGGCCCATTGGGCCCCTGACAGGAGTCACCCATGTCACCCCCTGATGGCAGCCCTGCACACAGGCACATAGCTGCATATGAAACACAAAGACACAGAGCTGCAGGTGAAACACACAGCACAGAGCTGCCAGTGAAACACACAGGCACAGAGCTGCAGGTGAAACACAGGCACAGAGCTGCAGGGGAAACACAGGCACAGAGCTGCCAGTGAAACACACAGGCACAGAGCTGCAGGTGAAACACAGGCACAGAGCTGCAGGTGAAACACAGACTAAGGGGCATATTTATCAAGCTCCTGAAGGCTCGCTTGAAACAGAAGTTATGAAGCAGTGGTCTAAATACCGCTGCTCCATAACCTGTCCACCTGCTCTGAGGCCGCAGACAGAAATTGACAGAAATCAACCCGATCGAATACGATCGGGTTGATTGACACCCCCTGCTAGCGGATCATGTCCGCTTGCACAATAATAAATATGCCCCATAGAGCTGCTGGTGAAACACACAGGCACAGAGCTGCCAGTGAAACATACAGGCTCAGAGCTGCCAGTGAAACGCACAGGCACAGAGCTGCCAGTGAAACGTACAGGCACAGAGCTGCCAGTGAAACGTACAGGATCAGAACTGCCGGTGAAATGCACAGGCACAGAGCTGCAGGTGAAACACAGCAGATTGCTATTAATTTGAGTCACATACACTTTTGCTTCCTGTAGCTCCATGTATGTAATCACAGCAAAAGGTAATTTAAATAAATTGATCTAGTTACTATCCTGATAAATTCAAAAGCCAAATGACTTTCACAGCAACCTCTTTTTGTATCCCAACATATAATTTTATTTAAAAAAAACCACATTAAAACTGTTTGATGAAAACAAAATATTTTGTTTATTAGTTTTCTCCAACATCAATGTTCCTTTTCTTTCAAACATAAATCCATGCAACAAATCCTCCTCTTGCCACTCAATACAAGATCCAAGCACAGAGCTGCAGGTGAAACACACAGCAGGTTCCTATTAATTTAAGTCTCATACACTTTTGATTCCTCTAGCAACCTGTACGTAATCACAGCAGAAGCTGCTTTAGCTAAATTCGATCTAGCTGCTACCCTGATAAATGCAAAAGCCAAGAGACCGACAGTGATCTGTTTTGCTCACAGTCATGGTTACAATTCATTTTGGATAAACAGAAATGTCAAGTGACTGACATTAACTGTGACACTGACATTTGTTGTTCACTCTCACAGTAAAGGTGAAAAGACATTTTGGATTAGCAGAATTGTCAAGTGTCTCTGACCGGGGGCGTTTATTTTGGATTGCTGGGGGTGCTATGTTGCACCGCTGCTGAGCCGCGAAGGGCAGCACATGCTCTGCCAAGCAGCTCCATATTATGTCTTCTGTGTCTTTCAGCTTTTTTAACACCTTTGTTAGCCCCTCCAAAATGTTAAGTTCTAGAACCACCACTAACCCTAACTGTGATGGTGGCCTCTGTTGCCTGTGCCTGTGTGTTTATTCACCTGCAGCTCTGTGACTGTGGGGCCTATTTAAGAATGTGTGAGTAGACATGATCCGATATTGTGGATCATGTCCGCTGCACATCGATAAATGCCGACAGCACACGCTCTCAGCATTTATCAATACACCAGCAGTATTTGTGAACTGCTGGTGCAATGCCGCCCCCTGCAGATTCACGGCCAAACGGCCGCTAGCAGGGGGTGTCAATCAATCCGATTGTATTGGATCGGGTTGACTTCCGTCGATGTCTGTCCAGCGGCTTAGAGCATTTGACAGGTTATGGAGCAGCGGTCTTTAGAAACACGAGGCATAAAGCTCCATACAGAGCTTGATTAATAGGCCCCTGTGTGTTTATTCACCTGCAGCTCTGTGCCTGTGTGTTTATTCACCGGCAGCTCTGTGCCTGTGTGTTTATTCACCTGCAGCTCTGTGCCTGTGTGTTTATTCACCTGCAGCTCTGTGCCTGTGTGTTTAGTCACCTGCAGCTCTGTGCCTGTGTGTTTATTCACCTGCAGCTCTTTGCCTGTGTGTTTATTCACCTGCAGCTCTGTGCCTGCATGTTTATTCACCTGCAGCTCTGTGCCTGTGTGTTTATTCACCTGCAGCTCTTTTCCTGTGTGTTTATTCACCTGCAGCTCTGTGCCTGTGTGTTTATTCACCTGCATCTCTGTGCCTGTGTGTTTATTCACCTGCAGCTCTGTGCCTGTGTGTTTATTCACCTGCAGCTCGGTGCCTGTGTGTTTATTCACCTGCAGCTCGGTGCCTGTGTGTTTATTCACCTGCATCTCGGTGCCTGTGTGTTAATTCACCTGCATCTCTGTGCCTGTGTGTTTATTCACCTGCAGCTCGGTGCCTGTGTATTTATTCACCTGCAGCTTTGTGCCTGTGTGTTTATTCACCTGCAGCTCTGTGCCTGTGTGTTTATTCACCTGCAGCTCTGTGCCTGTGTGTTTATTCACCTGCATCTCTGTGCCTGTCTGTTTATTCACCTGCAGTTCGGTGCCTGTGTGTTTATTCACCTGCAGCTTTGTGCCTGTGTGTTTCACCTGCAGCTCTGTGCCTGTGTGTTTATTCACCTGCAGCTTTGTGCCTGTGTGTTTCACCTGCAGCTCTGTGCCTGTGTGTCTCACCTGCAGCTCTATGCCTGTGTGTTTCACCGGCAACTCTGTGCCTTTGTGTTTCACCTGCAGCTCTGTGCTTGAGGGTTTCACTGGCAGCTCTGTGCCTGTGTGTATCTCCTGCAACTCTGTGCCTGTGTATTTCACTGACAGCTCTGTGCCTGTCTGTATCTCCTGCAGCTCTGTACCTGTGTGTTTCACTGACAGCTCTGTGCCTGTCTGTATCTCCTGCAGCTCTGTACCTGTGTGTTTCACTGACAGCTCTGTGCCTGTCTGTATCTCCTGCAGCTCTGTACCTGTGTGTTTCACTGACAGCTCTGTGCCTGTGTGTTTCACTAACTGTTCTGTACCTGTGTGTTTCACTGACAGCTCTGTGCCTGTGTGTTTCACTGACTGTTCTGTACCTGTGTGTTTCACTGGCAGCTCTGTGTCTTTGTGTTTCACTGGCAGCTCTGTGTCTTTGTGTTTCACTGACAGCTCTGTGCCTGTGTGTTTCACTGACTGTTCTGTACCTGTGTGTTTCACTGGCAGCTCTGTGTCTTTGTGTTTCACTGGCAGCTCTGTGTCTTTGTGTTTCACTGACAGCTCTGTGCCTGTGTGTTTCACCTGCAGCTCTGTGCTTGAGTGTTTCACCTGCAGCTCTGTGCTTGAGTGTTTCACTGGTAGCTCTGTGCCTTTGTGTTTCACTGGTAGCTCTGTGTCTTTGTGTTTCACCTGCAGCTCTGTGCTTGAGAAAGTGATGTAATTGTATGCACCTGGGCATGCAATAGGATGAGCTAAAAGGAGGGATAATAAGTATAAAACTAATGTGTAGAGGTGCACAAAAAAAATAATTAAATGTGTGCTAAACAACGTTATCTAATACAACTAAGCATGAATCATCCGACAACAATTAGAAAATGTTAGCATGGAATTTCAAAACTGGTATATAAAAAAATAAACGTATAATCGTATATGAATAAAAATAAATATGCAAATGTGTGCAAATAAAGGTGTGGTTTCCCTAAAGGTTTTCCAGGAATGAAAATTCAATTGATAATATTAAACAGATGTGATTAACCCAATGTGGTAGTCTAACAAATAATGCATCTAAATAAATGCATGCATGTAAATGGTAAAATAATAGTAATAAATAATAATTTCTCACAAAGTGCCAAAATAGTACAATAAAAAAGAGTCCAAGAAAAATATATATGTATAAAATGCCAAAAAAGTGCAAAACCAAAGAGTCCTGGAAAGATATATATATATATATATATATATATATATATATATATATATATATATAAAGTCCGTAGTATAAAATAGCCAGCAAAAGTGAAAAAAGTGAAAAACAGATCACAAAAGTGTGGGCAGCTCCTCTTCGGCACCGATGGTCAGTCAGGTAATCTAGAAATGGAGACAAAGAGAAAGGCAGCGCCTCATGGTGTAATATCGCAAATACAGGATGAAAACCCAAATGGATCAAGGAATTACTCACAAACAAGTTGGCACTACTGACTAGTGCATGCGAGCAGGCTGGCCTTTAACAGCAGCCAGTACGCTGGCAGGGGTCCGCCAAGAAGCCGGGAAGGGCTATACCAGGTAGCCGCACTGTAAAAGATGTCTCTGTGTAGGGCGTCTTCAGGTTAGATCAGCGTGTGGAGGTCTGGTAGTATACCTAGCAGGTAAGAGCAACCGTCAGCTGTTCAAAGGTATTGGAGCGAAATCAGCATAAAAGAATAGTTAATATTAAGTCCAATTGACAACGCCAAGGTTGTAAACTCTGGTAACATAGACAAGATCAGATGTGTTATATTTAGTATGTAGTGCTCAAATAAATATCCTTTTTAAATATAACACGTCTGATCTTGTCTATGTTACCAGAGTTTACAACCTTGGCGTTGTCAATTGGACTTAATACCAACTATTCTTTTATGACGATTCCACTCCAATACCTTTGAACAGCTGACGGTTGCTGTTACCTGCTAGGTATACTACCAGACCTCCACATGCTGATCTAACCAGAAGACGCCCTACACCGAGACATCTTTTACAGTGCGGCTACCTGGTATAGCCCTTCCCGGCTTCTCGGCGGACCCCTGCCAGAGTACTGGCTGCTGTTAAAGGCCAGCCTGCTTGCATGCACTAGTCAGTAGTGCCAACTTGTTTGTGAGCAATATTTCAATGCTCCTTAATCCATTTGGGTTTTCATCCTGTATTTGCGATATTACACCATGAGGCGCTCCCTTTCTCTTTGTCTCCAGCTCTGTGCTTGAGTGTTTCACAAGCAGCTCTGTGCTTGAGTGTTTCACCGGTATCTCTTTGCCTTTGTGTTTTACCAGCAGCTCTGTGTCTTTGTGTCTCACCTGCAGCTCTGCATCTGTGTGTTTCACCTGCCGCTCTGTGTCTTTGTGTTTCAACGGCAGCTCTGTGTCTTTGTGTTTCACTGGCAGCTCTGTGCCTGTGTGTATCTCCTGAAGCTCTGTACCTGTGTGTTTCGCTGACTGCTCTGTACCTGTGTGTTTCACCTGCAGCTCTGTGCTTGAGTGTTTCACTGGCAGCTCTGTGCCTGTCTCTATCTCCTGCAGCTCTGTGCCTGTGTGTTTTGCTGACTGCTCTGTACCTGTGTGTTTCACCTACAGCTTTGTGCCTGTGTGTATCTCCTGAAGCTCTGTGCCTGTGTGTTTTGCTGACTACTCTGTACCTGCTCTGTACTCTGCTGCCCGATATCCCATTGATTCCTATGGTAACGTTTACACCTAACACCCTAACATGTACCCCAAGTCTAAACACCCCTAATCTGTCCCCCCCCACACCGCCGCCACCTACATTATATTTATTAACCCCTAATCTTCCGTCCCCTACACAGCCACCACCTACATTATACTTATTAACCCCTAATCTGACCCCCCGACACCACCGCCAACTACCTACATTTATTAACCCCTAATCTGCTGCCCCCAACGTCGCTGCCACTATATTAAATTTATTAACCCCTAAACCTAAGTCTAACCCTAACCCTAACACCCCCTAACTTAAATATAATTTAAATAAATCTAAATAAATATTCCTATCATTAAATAAATTATTCACATTTAAAACTAAATACTTACCTATAAAATAAACCCTAAGATAGCTACAATATAACTAATAGTTACATTGTATCTATCTTAAGTTTTATTTTTATTTTACAGGCAAGTTTGTATTTATTTTAACTAGGTACAATAGTTACTAAATAGTTATTAACTATTTAATAACTAACTATTTAAAATAAAGACAAATTTACCTGTAAAATAAAACCTAACCTACGTTACAATTACACCTAACACTACACTATAATTAAATTAATTCCCTACATTAAATACAATTAATTACAATTAAATAAAATTATCTAAAGTACAAAAAAACAAAAACACTAAATTACAGAAAATAATAAACAATTTACAAGATTTTTAAACTAATTACACCTAATCTAATCCCCCTAACAAAATAAAAAAGCCCCCCCAAAATAAAAAAAGCCCTACCCTACACTAAATTACAAATAGCCCTTAAAAGGGCCTTTTGCGGGGCATTGCCCCAAAGTAATCAGCTCTTTTACCTGTAAAAAAAAAAATTACAAACCCCCCCAACATTAAAACCCACCACCCACACAAACAACCCTAATCTAAAACCCACCCAATCCCCCCTTAAAAAATCCTAACACTAACCCCTTGAAGATCACCCTACCGTGAGAAGTCTTCACCCAACCGGGCCGAAGTCCTCAACGAAGCCGGCAGAAGTGGTCCTCCAGATGGGCAGAAGTCTTCATCCAGACGACATCTTCTATCTTCATCCATCCAGCACGGAACAGCACCATCTTCAGGACATCCGGCGCGGAGCATCCTCTTCATCCGACGTCTTCTTCAACAATGACGGTTCCTTTAAGTGACGTCATCCAAGAAGGGGTCCCTTCAATTCTGATTGGATGATAGAATTCTATCAGCCAATCGGAATTAAGATAGGAAAAATCCTATTGGCTGATGCAATCAGCCAATAGCATTGAAGTTCAATCCTATTGGCTGATCCAATCAGCCAATATGATTGAGCTCACATTCTATTGGCTGTTCCAGCCTTAAAGTGAAAGTTAACTTACAATGTTTGCGATCCACAGTTATATTATTTACCCAAAAATAATAGCAGTTTCATTCATCATTTTTTTCCCTATTTTTCTATTTACAGAGTTATCGCAGCAATAAATTAAATTTTTTTCTATCTCTTAAATCAGCCCGTTATTTACTCACTTTTTCCTGCCTTGGTCACGTTTTAGATCTACCCAATTGAAATTCTGGCCGTTAGGTGGCCGTCAAACTATGTCACCCTCCCACATCTTAGTCTGCGCATGCGTACCTTTTTTCTGACTAATTGTGTTTAGGCTGTGTTCCAGTATCACGCATGCGCATTAGCGTGCTCCTGTTTTGGATACTGTATCACCGTGGAGCGCATGCACGTTAAACTGTGACAGGGCGATTCGCGCATGCACATTAGAAAGGGACTTCGTGCACGAGCAATAGATATACGTATAGAACATGTGGGACCACTCTATACGTCAAATTACAAAAACAGAGGAAGTAGAGGGTGGGAGGAGTTCGCCCAGCAATGGTAATATAAAATAAATAGTTAAAAAGTCTAATTTTGGAAAAAAAAAATTTTTAAAAAAATTAGCGACCATATTGCAGTTAGTATTTTGCTCTGATGGATGAATTCTGGAGCTATTAACTTCAATTTCACTTTAATTCCGATTGGCTGATAGAATTCTATCAGCCAATCGGAATTGAAGGGATGCCATTTTGGATGACGTCACTTAAAGGATCCGTCATTGTTGAAGAAGATGTCGGATGAAGAGGATGCTCCGCGACGGATGTCTTGAAGATGGAGCCACTCCACACCGGATGGATGAAGATAGAAGATGCCGTCTGGATGAAGACTTCTGCCCGTCTGGAGGACCACTTTTGCCGGCTTTGTTGAGGACTTCGGCCTGGTTGGGTGAAGACTTCTTACAGTAGGGTGATCTTCAAGGGTGTTAGTGTTAGGTTTTTTAAGGGGGGATTAGGTGGGTTTTAGAGTAGGGCTGGTTGTGTGGGTGGTGGGTTTTAATGTTGGGGGGGTTTGTCATTTTTTTTTTTACAGGTAAAAGAGCTGATTACTTTGGGGCAATGCCCCGCAAAAGGCCCTTTTAAGGGCTATTTGTAATTTAGTGTAGGGTAGGGCTTTTTTTTAGTTTGGGGGGCTTTTTTATTTTGTTAGGAGGATTAGATTAGGTGTAATTAGTTTAAAAATCTTGTAATTTGTGTATTATTTTCTGTAATTTAGTGTTTTTGTTTTTTTTGTACTTTAGATAATTTTATTTAATTGTAATTAATTGTATTTAGTTTAGGGAATTAATTTAATTATAGTGTAGTGTTAGGTGTAATTGTAACGTAGGTTAGGTTTTTTTTACAGGTATATTTGTATTTATTTTAACTAGGAAGTTATTAAATAGTTAACTATTTAATAACTATTGTACCTTGTTAAAATAAATACAAACTTGCCTGTAAAATAAAAATAAACCCTAAGATAGCTACAATGTAACTATTAGTTATATTGTAGCTATCTTAGGGTTTATTTTACAGGTAAGTATTTAGTTTTAAATAGGAATAATTTATTTAATGATAGGAATATTTATTTAGATTTATTTAAATTATATTTAAATTAGGGGGGTGTTAGGGTAAGGGTTAGACTTAGGTTTAGGGGTTAATAAATTTAATATAGTGGCGGCGACGATGGAGGCGGCAGATTAGGGGTTAATAAATGTAGGTAGGTGGCGGCGGTGTAGGGGGGGCAGATTAGGGGTTAATAAATATAATGATAGATTCAATGTTGTCTTACAGCGCTGAAAGTGTGGACCTATAGCTCCTGTCTATAGTGGGTCCCCAGATACCCACTTGTAGAAAGATGTATCAAATGGTGGTTAGAAAGGAGCGCCAAATAGTGGCGAGGTCTGATACGATATAGGTGTAAAAATATGGTATTTCGTCTGAAAAAATGTATAGCACTATGGCTCAGCTACAATTATGGTGGTTGTGCTGTATAGATGTATAGGTTTTGAAATCTAGATTTGAAATCTAAGAGTGGCACAGTTGGTACGTAAAAGTATTTAATACATATTAAACATTTAAAACAAGGGTATAGTTTA
Organism: Bombina bombina; assembly: GCF_027579735.1. Taxonomy (NCBI): domain Eukaryota; kingdom Metazoa; phylum Chordata; class Amphibia; order Anura; family Bombinatoridae; genus Bombina; species Bombina bombina. The sequence goes on from NC_069502.1 coordinate 355,560,889, forward strand.
AAATATACTTTAGCAGAACGGCCGGAAATAATGTATAAAAACACATAAACACATAAACATCTATAAAAACACGCGTGTTTGGCTTATTAGCTGTATGTATAATGTCTCATGAAGATCGTCTCATATGTAATTGTATTAACATAGATCAGGAAATAATAATAATAAAAAACAAATAATGTCCAATAGTCCCTTCTCAAAGTTAAGAGATATATAAAAAAGGTTTTCCCATGTGTATCCAAAAAATAAACTGTCCAATTTAAGTGTTGTCCAAAACCGTGATATAAATGAGTAGTGCAAGTCCGGAAAATTCGAAAGTTCTATTAAAAAAGCTTTTCAAAAAACATTTCAAAAAAACATTTAATGGAGGTAGATAATCTGGAAGTTCAAAAAAGTTCTATCAAAAATGGTGATAAAAAATAAATCCGTGAATTCAATCCAAAATAGTGATAAAGATAAGTCCATAAAAATGTAAAATGTCCAAAAGGTAAAAAACCAAAAAAATAAGTAATTAGTATGTGCACAAACTAGTGAGAGTGATCCCTAAAAGGGGTCTTTTGTGGAGGGGTTATACTTCCATGTAAAAAAATTATTTGTTGAATAAGAAGCAAAAAAATATAATGAATGAATATAAAAATAAAAATAAAAATAGGCAAAATACAAAAATAGAAATAAAAATAATCCTAGGGAATCTTCAAAACCTGAAAATAAAGGATAATAACAATAGTGTAATACTGTATTATAATTCAATAATCAAGGAATAAATAGCTCACCATAGCTCTGTCAACGCGTTTCGGCCCACAAGAGAGGCCTTTATCAAGACTATCATCTATACATCTATACAGCACAACCACCATAATTGTAGCTGAGCCATAGTGCTATACATTTTTTCAGACGAAATACCATATTTTTACACCTATATCGTATCAGACCTCGCCACTATTTGGCGCTCCTTTCTAACCACCATTTGTTAATAAATATAATGTAGGTGGCGGCGGTGTAGGGGGCGGAAGATTAGGGGTTAATAAGTATAATGTAGTTGGCAGTGGGCTCTGGGAGCGGCGGTTTAGGGGTTAATACATTTATTAGAGTTGCGGTGAGCTCTGGGAGCGGCGGTATTGGGGGTAAAACAGTATATTATGGTGTGGGTGTTTAGTGACAGGGTACCAATAAAGCTGGGAAAAAGCCGAAGAGCAGCGAGAACGATGACTGCTAGTTAACAACAGTCCGCTGCTCATTGCACCATACTTTTTGACAGCTTTTTTGGTAATTTTGGAGAACGTAAGTTGACGGCTTGATAAATAGATGCCTTTGTGTTTAACCTGCAGCTGTGCACCTGTGTGTTTCACATGCACCACTGTGCCTATGCTTTCCTTTTTCAGCACTTGCTAAATCCATAAAACATTTTGTTTATATTTTGTGAAAATTATAACTATTTCTGATGGCCTACTTATGGCTAGATTATAAGTGGAGCACTATTTATCGCTCCCGCTCGTGTTTTAACTCCAATAGAAGTAACTTTTTTGCATGTGTGCAAAAGCCGAACTTGGAATATTGCAACCTTGTTAACATATTCCCCTCAGACTTCAATGGAGTGTAAATAGTGGAAAACAAACATTGCATCCAACAAATTGCGCAAGCCTGATTGTGTTTTCTCAAGAATGCTAACTGAAAATGAAATATTAAAATTTAACATTCCAATGTTCTTCACAAAGCAGAATATGTTCTATTTAAATACATAAATACATATATATCTGATGTTTTTTTTGTCAAAATATATATATACCTACATATCTATTTTATATTAAAGCCCCTTGCCTGCCTTTTTTTCTCTAATACCTGAGACTTCATATCTTTGGGCCCTTATAACTTTTTTATGTAATATTTTTTTTTAAAATCATTTTTATTAAATATTAGGAATGTAACTGTACTTTTAAATATAATTTTGGTGTGTTTTGAGCAACTTTTTTGTATTGTATAACAGTTAACCAGAGCTCTAAAGTCGCACTATCCTGACACAACTTCTGATGTGTGCAAAGAGCCGCGATAAACCCTTATTGCTCACACACAACAGTTTTCTCACTGCTCATAATCTAGCCCTTAAATTGGCTCATAACTTGTTACTTATTAACATGGGATTCTTTTGAGGAAGCTATGAGACTTATTTATTATGAATCATTTTCTAATGTTACTGCTCAAAGTTCTGTATGATTATTTACACTGTGATAGGCTTGTGGAAGATAACATTTCTAAATTTAATGTATACTGCCTGCTGATACAGAATGGAATGAGGCTGCATGAGCACATCAATTTGGAGTTAAACTTTCTGAGGGGCTCAAAGGTGAATTAGCCTGTATAGGCATTTATAGTTCTTTGAGTGGTTTGATGAAACTAGGTGCACAAATTGATCATAGATTTAGGGACAGGAAAAGAGCCAGTTTTATCTAGGCAAACCTGTTTTAAGGATTTTTCTGTTTCAAGTAAACCTAAGCCTGAGATTTAACCTTTCTTATAGGACTCAGAGGGGTCTATTTATAGCGAACCATGTCCGCAGCACATTGATAAATGCCGACAGCATATGCTGTCAGCATTTATCATTGCACCAGCAGTTCTTGTGAACTGCTAGTGCAATGCCACCCCCTGCAGGTTCACGGAAAATTGGCCGCTAGCAGGGGTGTCAATCAGCCTGATCGTACATAATCGGGGGGATTGCTATACGCCGCCTCAGAGGCAGCTTCTTAACTCCTGTTTCGGATGAGCCTGAAGGCTCGCACAGAAACAAGGTGAACAGGGGCCATTCGGCCCTTGTTAAATAGATCCCCATGTATTAACTGGAAAGTGGACAAGCTTCTCAACTTGAGAAGTTGTCTGCATGCCTTCACTGCATCCAATGAGTGTGTAATGCTGCCACTTCACTTGTCTGTCATTCACCTAGAGCAAGTGAGCGAAGAGTATTCTAATGACCACTTACATTGTGGGAAGCAGGCTCCCATGTCCAAATCTGCCCTACAAGGGATCCGGAGCAGCTTACGCTGCTTCATACATGAAGCCCCTAATCTCTTGATTCAGAGTGCAAACCCATGCAGATAGGGCTAATTAATAAATGATCCTTATCCCCCTGAGGAGCAGCAATGCTTATTTTCAGTTAAAACTTTGTATATATTGTGGCAATGCATGACATATGATATGTCCAGTTTTGTTGAAAAAGAAACTCTGTTCCAGCCTTAATTCCGATTGGCTGATAGAATTCTATCAGCCAATCGGAATTGAAGGGACGCCATTTTGGATGATGTCACTTAAAGGAACCGTCATTGTTGAAGAAGATGTCGGATGAAGAGGATGCTCCGCGTCGGATGTTTTGAAGATGGAGCCGCTCCACACCGGATGGATGAAGATAGAAGATCCCGTCTGGATGAAGACTTCTGCCCGTCTGGAGGACCACTTCTGCCGGCTTTGTTGAGGACTTTGGCCTGGTTGGGTGAAGATTTCTCACGGTAGGGTGATCTTCAAGGGGGTTAGTGTTAGGTTTTTTTAAGGGGGGATTGGGTGGGTTTTAGAGTAGAGTTGGTTGTGTGGGTGGTGGGTTTTAATGTTGGGGGGTTCGTAAAATTTTTTTACAGGTAAAAGAGCTGATTACTTTGGGGCAATGCCCCGCAAAAGGCCCTTTTAAGGGCTATTTGTAATTTAGTGTAGGGTAGGGCTTTTTTTTTAGTTTGGGGGGCTTTTTTATTTTGTTAGGAGGATTAGATTAGGTGTAATTAGTTTAAAAATCTTGTAATTTGTTTATTATTTTCTGTAATTTAGTGTTTGTTTTTTTTGTACTTTAGATAATTTTATTTAATTGTATTTAATTGTATTTAGTTTAGGGAATTAATTTAATTATAGTGTAGTGTTAGGTGTAATTGTAACGTAGGTTAGGTTTTTTTTACAGGTATATTTGTATTTATTTTAACTAGGAAGTTATTAAATAGTTAACTATTTAATAACTATTGTACCTAGTTAAAATAAATACAAACTTGCCTGTAAAATAAAAATAAACCCTAAGATAGCTACAATGTAACTATTAGTTATATTGTAGCTATCTTAGGGTTTATATTACAGGTAAGTATTTAGTTTTAAATAGGAATAATTTATTTAATGATAGGAATATTTATTTAGATTTATTTATTTAACCCTAACGGGTTAGGGTTAGAGTTAGGTTTAGGGGTTAATAAATTTAATATAGTGGCGGCGACGATGGGGGCGGCAGATTAGGGGTTAATAAATGTAGGTAGGTGGCGGCGGTGTAGGGGGGTAGATTAGGGGTTAATAAGTATAATGTAGGTGGCAGTGGGCTCTGGAAGCGGCGGTTTAGGGGTTAAAAACTTTATTTAGTTGCGGCGGGGTCCGTGAGCGGCAGTTTAGGGGTTAATACATTTATTAGAGTTGCGGTGAGCTCTGGTAGCGGCGGTATTGGGGGTAAAACAGTATAGTATAGTGTGGGTGTTTAGTGACAGGGTACCAATAAAGCTGGGAAAAAGCCGAAGAGCAGCGAGATCGATGACTGTTAGTTAACAACAGTCCGCTGCTCATCGCACCGTACTTTTTGACAGCTTTTTTGGTAATTTTGGAAAACGTATTCAGGTCTGCGGCAGCGATGTTAGGCGATCTTAGGCGAGCGTATTGGTGCCGTTGAATGCAAGTAAGTTGACGGCTTGATAAATAGATGCCTTTGTGTTTAACCTGCAGCTCTGCACCTGTGTGTTTCACATGCACCTCTGTGCCTATGCTTTCCTCTTTCAGCACTTGCTAATTAAATCCATAAAACATTTTGTTTATATTTTGTGAAAATTATAACTATTTCTGATGGCCTACTTAGGGCTAGATTATAAGTGGAGCACTATTTATCGCTCCCGCTCGTGTTTTAACTCCAATATAAGTAACCTTTTTGCCTGCGTGCAAAAGCCGAACTTGGAATATCGCAACCTTGTTAACATATTCCCCTCAGACTTCAATGGAGTGCAAATAGTGGAAAACAAACATTGCATCCAACAAATTGCGCAAGCCTGATTGTGTTTTCTCAAGAATGCTAAATGGAAATGAAATATTAAAATTTAACATTCCAATGTTCTTCACAAAGCAGAATATGTTCTATTTAAATACATAAATACATATATATCTGATGTTTTTTTATCAAAATATATATATATATATACCTACATATGTATTTTATATTAAAGCCCCTTGCCTGCCTTTTTTTCTCGAATACCTGAGAACTCATATCTTTGGGCCCTTATAACATTTTTATATAATATTTTTTTAAAAATCATTTTTATTAAATATTAGGAATGTAACTGTACTTTTAAATATAATTTTGGTGTGTTTTGAGCAACTTTTTTGTATTGTATAACAGTTAACCAGAGCTCTAAAGTCGCACTATCCTGACGCACGTAAAATTAAATTGCGATCAAGCAACCGTGTTTACTATCAACCTGTTATAAGAGTGTTACTTCTGATGTGTGCAAAGAGCCGCAATAAACCCTTATTGCTCACACACAACAGTTTTCTCACTGCTCATAATCTAGCCCTTAAATTGGCTCATAACTTGTTACTTATTAACATGGAATTCTTTTGAGGAAGCTATGAGACTTATTTATTATGAATCATTTTCTAAAGTTACTGCTCAAAGTTCTGTATGATTATTTACACTGTGATAGGCTTGTGGAAGATAACATTTCTAAATTTAATGTATACTGCCTGCTGATACAGAATGGAATGAGGCTGCATGAGCACATCAATTTGGAGTTAAACTTTCTGAGGGGCTCAAAGGTGAATTAGCCTGTATAGGCATTTATAGTTCTTTGAGTGGTTTGATGAAACTAGGTGCACAAATTGATCGTAGATTTAGGGACAGGAAAAGAGCCGGTTTTATCTAGGAAAACCTATTTTAAGGATTTTTCTGTTTCAAGTAAACCTAAGCCTGAGGTTTAACCTTTCTTATAGGACTCAGAGGGGTCTATTTATAGCGAACCATGTCCGCAGCACATTGATAAATGCCGACAGCATATGCTGTCAGCATTTATCATTGCAACAGCAGTTCTTGTGAACTGCTGGTGCAATGCCACCCCCTGCAGATTCACGGAAAATTGGCTGCTAGCAGGGGTGTCAATCAGCCTGATCGTACATGATCGGGCGGATTGCTATACGCCGCCTCAGAGGCAGCGTATGAGTTTAGGAGCAGCGGCATTAAGATCGCTGCTTCTTAACTCCTGTTTCGGGCAAACCTGAAGGCTCGCACAGAAACAAGGTGAACAGGGGCCATTCGGCCCTTGTTAAATAGACCCCCATGTATTAACTGGGATGTGGACAAGCTTCTCATCTTGAGAAGTTGTCTGCACGCCTTCACTGCATCCAATGAGTTTGTAATGCTGCCACTTCACTTGTCTGTCATTCACCTAGAGCAAGTGAGCGAAGAGTATTCTAATGACCACTTCTTCTTACATTGTGGGAAGCAGGCTCCCATGTCCGAATCTGCCCTACAAGGGATCCGGAGCAGCTTACGCTGCTTCATACATGAAGCCCCTAATCTGTTGATTCAGAGTGCAAACCCATGCAGATAGGGCTAATTAATAAATGATCCTTATCCCCCTGAGGAGCAGCAATGCTTATTTTCAGTTAAAACTTTGTATATATTGTGGCAATGCATGACATATGATATGTCCAGTTTTGTTGAAAAAAAAACTCCAACTTAAGAAAAAGATCAGCCAATAGAATGCGAGGTCAATTCTATTGGCTGATCCAATCAGCCAATCGGAGTGAACTTCAATCCGTTTGGCTGATTAAATCAACCAATCGGATTTTTCCTACCTTAATTCCCATTGGCTGATAGAATCCTATCAGCCAATCGGAATTCGAGGAACACCATCTTGGATGACGTCATTTAAAGGAACCTTCATTCGGCCTTAGGACATTGTAAGAAGAGGATGGATCTGCGTCGGATGGATTCAAGATGGCTCCGCTCTGCTCCAGTTGATTGAAGATAGAAGATGCCGCTTGGATGAAGACATCTGCCACTTGGAGGACCTCTTCTGCCCCAATCGGATCAAGACTTCTGCTGCTCCGGATGTCCTCTTCTGTCCCATCGGTGGCCGGCTGGCTGAAGAAGACTCAAGGTAGGGTGATCTTCAGGGGGGTAGTGTTAGTTTTTTTAAAGGGGGATCGGGTGGGTTTTAGAATAGGGATGTGTGGGTGGTGGGTTGTAATGTTGGGGGGGGGGGGTTACAGGTAAAAGAGCTGATTACTTTGGGGCAATGCCCTGCAAAAAAGCCATTTTAAGGGCTGGTAAAAGAGCTGATTACTTTGTAGTTTAGTATAGGGTAGGGCATTTTATTATATTGGGGGGCTTTTTTATTTTATTAGGGGGTTTAGATTAGGTGTAATTAGATTCTTCTAATTCTTGTAACTTAGGTTAGGATTTATTTTACAGGTAATTTTGTAATTATTTTAACTAGGTAGCTATTAAATAGTTATTAACTATTTAATAGCTATTGTACCTAGTTAAAATAAATACAAAGTTGCCTGTAAAATAAATATAAATCCTAAAATAGCTACAATGTAATTATTAATTATATTGTAGCTATTTTAGGGTTTATTTTATAGGTAAGTATTTAGTTTTAAATAGGAAAAATTGATTTCATTATAGTAAATTTATTTAGATTTCTTTAAATTATATTTAAGTGTTAGACTTAGGGTTAGACTTAGGTTTAGGGGTTAATAACTTTATTATAGTAGCGGCGACGTTGGGGGTGGGAGATTAGGGGTTAATAATTGTAGGCAGGTGGCGGCGATGTTAGGGAGGGCATATTAGGGGTTAATACAATTTATTATAGTGTTTGCGAGGCGGGAGTGCGGCGGTTTAGGGGTTAATACATTTATTATAGTGGCGGCGATGTCTGTTCAGCAGATTGGGGTTAATAAGTGTAGGTAGGTGGCGGCGACGTTGGGGGGACAGATTAAGGGGTAATAAATATAATATAGGTGTTGGCGATGTTAGGGGCAGCAGATAAGGGGTTCATAGGGATAATCTTTAAACTTACTGCTCTAACACTAATTTCACACCTATTTACTCTCACGATTTATTTTATTTTTTTTCCTTACATAAACAAGGAGAAATGAGCATGTTTTAACTTTCATTAACACTTTCATTAAGCAGCTTTCCACGCAGCATACATTATATTATCACTGAAAAGATAGAAGATTATTATACTATTTTATTTTATCATCATACCTGAAACCTCATATTATTGGTATTGTCTACCCTAACTAAAAGATTAACACTTTCATTAACACTTTAACTAAGTAGCTTTCTACGCAGCACACATTATATTACCACTGAAAAGATAGAAGATTATTATACTAATTTATTTTATCATCACACCTTGAACTTATTATTGGTATTCTTTACCCCAACTAAAAGATAGAAGATTATTATATTATTTTATTTTATTTTACCATCACACCTCATATAAGATTTAATATTGGTATTCTCTACACCAACTAAATATACATTAATGCAAAGGTCTTAAGTTATATACATTTCCAGATTGCGGTTCAGCACCCCTTCCTACCCCACTATAATTTCTTTTTTTCAAAAACTTTAGGTGTAGTCACTTGTGAGAAGACTACACTAGTGAAGGAGGCTATATCTGGAGTGAGTTAGATTGTTCAAATTACCCTATCTGTTCATAGGGATAATGTAGGTTGCGGCGGTGTCAGGATCGGCAAATTAGGGGTTAATAGTATAATGCAGGTGTCAGCAATAGCGAAGGTGGCAGATTAGGGGTTAATAAGTGTAAGGTTAGGGGTGTTTAGACTCGGTGTTCATGTTAGGGTGTTAGGTGTAGACTTAGAAAGTGTTTCCCATAGGAAACAATGGGGCTGCGTTAGAAGCTGAACGCTGCTTTTATGCAGGTGTTAGGTTTTTTCCAGCAAGCTCAGCCCCATTGTTTCCTATGGGGAAATCGTGCACGAGCACGTTTTTCAAGCTTACCGCTACCGTAAGCAATGCTGGTATTGAGGGTTGAAGTGGAGCTAAATTTGGTTCAACGCTCACTTTTCTGAGGCTAACGCAGCCATTCAGACAACTCGTAATACTAGAGTTGTCTTAAGGGTGCGCTGGAAAAAAAGGCTCGCTAGCACCGCAGGTCTTTACTGACAAAACTCCAAATCTAGGAGATAGAAAATAACTATGAAATAATATTGTTTGTTCAGGTATAAATATAGCTATTTCTTGGACAATAACAGATGAAAAATAAAAGATTAGCTTTAGAGAAATGTGGTTGTTTATGGACAGTAATGAAATGGTATAAAAAAGGTTGTGAAAAACAGAATATCCACAACATCGATGACTCTTATTTATCAACAGTCCGATGCTCATTGCTCCGTACTTGACACGCGTGTTTTTGACAGATTGTTTAACAAACAAGGCCGTTGTATGTAGATTTGCAGCAACGATGTCTGGCTAGCATATTGACTCCAGTGATTGCGTCAAGATTGACATGACAAATAGGCCCCTAAGCCTATTCTTCCCTGCAAATACCGTGAATGTTGGGATTTTTTGAAAATAAGAATGCAGAAAAGTTACCAACCCACTTAACTTTTGTCAGGTGCTAGTTTTTTTTTTCTTTATCAGGACCTATAGTTAAAAATCTTAAAGATTATGCTGAGAAGAATCTTGCCAAGAGATTTATTAGACCCTATGGGGTAGATTTATTATGCAGCTGAAGTTAAGAAGCAGCGTTCAACAATAGATAAATCTGCCCCTAAATGTCTCATGCTGGGGTTGGTATTTTTTTTGTTGCTGTTGTAAAAAAAAGTTTGTTAGTTTAAAACGCTGTGCAGATTACAGATTACAGGAGCCTGAATGAAATTATAGGTAGGGTGACCATATTGCCGCTTTAAAAAGGGACACATATGAAAAATACATATGTTAGGGTTCTCATACAAAACATTTATTTAAACAGCTCTGAAAACAGCCCTGACATGTATTTTTCATATGTGTTTCTTTTTAAAGCGGCAATATGGTCACCCTAATTATAGGTGAAAAGGTTACCAGCTTTCTTTAATTAATAATTTGATAGGGTAAAAGCAGCTTTTTTTAATTTATTTTTACTAAGATTGACCACAGAGGTGCCGATAACCTTGTTCATATTTGTGCAATGAGTAGAAAACTTATTTTCAAACTAGCGCCTAGATATAGAGTTCTGCGTTAGCTGTCAAAACCAGCGTTAGGGGGTCCTAACGCTGGTTTTGGCCGCCCGCTGGTATTTAGAGTCAGTCACTTTCCAGCCGCGACTTTTCCATACCGCAGATCCCCCTACGCCAATTACATATCCTATCTTTTCAATGGGATCTTTCTAACGCCGGTATTTAGAGTCTTGGCTGAAGTGAGCATTAGAAATCTAACGACAAGACTCCAGCCGCAGAAAAAAGCCAGGAGTTAAGAGCTTTCTGGGCTAACGCCGGTTCATAAAGCTCTTAACTACTGTGCTCTAAAGTACACTAACACCCATAAACTACCTATGTACCCCTAAACCGAGGCACCCCCACATCGCCGCCACTCTAATAAAAATTTTTAACCCCTAATCTGCTGACCGCACATCAACGCGACCTACATTATCCCTATGTACCCCTAATCTGCTGCCCCTAACACCATCAACCCCTATATTATATTTATTACCCCCTAATCTATCCCCCTCCAACGTCGCCGCCACCTACCTACAATTATTAACCCCTAATCTGCCGACCGGACCTCACCGCTACTATAATAAAGTTATTAATCCCTAATCCGCCTCACTCCCGCCTCAAAAACCCTATAATAAATAGTATTAACCCCTAATCTGCCCTCCCTAACATCATCGACACCTAACTTCAAGTATTAACCCCTAATCTGCCGACCGGACCTCGCCGCTACTCTAATAAATGTATTAACCCCTAAAGCTAAGTTTAACCCTAACACTAACACCCCCCTAAATTAAATATAATTTTTATCTAACGAAATAAAATAAATCTTATTAAATAAATTATTCCTATTTAAAGCTAAATACTTACCTGTAAAATAAACCCTAATATAGCTACAATATAAATAGTAATTATATTGTAGCTATTTTAGGATTAATATTTATTTTACAGGCAACTTTGTATTTATTTTAACCAGGTACAATAGCTATTAAATAGTTAATAACTATTTAATAGCTACCTAGTTAAAATAATTACAAAATTACCTGTAAAATAAATCCTAACCTAAGTTACAATTTAACCTAACACTGCACTATCAATAAATTAATTAGATACAAATCCCTACAAATAAATACAATTAAATAAACTAACTAAGGTACAAAAAATAAAAAAAGAAATAAGTTACAAAAAGTAAAAAAATAATTTACAAACATTCTAAAAATATTACAACAATTTTAAGCTAATTACACCTACTCTAAGCCCCCTAATAAAATAACAAAGCCCCCCAAAATAAAAAAATGCCCTACCCTATTCTAAAATGAAAAATTGAAAAGCTCTTTTACCTTACCAGCCCTTAAAAGGGCCTTTTGCGGGGCATGCCCCAAAGAATTCTGCTCTTTTGCATGTAAAATAAAACATACAATACCCCCCCAACATTACAACCCACCACCCACATACCCCTAATCTAACCCAAACCCCCCTTAAATAAACCTAACACTAAGCCCCTGAAGATCTTCCTACCTTATCTTCACCACGCCGGTTATCACCGATCCGTCCAGAAGAGGGTCCGAAGTCTTCCTCCTATCAGGGCAATGTCTTCATCCAAGCGGGGGCTGAAGAGGTCCATCATCCGGCTGAAGTCTTCATCCAAGTGGGGGCTGAAGAGGTCCATCATCCGGCTGAAGTCTTCTATCAAGCGGCATCTTCAATCTTCTTTCTTCCGGCTCCATCTTCATCCCGCCGGCGCGGAACATCCATCCTGGCCAACGACTTCACGACGAATGACGGTTCCTTTAAGGGACGTCATCCAAGATGCCGTCCCTCGAATTCCGATTGGCTGATAGGATTCTATCAGCCAATCGGAATTAAGGTAGGAAAATTCAATCAGCCAATCAGATTCAAGTTCAATCCGATTGGCTGATTGGATCAGCCAATCAGATTGAGCTTGCATTCTATTGGCTGATCGGAAAAGCCAATAGAATGCAAGCTCAATCTGACTGGCTGATTGGATCAGCCAATCGGATTGAACTTGAATCTGAACTTGAATCTGATCCAAGATGGCCTCACTCGAATTCCGATTGGCTGATAAGATTCTATCAGCCAATCGGAATTAAGGTAGGAAAATTCTGATTGGCTGATTGAATCAGCCAATCAGATTCAAGTTCAATCCGATTGGCTGATTGGATCAGCCAATCAGATTGAGCTTGCATTCTATAGGCTGATCGGAACAGCCAATAGAATGCAAGCTCAATCTGATTGGCTGATTGGATCAGCCAATCGGATTGAACTTGAATCTGATTCCATCAGCCAATCAGAATTTTCCTACCTTAATTCCAATTGGCTGATAGAATCCTATCAGCCAATCGGAATTCGAGGGACGCCATCTTGGATGACGTCCCTTAAAGGAACCGTCATTCATCGGGAAGTCGTCGGCGAGGATGGATGTTCCGCGTCGGCGGGATGAAGATGGAGCCAGAAGAAAGAAGATTGAAGATGCCGCTGGATAGAAGACTTCAGCCAGATGATGGACCTCTTCAGCCCCCGCTTGGATGAAGACATCTCCCGGATAGGAGGAAGACTTGGGACCCTCTTCTGGATGGATCGGTGATACCCGGCGTGGTGAAGATAAGGTAGGAAGATCTTTAGGGGCTTAGTGTTAGGTTTATTTAAGGGGGGTTTGGGTTAGATTAGGGGTATGTGGGTGGTGGGTTGTAATGTTGGGGGGGTATTGTATGTTTTTTTTTACAGGCAAAAGAGCAGAATTCTTTGGGGCATGCCCCGCAAAAGGCCCTTTTAAGGGCTGGTAAGGTAAAAGAGCTTTTCAATTTTTTTTTAGAATAGGGTAGGACATTTTTTTTTATTTTGGGGGGCTTTTATATTTTATTAGGGGGCTTAGAGTAGGTGTAATTAGCTTAAAATTGTTGTTTGAATTTTTTTGTAACAGTTCTTTTTTTATTTTTTCTACTTTAGTTAGTTTATTTAATTGTATTTATTTGTAGGTATTTGTATGTAATTAATTTATTGATAGTGTAGTGTTAAGTTTAATTGTAAGTTAGGTTAGGATTTATTTACAGGTAATTTTGTAATTATTTTAACTAGGTAGCTATTAAATAGTTATTAATTATTTAATAGCTATTGTACCTGATTAAAATAAATACAAAGTTGCCTGTAAAATAAATATTAATCCTAAAATAGCTACAATATAATTATTATTTATATTGTAGCTATATTAGGGTTTATTTTACAGGTAAGTATTTAGCTTTAAATAGGAATAATTTGTTTAATAAGATTTATTTTATTTTGTTAGATAAAATTATATTTAACTGAGGGGGGTGTTAGTGTTAGGGTTAGACTTAGCTTTAGGGGTTAATACATTTATTAGAGTAGCGGCGAGGTCCGGTCGGCAGATTAGGGGTTAATACTTGAAGTTAGGTGTCGGTGATGTTAGGGAGGGCAGATTAGGGGTTAATACTATTTATTATAGGGTGTGTGAGAAGGGAGTGAGGCGGATTAGGGGTTAATAACTTTATTATAGTAGCGGTGAGGTCCGGTCGGCAGATTAGGGGTTAATAATTGTAGGTAGGTGGCAGCGACGTTGGGGACGGCAGATTAGGGGTTAATAAATATAATATAGGGGTCGGCGGTGTTAGAGGCAGCAGATTAGGGGTACATAGGGATAATGTAGGTTGCGGCGGTGTCCGGAGCGGCAGATTAGGGGTTAAAAATAATATGCAGGGGGGGGCGGAGCCAGTCTGGCTTGCAAGCGGTCGCATATACTTGAAGCTCTGGCAATGACTTGCTATAATCATTAATTATAGACCACTTCTATTAAAGTTTAAAGGTATGGTCACATATCCTATCTTCTTGGGGGTCACACTGCTGATCTTTGGAACACGGAGTGGTCTGTTCAACACACTGATCTTTCAGCTGTGGCTCTGTGGAGACCAGTGATTGCAGGCATGGTGGCCATCTTTACAAACTGCGCAACAGAGATGGAATCTACCATCACAAGCCACCGCAAGTATTAACACCTTACACTTATGGGTGACAATTGAGAGGCTGTTTTATAAAAGATATACCTAACTTTGATTTTTTAAAGCCACATTGGAAGAAGGGATCTACTTTATCCTAATATTCTTACCGGACCTCCTACAGGCCTAGTACAAGCTACTACTACTACAAGCAAGGTGAGCCATTGAATACCCCACATGGAGATCCCTTTCAGTTTCCTGGAGGAGCTGCGTGACTTGCTAACTAGTCACCATGCTGCCCTGGAAGATGAGCTTGACGCAGCATTTGGTAACAGAGGCACTGACTCGATCTTGGGACTCATCCGACCTGTGATATACAAGATTGAAGGGGGGAGTGATGGCGCTTTAGGGCCCCAGCGTCTCCACCCCACCTTTGGCTTATCAGCAGGAATCAGAGAGTCTACAGTCGCGGACGCAACACACCAACCTGATTCAGTGCCGGTGACAAGCACAGCGACTACCCTGCAAAACCACACTAATTTGCCACAGGTCCATACTGCCACATCTACAGTGCTCCAATTAGTGGGGCCGCAGAAAAAGAAGAGAATGGTCCGCAGGCTACAAGTGCTCCTAATACATGAACAGGATCGTATCTGTAAAATTCCTATGTGGCATACTCCATACCTTCTTTCAGCAATAGCGGAGCCGTATGTGTTCCTTGGTAATGCAGCCGAGTTCCTGTCGGCTCTTTTGTGGCTGCACTCGAATCTTCATACCTCTTGGGATCCGGGAGGCTTGCTTCTCCTCTGTGCCTGGGAAGCAAACTGGCGACCAGCTCCTTGAGATGTGTTAAAGAACATACTACCTATTCTGGAACTAGATTTGGGGGACACGATTTGAAATTAATTCCTGCGGATGTATTATCCAGCCCCTTATACTTAATCTTTGGGATAGGTATCAACTAACTGTAAAAAGATAGCTCACACTGCTCATATTGCCTCTTTGTCTGATAACAGGATTACAGCAGTTATAGATGCTTAGGAATTTAGTGTTCTACATTGTTTATAAACGGTTAATTCTCTCCCAAGGTTAATGTTTTGTGGCCTATCAGATCTAGCATTTAACCACCAGCTATGTGTATTTGCTAAATATGTTTGTGTTTTCATCTTTTATGTTATATTATAGTATAATCAACTGCAATGGTATATTTATAACACTCAATCTCACTTCACTTATTTCACACATCAAACTAAGCCATTTTGTGTAAAGTGCTGGCTTATTCATAGAAAAGTGTTCTTTCATAAACTGTGCAATCTACTTTTTGTTAAGCATTGCGAGGGTAGCCAGAGAGGCCATTTCCACTTTTACTACTGAGACTGCTGGGACTCATTCATTTACAGTAGAGGTGTTGCCTGCGGCCGGGGCAGCTCCTTCAATATACAAAATGCTCAACAGCTCAGTGGTTCTATAGCATATGCCTTTCTTGGTCCTCTTCCCTTAATGATCACTAGGTATTTATTCCAAGGCCCTTTTTCACATTTCCAAGGTCCCAGTCCCCACTTAGCAAGCTTGATTATTCTGAGCTTTTGAGGTGAGGCTTAGTCTTCACTATTTTTAGCATGATGTGGTTGTCAGTGCTGTGTAGTGACCTATAATCTTCTTTACCTTTCATGGGTGCGGGCTGGTCCTGCTTGACTACTATTATTTAGTAGTCTGTGGTTCACTACATGGGATTGAGCTTCATGCACCATGTAAGTTTTATATGATTCAAAACCAAGCAACATTGAACCAGACATACCACTAGCTTAACATGTACCCTGTTTACTCTCACTTTTTTATCACATCTATTTAACTGCCTTCCACCAGTCCATACTGAACCTCTTAACTCTTAGCTTCCAGACTGTGTATTCTACTTCCCATATTATATTGGGCTTTTTATTTAGTTAAGGGTTACCTCTCCTACCTATAGTTGATACTCCTGCATTTTACTAATCTCCTATACTAGAACTTGTATTCCCAACATTTGACTTACCACCTCCCCCCCCCTCCCATAATGTGCCTCCCAATTTGGGAGAATTGACTACGAGGCTCACCTTGTTTATGCCGCAACTTAATCATTGATTTACCAGTATCCCTTGAAACATAGTATAACGTTGACTTTGTCTCATACTCATAGTAGCAGGTTTGCTTGGGTTCCCTTCTCTCATATCATTCATATGGAATGAAACTTGCTTTACTGAGAACCACACAGTCCTTATCATAGCAAAATAATAAAAAATTTGAGGTCCCATTAATGAGATCCATATGTGGTCTCCTCTAACCCAGATAGCTCTCGGTAAAAGTTATTATTTAATAAGATGTGAGGTCCGAAAGAGGCCTCCTAAAAGGAATTGAGGGCTTAGCTCTTCTTTACTGGCATGTACCTTCTTAAATTGTTTTATCCTTTACAGCAAATGTTTACTTTACTGAGAAGATATTGCTCATTATCTATGTACTTATGATGTGCCCCCTGGGTTCTGCGTTTTTGTGTTAACAGTTATTGTTCATTATATGGGTGTTTCTCCTTTTTCTTTCACTTTGATAATGTGATTCATAAGATGTACCTTGTTATAAGCACTCTTGGAGCGCATTTGTATAATGCTGTACAGCCCATTGTGTATGCCAATACTTTTACCTCAATAAAAAAAAAATAATAATATGCAGGGGTCAGAGATAGCGGGGGCAGCAGATTAGGTGTTAATAAGTGTAAGGCTAGGGGTGTTTAGACTCAGGGGGAAACATGTTAGGGTGTTAGGTGCAGACTTAGGAAGTGTTTCCCCATAGGAAACAATGGGGCTGCGTTAGGAGCTGAACGCTGCTTTTTTGCAGGTGTTTTTTCAGCTCAAACGGCCCCATTGTTTCCTATGGGGGAATCATGCACGAGCACGTTTTTGAAGCTGGCCACGTCCGTAAGCACCGCTGGTATTTAGAGTTGCAGTGGCGGTAAATATGCCTGTACGCTCCCTTTTTGGAGCCTAACGCAGCCCTTCTGTGAACTCTAAAAACCAGCGGTATTTAAAAGGTGTGGGGGAAAAAAGCACGCGTAGCTAACGCACCCCTTTGGCCGCAGAACTCTAACAGGCCCATTTATCAAGCTACGTACGGAGCTTGAAGGGCCGTGTTTCTGGCGAGTCTTCAGACTCGCCAGAAACACAACTTATCTAAAGACCGCTGCTCCATAACCCTGTCCGCCTGCTCTGAACAGGCGGACAGGAATCGCCGGACATCAACCCGATCGAATACGATCGGGTTGATTGACAGCTCCCTGCTGGCGGCCAATTGGCCGCGAGTCAGCAGGGGGCGGCGTTGCACCAGCAGCTCTTGTGAGCTGCTGGTGCAATGTTAAATGCGGAGAGCGTATTGCTCTCCGCATTTAGCGAGCTCTTGCGGACCTGATCCGCAGTGTCGGATCAGGTCCGCAAGCCCTTTGATAAATGGGCCTGTAAATCTAGCCGTAGGTTTGGGTACTTTCAGAATACAAAAATGGAAGAGAGGCAGCACACTCCATATAGGGAAACCTTTTAAAAAGAGAGCAACATTCTGGGGCTCTTGCCCCTTTCAGTTTTAGTAATGCCCCTGCAATATTTAACACATTTTGAAAGAAATTGTCTATTCTAGACACTTCCTGGTGACAATATATTTTTTTCTCAGTTAAAAAATGATCATGAGTTATGAAAGAGGTTCTGTTTGTTTGCATAAAAATCAGCTTTATGACATTATTGAGAAATGTTGTTTGATCATACTTCTGTTGCCTTTTGGATCTTCAGAGCACATTGAGATGGATTTTAAAAAGCTGTACTTGTCCGGCCGATTCACACTAATGTGGGATCTGTGCAACAATTTATTGGTTTCATTAATTTTTATAATAAATGTTATCAGTTTTTTTCCAGACATTTGTGCCCCCGTTACTAAACTGACTAGCTCCAATTTTAAATGTATTTAGTCTGTTGAAGCTCAGGAGATGTTTAAAATGATAAAATAACTTTTTTTCTTTGCAGCCTATATTAGCTAAGACAGATTTGTCAAAACTATTCTTTTTGGAGGTGGATGCTTCAGAGGTAGCTGTTGGAACAGTGTTGTCACTGAGAACAGGGGAAAATGAGTTGTTCCATATGGAGGCATTTTTATATAGGAAACTGTTGCCTCCTGGAGTAAATGCATGTGTGGTCCCACCACTGCTCTTGCACAATGACTTGCATGAGACCAGGACTTGTCAGTCATCCCAAATTATTCTGTCTATAATGATTTACAGTTAAGAAGTCACAGTTTTAATACTGTACACTTCTTAACATGAGCTCTGCAGCATTATAAATGAAGCTCTAAGCAGTGTTAATTTCGTTGACAAAATATTCTCATCAAATGTTTCCTCAGCAGCAAGTTTTTAGTGATGACCACTTAACGATAACTAAATTAGTATTTAGTCATCTGACGAAAACTATGACGAAATCCAATTCCAATTTTCGTCAAAGGAACAAAACCGAAATGAAAATGGGAGGGTCTGAGGGAGGGACGTCACCTAAACTTCCTCTTTCCTCAAAGTTCCGCCTGTCTGTTAGAGATTGAGATAGAATGAGATACAGTGCCCACGCATGGGTGAGAGAGTACGAGACGCAGGATCCCTCTGTTTGCCTGGGACTTCTGGAAGAATGCCCCGTGTGTGGAGGCTGGAATTTGGATGTGATTGTCGTGATGTGGTGGTGAGTTGTTGTTTTTTTTTTCCTCCTAGTAGCAGCCTGAGCACAGCAGTCTTGTTTAGCACTGACTGAAGCAGCAGCCAGCCACGTTGTTATGCCACTGATTTTAATGCATTGCAAATGCAGTAATGCATTGCTTCCTCCGTCTCCTATTGTGTCAGCCTCCTCTTGTGACTATACTTAGTAGTTAGTACAGTGACTCAGTCTGTTTACTCTAATGACCACTGACCACCAGTCCCTGTTCCATCTCATTTTTCTAAAAGGTGAATTTATAAGGGGCACTGATCTGATCCATCTGATTGGCCTGAAAACTAGGGGCAGAGTGAGGGGCTGCCTGCCTGCTCTGCTGCTACCCGTGCCCAGTCCCACCAGCCGTATTTTGGTTGCTGAGCTGACTGACTGACCCCTCCCTTACACATACACACTTACAGCAATTTTCTGTTTTCTGTTTTCCCATTTTGACTATTAGTAATATCTTTCTTTTTGCATAACACCAGTCACCACCAGGTGGCAACATACACTGCTGTGCAAACTGTACAGAAATGTTAGTATCTGGGAGAAAGAGAAGAGAAGATCTATGGATGCATTTTACATTTAATGCTAAGAAGATCCTTTGTAAACCATGTGGAGTGACAATCACTGGTAAAAATACAACAAACTTGAAACGTCATTTGCAGACGAGTCATCCTAAAATTCATACAAAGGTATGCACACTTTACTTAAATGTTTTTTAAGCTAACGTTATCATAGTCAGGGAGGTAACCCAAACTGGTGTTTTCACTAAACTTAAAGGGACATAAAACAGGTTGACATCTGTGCATATCCTAAAATGGCTAATCAATTAAAAACAGTTTGCATAAAAAAAATAATTGTTTAAAAATTGCTGTCAAGTATTTTTTTTATATTTTTCAAAAATAAGCAAAATGAATGACATAGCTAATCTGCCCCTTGGCCTGGAGCAGCAACCTCCACCCCCCCCCCTTATCAGTGTTTTACACTGGCATTGCATTTCAACTGAGTTCACAGCTTCTAGGCATGCTCCAGCAGATAATCCATATGCATTTTTACATTCTACCAAAAAAAAAAAAAAAAAACCACAATAGATTTAGATACAGCCATAGAAGGAAATGTATGTGGGGGTGGGAGGTTAGAGCTTTACAATTCAGAAACTAAAAAGAAAGGGTTAATGGTGAGGCACTGCAGTATAGAATTGCAGGTAAAGTAATTTAAATACATATTATTATATTTTGTCTCTCTCTATCCCATTCCATTCACAACTTGTTTATGTCCCTTTAATACAAGCCTAAAGAAACCACTGCTGTCTGTATTGATTAGATAATTAACCCTTTGATATATTGTAGGAGAAAGGAACATAAATGTAGTATATAGAGACAACTGAACTTCGATCAGTGGATGGGTGAGATAGAAAGAAAATTTTAGAATAATTTTATTTTTTTCCCGCTGATTCAACCCCACAGATGCAGAAAACATCCATTTATGGGCCAAGTCAAGCCAGTGCACCATAGCAAAATATTTACTCATCTTTTATAAGTGCTTCAAAATACAAATATAACTCTAAGGAACAACAGGACAGGGAGGATGCCACAGCAAAATGGATTGGGCGCACTGGATTACCAGTCAG
Source organism: Bombina bombina (assembly GCF_027579735.1). NCBI lineage: Eukaryota > Metazoa > Chordata > Amphibia > Anura > Bombinatoridae > Bombina > Bombina bombina. The sequence continues at coordinate 355,581,447 of NC_069502.1, forward strand.
AACGATTGAAGATGAGGACTTTGTTAACATAATGGAGACCGTAGTTAGAAAGAGACTGGTTGCTGCCCGGAGAGTATCTGTTTGCACTGAATTGTGGACAAAAAAAGAACAAACCTTGGTATAAGTGTGTGCCACTTTTGTGTTGACCAAAATAAAGCTGAACACATATTATTGGCCCTTGAAAAAGTTGCACATCCAAACACTGCACAATTAATCAAATCATGTATGGACATATGCTTGCAAGATTGGGACATACCAAAATGGAAGATCCTTACAGTGATAACAGACAATGGGAGTAATATGGTGGCAGCATTTAAACACACCACAGCAGCAGCAGAAGAGCCACCCAGCTTTAGTGAGTAAGACTCCCCCATAATGGAAAGTGACTCTGAGTTGTCTTAGTCTGAAATTGATGATTTGCGGTGAGCCATTTTTAGTTTTGTTATCTTTTTCATGACAGTCAATTTAACATGGAATCGATGTATATGAGATTAAGTTTGGGGGTGGGCTGTCTGACTCTGCTCTTCTTCTACTCTGTATCTTTTGTTGTTATTTTTCTATTTCTACTACTTTGAAGTTTGTACTAATCTTGTGTAAAAGTATTCCCATCATTAAGATATTGAGGGTTAAAAAAAATTGAATTTAAAACTTTTCTATACTTTATGTTTATTTGGCTGTGCTCTGTCCTCTTCTTGTTAGGTACCAACAGATCGACATGGACCGGACACCATGTGTGGTGCATACCTTACAACTTGTGGTCCACATAGTGCAGAAGTAGGCAAGTGTTAAGAGAATCCTTGATAAAGCAAGGTCAGTAGTGAAAACCTTTTGCAAGTCTTCCATTGCAACACAAAAGATATTGGAGCAGTGTGGCCTTATTGTTTTAAATAACTGCCCCACACGCTGGTCAAGTACATTCAACATGATCGCACAACTCCTCAAAGTGAAACACTCAGTTTGCCAAATCGCAAACAACATGGGATGGGACAGCTTTCTCCCTAGTGAGAAAAAGCTCACATCATTGCATGACCTACTGCTGCCATTTGCAGAACATATTAAAACCCTCCAGAGTGACACCATGTCCATGTCCCTGGCTGTCCCTGCCCTCTTTAAACTGCTCAGTCACCTTGATGACTTTAAACAGAAAACTAGCTTTCAAGACCTTGCCACAATTGCACAGAAAATGAAAGGGAATGTGAACCAGCGTTTTGCTTCATTCTTATATACAACAGATGAAAAGTTCTCCCCACTTGCAGCTGCTGCTGGTTTTGTCAACCCTACTGTCTGTAAAACCCTTTTTGATGTGGCTGATGATAATATTCAGGAACTGCTTAAGCAGCCAGAGGAATATGTGGTAAGAAAATCCACATTGCCCCGCACACAAGATTAGGATCTGTCTGAAGAAGATTATGCACTTGCAGTTGCAGAAGAGGAGAATATTGAGAAATCAAAGGAAGAAGCCCCAGCATCCACATCAAAGCACCCAGTCTTTCGGTTTCTCTCAAAATGTTGCAGAAGACCCAGGCAGAGGACCTCCCCAAACAGCATAGAGCAAAGAGCTTTTGCAACAACCCATCACTGATGACGACACTGGAACAGTTTTTTGGCTGTCAAAGAATGATACTTTTTATCACCAGTTAAAGCCTTTTACATTAGACCTGTTGGCTATGCCAGCTTCGAAAAGGGGAGTGGACCGAGCGCTACAAAGAGGGCCTTAAGCTTACTAACAATATAGCCTACTAGTAGGCTAAACAGATAGAGATTATTAATAAGGATGAGAGTAAGCACTATATAGCTTAAAAGGCTAAGTAAAATAACACAGTTTATTACATATGATAAAAAATTAGGTATACATAAACAATTAAAATCAAATTATACGCATGGATCCATGTCTAACTTATCTAAAAGCTGAGGTATACAATGTAGTTAAGAATTCTCTAAGAGCTAGAGTATACAGTGTGATCAAGACAGGACAATCCTAAAATAGGATGCCTAGTATTGGTTAGGTAAAACACGAAATTAATAACCTTCAAGATATATAACGGTACAGTATACTTAAGACAAACTAAAATCCCATAATTGGTATGTGCACATATAAAAATCATAAAAAAGTCCAAAATACGTTCAAAAGCTAGCTGATAAAGTTCATGTGAAACAGTAGGTGTATCCTCCAACGTGACGTGCAAAGATGTGCCGTGAAGTTTAGTTGATTGTAAAAAATATAAAAAAGATATAATCCAAACTCCAAATAAAATCCGTGAAAAAATGGAAAATAACTGAAATCCCACATTAAAAATGTGTACTTATATACTTAATATAAACACAATGTGAAAAAAATCAAATATGAAAAAAATCCAATGTGAAAAAATTCCGGTTAAGCAATCAAAAAGTCAGTAAGTGGTGAAATACCTTAAAAACACAACACAAGAACGCTGATAAAAAATGTGAGTAGTCAGGACAGAGGCTAAAACATGTGAGTATAAGCAGAATCAATGAGTCTGATGTAAAAAAATCCACAATAAAATCCACAAAAATAATAGCAATGAAAAAACCTAAAAGGAAACAAAAGAGAAACAAATAGTGCAACACTGTATATAATAGACAATAATGGTAATTAAAACCAAGCTCACCAGTATTCCAACGCGTTTCGGCCTAGACTAGGCCTTTCTCAAGACTATACTGTATATTGAAATCTGGGAGCTTTAAATAGGATATGTGTGGAAATAATTGGTGCTATTTTGGCGCCAATTTTAGAAAGACCTCCCTTTCCTGTTTGGCCCATTGCATCTCTGGGATACTTCCTGAAGTTTCATTAATATTCCAAATTTCCAATCTTATATAAATTCTATTAGGGCCTCTAATATTTGTGTAAATCTAGAATTTACCTGATTATCCATTTTCTATGCTTTAATAAATAATAAGTATTATGTATAATAAGTATTATTGAAGTTTGTCAGTATCGCTGCGGTAATCTTCTATGTTAACTCCGTTAGTGCTTTTAGTGTAGTTCCCCCTTTGGGGACTAAATTGCTTATTACTCTCTACGGGCTGACTTTCATTCATATGTTGCTCCTATAAGTGTAAAGTAAATGCTTACTTTGTTTATAGTCCGATCTTTATTTTTAAAGTTAAGATCGCTAAAACCGGAAGTCACCGGATGTCACGAAACCGGCTTCCGCCTTGACTTCTGGGAGACATAGTACGTTAATCCACTAGTCTACATGGTATAACCGGAAGGGGCGTTAATGCCTTCCGCATTGACTCATGGTATATGTAGTTGGTTACCTCAATTTTTTACTTGTATAGATACAGGTTTCTGCCAAAAACCCGGTATCGCCATATCTGACTTTAGCTCTTTTTATGTGTACGTCTGGGATATAAAGTTCAAGAGTCAATATACCACTTTATGTGTATATAATAAAATTGGTTGCCACTAGGAATTGTGTAACAGTTGGGTTATATATTATAATTCCTTACAATTCAGTTACTTATGTTATTCCCTTTTTGTTAAGAATTGCTAATCTGTCACTGCTTATAAAAATCCGCTATAACACATCCAGATTTATCATTCAACCCTAACGGTACATTGTTTTCTATGTTCTTTACAAACCCTATTTCAATCTCTTCAAACTTTTTAGGAAGTTTGAGGAGCCGCCTATGCTATAGGCTTGTGTTCGTTCTTACATTTCAAGTAGTTAGTATATTTTTTCGCTACCTGCTTCCAATTTTTTTAAAAAGGAACCTATAAGTGTTCTAAGGGGGCTGTTAAGCCATCATTAGGGTATCGTGAACTTGTTGTAAAAGCAAAAATATATGTTATAAAAGTAAAAAATATATTATAAAAGTAAAAAATATATTATAACCATATAACATATATCCCAATATACATTATATGAGATTCATTGAATACCAATACTGATATCTATCCGTTGAAAACAGGGGGATAAGCTGTGAGCTCACTGAGAGAGTCTTGGATGTTCCTATACTTTCAAAACAGGGTGTATACTATGAGCTTTCTAAAAAAATATTAGATTTTCCTATAGATATCTCCCTAAGGGTGACCGCTTTTCGGATGTAGACTTGTGTAGGGTAATGGTGTAAATATATTAATAAAGGTGACTTATATTTGGCTTTCGGGCAGATTTAGTGAAAAAAACTACTAAATCCTCCATTTGTAATAGTTTGTTTCAATTACTCGTCAGTCCTTCATTGGGCTATACATTATAGATCAATGTATAAATAAGGGGTTTCTTCCATGCGGGAATTTTCAAAATGAATGTTTGTTCAGTGCTTCATAAACTGTTGTACTGAATGTGCTCTGTTTAACAAAACTGAGTGAGTTCAGTTTATCAATACCACAAAATTTAACCTACAATTAGTCTTTGTGGTCTGTCATCCCGATGTATGGATCTGTTGTCAGATGTGGATTTTTGGATCAATGTACTTGTACTCGTATATTTACTTGTACTCTTTGAGTTTGTACTAGTGTGTCTCTGTGCTGTAATGGTCCTCTACCTAGTGCTATGTTCTTATCTCTAGTGTTATTATATTTTTGTGTGAGCATCCTGATTTTACAGTACAGGACAAGTATTCTGTTCGTTCTAGGTCCTTATCTCATCCTTGGTTCTTTTAGAAATAGAGAAGGTTGATGTTGTCAATCGTTACTCCCACTTAGATTGGTGACTCTAATATATTCAATCTCCCCTTACAGGGTCTACACAATGTATATTTAACTGGGATACTGTCCTATTCGGAAATGAGGAAATAATGGTTAGGGTGACCACCTCGGCAGACTTATGTTGGAATATTGCTCCTCATAGTCTCAGTCTCATCATATAATTTTTTTTTATTAATGTTATTTCATAGAGAGCAAGTGTGCAAGGTTTTCTTTATGATTTAAACCTCTGGGGTAGAGACAGTCCATCATGAAAATCCATCTTGACTCATTAAATAGTAGTTTCTGCTCATGGTTCCCTCCTCGCCAGTCTTTTTTGACCTTTTGTATCCCAAAGTAACTGAAGTCTTTCAGATATCCCTTGTGGGTAGTCGCAAAATGTTTATAGAGTGGGGTATCTGTTTTGCCTTTCTCTATGCATAGGATGTGTTCCCTGATCCTATCTTTAAGGGCTCTTGATGTCTGCCCTACATATTGTAACCTGCAGGAGCAGGAGACTAGATAGATGACATTTTTATCACTACATCTGATCAACTCTTTGATCCTATGTTTCTCGTTTCTATGATAAGATGAAAAGGTGTCTGTCTTTTGTCCGTTCTTACATGCTTTACAGCTTGGACATGGGTAGAAACCTTTAATGTTTTTTCCTTGGTGATTGATGGTGTTATTAGTATTTCCTTTCCTTGGGTTGCTAGGAGCTATCATCGTTTTCATGTTCCTAGTTTTCCTGTAGACGAATTTTGGTTGTGAAATCAGCTTTTCCCCAATCACGTCATCCTCTTTAAGTATCACCCAATGTTTCTTGATAATCCTTTCCAGGATGAATCTATTCTCACAGTACTCGGATATCATAGGAACATCAATTATTCCATTGTCCCAGATCTTTCTTGGTTTGTTTTTATAACCCAGGAGGTTCTCTCTATTAATCTTACTAACTTCTTCGATTTTTTCATCCAGGGACTCATTATCATACCCTCTTTCCAAGAAACGCTGTTTCAGTATATCTGCCTGTGTAGTCCATTTTTCTGTGGTAGAGCAGTTTTTCCTCACCCTCAAAAATTGGCCCTTGGGTATGTTTGACTTCCAGGTGGGATGATGGCAGCTTGTGTTATGAATGTAGTTATTACAGTCAACCTCCTTGAAGAAGGTTGACGTCTCGAGCTTCCCATTTTTTACTTCAATTCTTAGATCCAGGAAGTCCAGTTTCTCTTGGCTGTATTGGTATGTAAACTTAAGGTTTTTTTCATTGTGGTTCATTACGTTAATGGTGTGTAACAGATCTTCCAATGACCCACTCCAAATCATAAAGATGTCATCTATATATCTTGTATATAGGACCAGGTCCGTGCCAGCTGGACATGAGTCCCAAAAGATGTTTTCCCATAGGCCCATGTAAAGATTGGCATAGCTTGGCGCGAACCTGGTCCCCATTGCTGTACCGGACAATTGCTTATAAAACTGGTTGTTGTTACAAAAATAATTATGATTCAAGATATAATTAATACAGTCCAGTATAAATATCCTCTGTTCGTCAGGTATTTCCTGATCTTTTGCTAGAAATGAGTTAACTGCTTCTATCCCTAGGTTATGTGTGATACTTGTATATAGTGACGTGACGTCACATGTGGCCATTATATAGTTGTTTTTCCAGGGCATTGAGTTTAGCAGTGACAGAATTTGTGTGGAGTCTCTGAGGTGTGATGGTAATGATACTACATATTTCTGTAATACCTTATCCACATATTCAGATAGGTTACTTGTCAGAGATCCTATCCCAGATATAATGGGCCTTCCCGGTGGATCGTTCAGGGATTTGTGGACTTTGGGTAGTTGGTAAAAGATGGGTGTTTTTGGGTATGGTATTCTTATGTAGTTATATTCCCTTTCGCTGAGTATCCCTTCGGTTTTCGCTCTTCCAAGGAGGACATCTAGCTCTTTCTTGAACCTTGCTATTGGATTGTTACAGAGCTTTTGGTAAGTATTGACGTCGCTCAAAATCCTCAGACATTCATCCTCCTATTTCGCCTTATCCATGATGACAATTCCACCACCTTTGTCGGCTGGTTTGATGGTTAGTTTATGATTCCTTTCTAGGCATTTAATTGTCTCCAATTGTGATTTGAGGTGTTTGGTAGGTATCAATGGGAGATTTTAGGAAATGCCTTTTTAGGATTAATTTCCTAACCAGTTCCTTGGCGCTTATGAAGGTTTGGAACTTGTCCATCTTTTTGGATGGAGCAAAACTTACTCCGTATGAGAGTACCTCTTTTTCTTTTTCTGTCAGTACAGTGGAACTCAGGTTGAACAGCCCTTTAGTTGTTTTGTCAGTATCATCACTAATTGGGTTGTTGATCTTAGAACCTAGTATTGTGGTCTGTTCAGGCTTCGGTTTCCTTGACCTGCTGCCCCCTCTGGATCCTCTAAGGGTCTTTTTTTGCTTGTGGAACATGATGGTTCTTCTATGTCTGGATTCTTTCTTTTTAGTGTTGATTTGTTTTTCTCTTTTTCCCTTGGTGGTAGGGGGCTCTCCCCTAAAAAAAACTTTGCCTGTCTCTTGGCTGTTTTCTTGTATTGTAATGGTCCTATGTTGTTGTTGGGTATGTTTATGTTGGCCCACCAGCACATTGGGGTGTTGTTGGTCATCCCTCCATTGCGAGTCTTTGGACGCATTTTGGATATAAGGAGGGTTGTCTTTCCAACTTTGTTTTCTGTATCCGTTATACGTTTTCTGGTTATGTTCTCTATAACCTGTACGGGCATATGATTTATCATCAAACCTTAAATGATTTCTTCCTTGGTTTCCATAGTTTTCCCTCAATGGGGGTGGTGATCTTCTATCATCACGATAGTGGTGCTGGCGTCTGTGATAATAAGTCTGTGGACGGGAATGGCCATAGTATGGCCTAATGTTTCCAAACCTGGGTTCGTGCTCCCAGTATGTTTGATTCTGGTTTCTTCTATTATTGTAACGTGGTCTCCTTTTGGAGTGGCAATAGTTGTTGTAGTTTCTGTGGTATTGCTGATCCACCTGATATGCATTATACCCATGACTTCTGTTGTATGAATAGTCTCTTGTGTAGGAATAGTGGCTATTATTTGTTCTTACAGGGGAACGGAAGTGTGGTCTTCGTAAAAAATATATTATAAAAGTAAAAAATATATTATAACCATATAACATATATCCCAATATACATTATATGAGATTCATTGAATACCAATACTGATATCTATCCGTTGAAAACAGGGGGATAAGCTGTGAGCTCACTGAGAGAGTCTTGGATGTTCCTATACTTTCAAAACAGGGTGTATACTATGAGCTTTCTAAAAAAATATTAGATTTTCCTATAGATATCTCCCTAAGGGTGACCGCTTTTCGGATGTAGACTTGTGTAGGGTAATGGTGTAAATATATTAATAAAGGTGACTTATATTTGGCTTTCGGGCAGATTTAGTGAAAAAAACTACTAAATCCTCCATTTGTAATAGTTTGTTTCAATTACTCGTCAGTCCTTCATTGGGCTATACATTATAGATCAATGTATAAATAAGGGGTTTCTTCCATGCGGGAATTTTCAAAATGAATGTTTGTTCAGTGCTTCATAAACTGTTGTACTGAATGTGCTCTGTTTAACAAAACTGAGTGAGTTCAGTTTATCAATACCACAAAATTTAACCTACAATTAGTCTTTGTGGTCTGTCATCCCGATGTATGGATCTGTTGTCAGATGTGGATTTTTGGATCAATGTACTTGTACTCGTATATTTACTTGTACTCTTTGAGTTTGTACTAGTGTGTCTCTGTGCTGTAATGGTCCTCTACCTAGTGCTATGTTCTTATCTCTAGTGTTATTATATTTTTGTGTGAGCATCCTGATTTTACAGTACAGGACAAGTATTCTGTTCGTTCTAGGTCCTTATCTCATCCTTGGTTCTTTTAGAAATAGAGAAGGTTGATGTTGTCAATCGTTACTCCCACTTAGATTGGTGACTCTAATATATTCAATCTCCCCTTACAGGGTCTACACAATGTATATTTAACTGGGATACTGTCCTATTCGGAAATGAGGAAATAATGGTTAGGGTGACCACCTCGGCAGACTTATGTTGGAATATTGCTCCTCATAGTCTCAGTCTCATCATATAATTTTTTTTTATTAATGTTATTTCATAGAGAGCAAGTGTGCAAGGTTTTCTTTATGATTTAAACCTCTGGGGTAGAGACAGTCCATCATGAAAATCCATCTTGACTCATTAAATAGTAGTTTCTGCTCATGGTTCCCTCCTCGCCAGTCTTTTTTGACCTTTTGTATCCCAAAGTAACTGAAGTCTTTCAGATATCCCTTGTGGGTAGTCGCAAAATGTTTATAGAGTGGGGTATCTGTTTTGCCTTTCTCTATGCATAGGATGTGTTCCCTGATCCTATCTTTAAGGGCTCTTGATGTCTGCCCTACATATTGTAACCTGCAGGAGCAGGAGAATAGATAGATGACATTTTTATCACTACATCTGATCAACTCTTTGATCCTATGTTTCTCGTTTCTATGATAAGATGAAAAGGTGTCTGTCTTTTGTCCGTTCTTACATGCTTTACAGCTTGGACATGGGTAGAAACCTTTAATGTTTTTTCCTTGGTGATTGATGGTGTTATTAGTATTTCCTTTCCTTGGGTTGCTAGGAGCTATCATCGTTTTCATGTTCCTAGTTTTCCTGTAGACGAATTTTGGTTGTGAAATCAGCTTTTCCCCAATCACGTCATCCTCTTTAAGTATCACCCAATGTTTCTTGATAATCCTTTCCAGGATGAATCTATTCTCACAGTACTCGGATATCATAGGAACATCAATTATTCCATTGTCCCAGATCTTTCTTGGTTTGTTTTTATAACCCAGGAGGTTCTCTCTATTAATCTTACTAACTTCTTCGATTTTTTCATCCAGGGACTCATTATCATACCCTCTTTCCAAGAAACGCTGTTTCAGTATATCTGCCTGTGTAGTCCATTTTTCTGTGGTAGAGCAGTTTTTCCTCACCCTCAAAAATTGGCCCTTGGGTATGTTTGACTTCCAGGTGGGATGATGGCAGCTTGTGTTATGAATGTAGTTATTACAGTCAACCTCCTTGAAGAAGGTTGACGTCTCGAGCTTCCCATTTTTTACTTCAATTCTTAGATCCAGGAAGTCCAGTTTCTCTTGGCTGTATTGGTATGTAAACTTAAGGTTTTTTTCATTGTGGTTCATTACGTTAATGGTGTGTAACAGATCTTCCAATGACCCACTCCAAATCATAAAGATGTCATCTATATATCTTGTATATAGGACCAGGTCCGTGCCAGCTGGACATGAGTCCCAAAAGATGTTTTCCCATAGGCCCATGTAAAGATTGGCATAGCTTGGCGCGAACCTGGTCCCCATTGCTGTACCGGACAATTGCTTATAAAACTGGTTGTTGTTACAAAAATAATTATGATTCAAGATATAATTAATACAGTCCAGTATAAATATCCTCTGTTCGTCAGGTATTTCCTGATCTTTTGCTAGAAATGAGTTAACTGCTTCTATCCCTAGGTTATGTGTGATACTTGTATATAGTGACGTGACGTCACATGTGGCCATTATATAGTTGTTTTTCCAGGGCATTGAGTTTAGCAGTGACAGAATTTGTGTGGAGTCTCTGAGGTGTGATGGTAATGATACTACATATTTCTGTAATACCTTATCCACATATTCAGATAGGTTACTTGTCAGAGATCCTATCCCAGATATAATGGGCCTTCCCGGTGGATCGTTCAGGGATTTGTGGACTTTGGGTAGTTGGTAAAAGATGGGTGTTTTTGGGTATGGTATTCTTATGTAGTTATATTCCCTTTCGCTGAGTATCCCTTCGGTTTTCGCTCTTCCAAGGAGGACATCTAGCTCTTTCTTGAACCTTGCTATTGGATTGTTACAGAGCTTTTGGTAAGTATTGACGTCGCTCAAAATCCTCAGACATTCATCCTCCTATTTCGCCTTATCCATGATGACAATTCCACCACCTTTGTCGGCTGGTTTGATGGTTAGTTTATGATTCCTTTCTAGGCATTTAATTGTCTCCAATTGTGATTTGAGGTGTTTGGTAGGTATCAATGGGAGATTTTAGGAAATGCCTTTTTAGGATTAATTTCCTAACCAGTTCCTTGGCGCTTATGAAGGTTTGGAACTTGTCCATCTTTTTGGATGGAGCAAAACTTACTCCGTATGAGAGTACCTCTTTTTCTTTTTCTGTCAGTACAGTGGAACTCAGGTTGAACAGCCCTTTAGTTGTTTTGTCAGTATCATCACTAATTGGGTTGTTGATCTTAGAACCTAGTATTGTGGTCTGTTCAGGCTTCGGTTTCCTTGACCTGCTGCCCCCTCTGGATCCTCTAAGGGTCTTTTTTTGCTTGTGGAACATGATGGTTCTTCTATGTCTGGATTCTTTCTTTTTAGTGTTGATTTGTTTTTCTCTTTTTCCCTTGGTGGTAGGGGGCTCTCCCCTAAAAAAAACTTTGCCTGTCTCTTGGCTGTTTTCTTGTATTGTAATGGTCCTATGTTGTTGTTGGGTATGTTTATGTTGGCCCACCAGCACATTGGGGTGTTGTTGGTCATCCCTCCATTGCGAGTCTTTGGACGCATTTTGGATATAAGGAGGGTCGTCTTTCCAACTTTGTTTTCTGTATCCGTTATACGTTTTCTGGTTATGTTCTCTATAACCTGTACGGGCATATGATTTATCATCAAACCTTAAATGATTTCTTCCTTGGTTTCCATAGTTTTCCCTCAATGGGGGTGGTGATCTTCTATCATCACGATAGTGGTGCTGGCGTCTGTGATAATAAGTCTGTGGACGGGAATGGCCATAGTATGGCCTAATGTTTCCAAACCTGGGTTCGTGCTCCCAGTATGTTTGATTCTGGTTTCTTCTATTATTGTAACGTGGTCTCCTTTTGGAGTGGCAATAGTTGTTGTAGTTTCTGTGGTATTGCTGATCCACCTGATATGCATTATACCCATGACTTCTGTTGTATGAATAGTCTCTTGTGTAGGAATAGTGGCTATTATTTGTTCTTACAGGGGAACGGAAGTGTGGTCTTCGTCTTCCGTAACTCTCATTTCTTGTTTTCGAATGGTACCCCTGTTTTTTCTTTTTTCTATAGTTCACCTCTGTCCAGTTGTCTCGTGCGTCTTCTACTTTATCTTCACAATCTTGTTCTGTTGTATCTTGTGGACAGTCCCCCCTTGTCTCATATGGTGGGTCAGTCTCTTGTGTGTTGTTCATATCTATCGATTTCTTGGCATCCAATTCTCTGTTTAGTTTCTTCATCTTTTTCTGAATTACATCCTCTCTTGTTTTTGTGACCCATTTTATTAGAGTGTCTCTTCTCTCAGCTATTTCCTTAGATTCTGGTTCTGTGCTGTCCAAATTGGTTAACATTACCTCATCATCTTTAATCTCATCATCTAGTTTCGTAACTAAAGAGGACTTAAACTCAATGATCAGTTTCATTAGTTGTCTCGATGTCTCCAATAGGATATTCATCCATTTCTCTGCAAAATTTGGGTCAGCTAACTGAAATGAGCACTCTTTTCTAATGCTCAGGCCTTTAGGGATAATATCAAGTTCCAAACACTTGTTTAGAAATGAAATTTCAGCTTTATACTTGACTTCAGAGATAAGAAGTTTCTCTAAATTTCTAAAAATAGAGGGAATGTCTATCTGGGTCACAGTGATTTTCATCTATCGGTGTGGTTATACTTAGGGTGATGTCCCTTCTTAGTGTTGACAACAGATCCATAGTTATATCCAGGAATGTAACAGGCTATAGCCTATAAGAGGGGAATATGCGTACAGTATTCTATTAAATGGAGTACTACTGACAACCGTCCTAGTGTGTAGCAGCTCAGGACCTACTAGGAAGAAACAGTCTAGAAAAGGGGAGTGGACCGAGCGCTACAAAGAGGGCCTTAAGCTTACTAACAATATAGCCTCCTAGTAGGCTAAACAGATAGAGATTATTAATAAGGATGAGAGTAAGCGCTATATAGCTTAAAAGGCTAAGTAAAATAACACAGTTTATTACATATGATAAAAAATTAGGTATACATAAACAATTAAAATCAAATTATACGCATGGATCCATGTCTAACATATCTAAAAGCTGAGGTATACAATGTAGTTAAGAATTCTCTAAGAGCTAGAGTATACAGTGTGATCAAGACAGGACAATCCTAAAATAGGATGCCTAGTGTAGGTTAGGTAAAACAAGAAATTAATAACCTTCAAGATATATAACGGTACAGTATACTTAAGACAAACTAAAATCCCATAATTGGTATGTGCACATATAAAAATCATAAAAAGTCCATAATATGTTCAAAAGCTAGCTGATAAAGTTCATGTGAATCCGTAGGTGTATCCTCCAACGTGACGTGCAAAGATGTGCCGTAAAGTTTAGTTGATTGTACAAAATATAAAAAAGATATAATCCAAACTCCAAATAAAATCCGTGAAAAAATGGAAAATAACTGAAATCCCACTTTAAAAATGTGTACTTATATACTTAATATAAACACAATGTGAAAAAAATCAAATATGAAAAAAATCCAATGTGAAAAAAATCAGGTTAAGCAATCAAAAAGTCATTAAGTGGTGAAATACCTTAAAAACACAACACAAGAGCGCTGATAAAAAATGCGAGTAGTCAGGACAGAGGCTAAAACATGTGAGTATAAGCAGAATCAATGAGTCTGATGTCAAAAAATCCACAATAAAATCCACAAAAATAATAGCAACAAAAAAAACCTAAAAGGAAACAAAAGAGAAACAAACAGTGCAACACTCTATATAATAGACAATAATGGTATGCCAGCTTCTCAAGCCTTTGCAGAGAGAGTATTCAGTGTCACAGTTGGCCTCTCTCGAGGCCGGAAGAATAGAGCAAGGGTAATATTGGCATGAAGTGCTTTCCTTAAAATGAATCGAAACAAATAGAAATGTTTTTATTCTTCAGTTATTTATAACATATTAAGAAGCATTGTAGCAGCTATACTTGTGGGTTTGGGTTGTGGCGTGCATCACTGCTTATTGATATAGGAAGAATCAATAGTTCAACAGTCCTAATTGTCAAATACATTCATAGAAAAAATGCATAGGCTAGTGCTACAATGCCATTAGTAAGTGTGTGTGGATTCTGTGAAACTATAATAAGAACCACTACCAATCAACTCCTCTCTCTCTCTCTCTCTCTCTCTCTCTCTCTCTCTCTCTCTCTCTCAGCATTGATAATAGAGGTAAATATATCACACTAAAGATAAAGAAAAATAGAGCAGTAAGTTTAGTTACAGTAACTTTCAATTAGATGCATATTGTTGCTATAAATGAATGATGTCATGCCAATGAATCTAGCAGTGAATATTATTCACTCCTGCTATTGACAGCACTTCCTAAACCTATAGTATACACATGGCCACATTTATAATTAGGCAGATGTCACAGGCACTGCCACCCTCCAAAGAGAGGTGCTGTGCAGGTGGCACATGCCTTCTCTGCCTAATTGCTGCTGACTGAGGTGTCCAGTGTCTGTCCTGTGTGGTGCATTGACAGGAGGACACCTGACACTTAAGAGAAGAAAGGCTTTCCTATACAATCATGCCTGTCCATTCAGTCAGTGCAGCCCTACGTCAGGCCCAGGTTCTGCCCCTAGGGGAGTTGGCAGCAGGACCTCAGCGTAAGGCTGCCCTACCTTACACCTGTCCACAATGTGCTGCCACTGCCAGAAATGTAAATCCAGCCATAGTAGCTAGCTATAGGTGCTCACTTGCTGTCAAATTTAGCACTAAATAATATTCTCTGTTGTATTGACAGCACTTCCTATAGCAACAATATGCATCTCATTGCAAGTTAATGGTGTGTTCTTAGTGTGATACATATTTACCTCTAGTGTCAATGCTGAGAAGGAGAGAGGAGTTATAAAAAGTGGTGATTGTTATAGTTCCACACAGTTTGGCTGCTGGCATTGTATTTGTAGCCTCTGCACTTTTTCTTTGAATGCATCTGTTGAAATTTGAAATCATAAACTGTGTGAAGATGTGAACAGTTAGTAACTGATTCTTATTATAGAAATAAGTATTACCCTCGAGTATTGGTTAATTACTTTAGTACGTTTTTTTCGCCAGTACGATTTTACTCGACTAAAATTCTACTAAAACCAAAGCAATTCAGATTACTAAAATACTACTAAAACTAAAATGGCATTTTAGTCAAAAGACTATGACTAAAACTAAATCAAAATTTGCTGCCAAAATTAACACTGGCTCTAAGACTGTATTTGTATTAACCATATGGCCTCATTTATCAACATGCAGCAGGACAAGGTTCCAAACTAGAAAGCCTTTTTGCCTCTATTCAGGGGAAAGTGAGGCAGCATTTGCTGGCTGCATTTGAAATTGCACAAACAATCTCTTGTGCAGTGATAGCAGGGCTCATGAATGAGATGGTGGGCAGGAGCCTGCACCATTAATTACATTAATTAAATTATTAATATCTTAATATTTTGTAAGGAAATATTTTACATTATATAGTAAGATAAAAATGTAAAATATGTATGTAATTCTGCAAGTAATATTTGTTGTCTAATGCAAGAAAATTTTGCACAATTACTATGACCCTAATTAAGCTAATTTTATAGGTGCAATTAAATATATATAAATATATATATATATATATATATATATATTTATATATATACTGTATATATATATATATATATATATATATATATATATACTGTATATATATATATATATATATATATTTACTTATTTACTTTTGCAAGTTAGAAAGCTAACACTACGTACAATGTAATAAATATTTCTTATACTGACATAAAAAGGTACTATGAATATCATGCATTTTTATCCCATCAAATTACCAGGCCTATCTACTGAAAGTAAATATCTGCCATTAATTGGGAAAACCAATCGTAGCCCTAGATTTAGAGTTTGGCGGTAGCCGTCAAAACCAGCGTTAGAGGCTCCTAACACTGGTTTTAGGCTACCGCCGGTATTTGGAGTCAGTCAGGAAAGGGTCTAACGCTCACTTTCCAGCCGCGACTTTTCCATACCGCAGATCCCCTTACGTCAATTGCGTATCCTATCTTTTCAATGGGATCTTTCTAACTCCGGTATTTAGAGTCATGGCTGAAGTGAGCGTTAGAATTCTAACGACAAAACTCCAGCCGCAGAAAAAAGTCAGTAGTTAAGAGCTTTCTGGGCTAAAGCTGGTTTATAAAGCTCTTAACTACTGTGCTCTAAAGTAAACTAACACCCATAAACTACCTATGTACCCCTAAACCGAGGCCCCCCCACATCGCCGCCACTCTATAAAAATGTTTTAACCCCTAATCTTCCGCTCCGTACACTGCCGCCAACTACGTTATCCCTATGTACCCCTAGTCTGCTGCTCCTAACACCGCCGACCCCTATATTATATTTATTAACCCCTAATCTGCCCCCCACAATTTCGCCGCCAGCTACCTACACTTATTAACCCCTAATCTGCCGTCCGCACACCGCCACCAGCTACATTATAGCTATGTACCCCTAATCTGCTGCCCCTAACACCGCCGACCCCTATATTATATTTATTAACCCCTAATCTGCCCCCCTCAACGTCGCCTCCACCTGCCTACACTTATTAACCCCTAATCTGCCGAGCGGACCGCACTGCTACTATAATAAAGTTATTAACCCCTAATCCGCCTCACTCCCGCCTCAATAACCCTATAATAAATATTATTAACCCCTAATCTGCCCTCCCTAACTTCAAGTATTAACCCCTAATCTGCCGATCGGAGCTCACCGCTACTCTAATAAATTTTTTAACCCCTAAAGCTAATTTTAACCCTAACACCCCCTAAGTTAAATATAATTTTATTCTAACGAAATAAATTAACTCTTATTAAATAAATTATTCCTATTTAAATCTAAATACTTACCTGTAAAATAAACCCTAATATAGCTACAACATAAATTATAATTATATTATAGCTATTTTAGGATTTATATTTATTTTACAGGTAACTTTGTATTTATTTTAACCAGGTACAATAGCTATTAAATAGTTAAGAACTATTTAATAGCTAAAATAGTTAAAATAATTACAAAATTACCTGTAAAATAAATCCTAACCTAAGTTACAATTAAACCTAACACTACACTATCAATAAATTAATTAAATAAACTACCTACAATTATCTACAATTAAACCTAACACTACACTAGCAATAAATAAATTAAATACAATTCCTACAAATAAATACAATTAAATAAACTAACTAAAGTACAAAAAATAAAAAAGAACTAAGTTACAAAAAATAAAAAAATATTTACAAACATTAGAAAAAAATTACAACAATTTTAAACTAATTACACCTACTCTAAGCCCCCTAATAAAATAACAAAGCCCCCCAAAATAAAAAAAATGCCCTACCCTATTCTAAATTACTAAAGTTCAAAGCTCTTTTACCTTACCAGCCCTGAACAGGGCCCTTTGCGGGACATGCCCCAAAGAATTCAGCTCTTTTGCCTGTAAAAAAAAACATACAATACCCCCCCCCAAGATTACACCCACCATCCACATACCCCTAATCTAACCCAAACCCCCCTTAAATAAACCTAACACTAAGCCCCTGAAGATCTTCCTACCTTGTCTTCACCTCGCCGGGTATCACACTGATCCGTCCTGGCTCCAAAATCTTCATCCAAGCCCAAGCGGGGGCTAGACATCCATCATCCGGCGGCTGAATAGGTCCAGAAGAGGCTCCAAAGTCTTCATCCTATCCGGGAAGAAGAGGCTATCCGGACCGGCAACCATCTTGATCCAAGCGGCATCTTCTATCTTCATCCGATGAGGACCGGCTCCATCTTGAAGACCTCCACCGCGGACCCATATTCTTCTTCCGACGACTTCCCGACGAATGACGGTTCCTTTAAGGGACGTCATCCAAGATGGCGTCCCTCGAATTCCGATTGGCTGAGAGGATTCTATCAGCCAATCGGAATTAAGGTAGGAAAATTCTGATTGGCTGATGGAATCAGCCAATCAGAATCAAGTTCAATCCGATTGGCTGATTCAATCAGCCAATCAGATTGAGCTCGCATTCTATTGGCTGATCGGAACAGCCAATAGAATGCGAGCTCAATCTGATTGGCTGATTGAATCAGCCAATCGGATTGAACTTGATTCTGATTGGCTGATTCCATCAGCCAATCAGAATTTTCCTACCTTAATTCCGATTGGCTGATAGAATCCTATCAGCCAATCGGAATTCGAGGGACGCCATCTTGGATGACATCCCTTAAAGGAACCTTCATTCGTCGGGAAGTCGTCGGTGAAGATGGATGTTCCGCGTCGGCGGGATGAACATGGATCCGGAAGAAAGAAGATTGAAGATGCCGTTGATAGAAGACTTCAGCCGGATCATGGACCTCTTCAGCTCCCGCTTGGATGAAGACTTCAGCCGGATCATGGACATCTTCAGCCCCCCACTTGGGCTTGGATCAAGACATCGGAGGAGCTCTTCTGGATCGATCGGTGAACCTGGTATGGTGAAGATAAGGTAGGAAGATCTTCAGGGGCTTAGTGTTAGGTTTATTTAAGGGGGGGTTTGGGTTAGATTAGGGGTATGTGGGTGGTGGGTTGTAATGTTGGGGGGGTATTGTATGTGTTTTTTTTACAGGCAAAAGAGCTGAATTCTTTGGGGCATGCCCCGCAAAGGGCCCTGTTCAGGGCTGGTAAGGTAAAAGAACTTTGAACTTTTGTAATTTAGAATAGGGTAGGGCATTTTTTTATTTTGGGGGTCTTTGTTATTTTATTAGGGGGCTTAGAGTAGGTGTAATTAGTTTAAAATTGTTGTAATATTTTTCTGATGTTTGTAAATATTTTTTTATTTTTTGTAACTTAGTTCTTTTTTTATTTTTTGTACTTTAGTTAGTTTATTTCATTGTATTTATTTGTAGATATTGTATTTAATTAATTTATTGATAGTGTAGTGTTTGGTTTAATTGTAGGTAATTGTAGGTATTTTATTTAATTTATTTATTGATAGTGTAGTGTTAGGTTTAATTGTAACTTAGGTTAGGATTTATTTTACAGGTAAATTTGTAATTATTTTAACTATTTTAGCTATTAAATAGTTCTTAACTATTTAATAGCTATTTTACCTGGTTAAAATAAATACAAAGTTACCTGTAAAATAAATATAAATCCTAAAATAGCTATAATACAATTATAATTTATATTGTAGCTATATTAGGGTTTATTTTACAGGTAAGTATTTAGCTTTAAATAGGAATAATTTATTTAAAAAGAGTTAATTAATTTCGTTAGATTTAAATTATATTTAACTTAGGGGGGTGTTAGTGTTAGGGTTAGACTTAGCTTTAGGGGTTAATACATTTATTAGAATAGCGGTGAGCTCCAGTCGGCAGATTAGGCGTTAATGTTTGAAGTTAGGTGTCGGCGATGTTAGGGAGGGCAGATTAGGGGTTAATACTATTTATTATAGGGTTAGTGAGGCGGATTAGGGGTTAATAACTTTATTATAATAGCGGTGCGGTCCGCTCGGCAGATTAGGGGTTAATAAGTGTAGGCAGGTGGAGGCGACGTTTTGGGGGGCAGATTAGGGGTTAATACATATAATATAGGGGTCGGCGATGTTAGGGGCAGCAGATTAGGGGTACATAGGGATAATGTAAGTAGCGGCGGTTTACGGAGCAGCAGATTAGGGGTTAATAATAATATTCAGGGGTCAGCGATAGCGGGGGAGGCATAATAGGGGTTAATAAGTGTAAGGTTAGGGGTGTTTAGACTCGGGGTACATGTTAGAGTGTTAGGTGCAGACGTAGGAAGTGTTTCCCCATAGCAAACAATGGGGCTGCTTTAGGAGCTGAACGCGGCTTTTTTGCAGGTGTTAGGTTTTTTTTCTGCTCAAACAGCCCCATTGTTTCCTATGGGGGAATCGTGCACGAGCACGTTTTTGAAGCTGGCCGCGTCCGTAAGCACCGCTGGTATCGAGAGTTGAAGTTGCGTTAAATATGCTCTACGCTCCTTTTTTGGAGCCTAACGCAGCCATTCTGTGAACTCTCAATACCAGCGGTATTTAAAAGGTGCGGCCAGAAAAAAGCCAGCGTTAGCTACGCACCCCTTTGGCCACAGAACTCTAAATCTAGGCGTTAGTGTCTATTGAGTCTACATCACATGTCATTTAACTTTGAAATAAGTAAACCAAATATATCATGATACCATATTGCACACAAGTTGAAATGTATTATATTTTGTAAATGTTTATTTTGTGTCTTATATTGCATGATTACAAAATGTTCATAGCTTATATTTCTAATATATAAAGTTTACAATTAATTATATTGCTACAAATAAATAAAATGCCAGTACCAATCTATGAGAACATTAAGATCCTGTGTGAAATACTCAACATAGGAAACAGCATGCCATTCTAATTGTGGATCTATTCAGAGTTATTTTCCATTTCAGGACACATGTTTCTTTGGATATATTTCCGAAGCATGAGTCTAAACTATAGTGTGTGTCTATTTCTGTTCCGTGTGTGGTATCTTCATTGATTGGTAAGTTTAGCAATACTTCACTTTATTTAAAGGATTCATGCTACTCACTTTGTAAAGATAAATATATTACAAACAAAGAGGATAATCATAATCTTTTAGAAAAATGTATCAAACAATACAAATTTTAAAACAAATACAATTGAAGTAAAACATCTTATGCTTACCATTTTCCTTTATTTAACACAGATTATGAGCTGTGCCCTATCATTAGTGAATGGAGTGTAAATGTGATCATATGATTGTGATGTTGTTTACACTCAAATCCATATTACAAGTGGAGGACTGTTTAAATTGCTGCAAATTCTTTTGTGCAAACTCGCTGTAATTTACACTCCTAAAATTTTCTTTTTTTTTTATATAAATTTCCTTGAAGAGTTTGGCTGCGAAAAAGTTGCATTAAACTATATTATTAACTCCTAACCTGCCACAAAGCCCACCACAAAGTACTCCACTACACTATTAACCCCTGTACTGCCACACACCCCACATTTAAAAGTCCTTAATACACTGCTGAAGTATGGAGCAATGATAACCCTTCTCGTATGGGAAGTTTCCCAATAGGACTATGTTATTGTTGTTGTTTACCTTCCATATAAATAGTCATGGTTCAGGGTAGGGACTGCTCCTGTCCTTAAAGGGACACTGAACCCAATTTTTTTCTTTCATGATTCAGATAGAGCATGCAATTTTAAGCCACTTTCTAATTTATTCATATTATCAATTTTTCTTCGTTCTCTTGCTATCTTTATTTTAAAAAGAAGACAACTAAGCTTTTTTTTTTAATTCAGAACTCTGGACAGCACTTTTTTATTGGTGGATGAGTTTATCCACCAATCAGCAAGAACAACCCAGGTTGATCGCCAAAAATGGGCCAGCATCTAAACTTACCTTCTTGCATTTCAAATAAAGATACCAAGAGAATGAAGAAAATGTGATAATAGGAGTAAATTAGAAAGTTGCTTAAAATGCCATGCTCTATCTGAATCACAAAAGAAAAAAATTGGGTACAGTGTCCCTTTAAAGTGACAAAGTTGGAAATAATAGTGAAATAGTGCTAATATAAAATCTAGATGACCTGCCATATAATTATAAAGATTAAAATATTACACTTCTTATGATAAACCTCTAAAATATAAACTTGTATGTTACCCACTTCTGTTGTCTTATTTGTAGTTCAAGTGATCATGAGATTCTCTTCCAAACTCTCTCTTAAGTTACTTAAAGGAATAGTAAAGTCCAAATTAAACTTTCATGATTAAGATAGGGCATGTAATTTTAAACTACTTTCTAATTTACTTTTATCATCAAATTTGCTTTGTTCTCTTGTTATTCTTAGTTGAAAGCTAAACCTAGGTAGGCTGATATGCTAATTTCTAAGCCCTTGAAGGCCGTCTCTGCATTTGACATTTTTTCACAGTTAGATGGCATTAGTTCATGTGTTTCATATAGATAATATTGTGCTCATGCATGTGAAGTTATTTAAGAGTCAGCAGTAATTGCCTGAAATGCAAGTCTGTCAAAAGATCTGAGATAAGGAGGCAGTCTGCAGAAGCTTAGATACAAGGTAATTACAGAGATAAAAAGAATATTTCTATAACAGTGTTGGTTATGCAAAACTGGGGTATGGTAAATAAAGGAATTTTCTATCTTTTAAAAAAAATAATTTTTGGTGTTTACTAACTATTTAAGCATCTATAGGGAAACATGGAAATTAAATATTCATTGGTTTTGGTGGGTCATGAAAGAAAGGTAATATTGCTCCAGTAACGAAGGTGCCCAGGCAAGCGCCTCTTCCTTTACCATGGATAAAATAAAGTTCTGGTCTCATGACAGCTAAAAATGTATGGATCAGCAGTGAAGTAGAGACAGAATTGGGTCAGGAACTTTCAACAATACTCAATATTTTTTTTCAGGAAAGGCAATCTGAAAACTCAAAATAAAGATACAAGATAAAGACACAATTTTTTGACAACTGATATCACTTCTCAAGGAGTAGCCAGATTGTGAATCATTTCCTTTAATGGGTCTAGTTTCTGATACAAATTCAGTAGCTCAGCCAGATGCTTTGATAGTTTATTTTCAGTAGTTTCTTTTTGAACCTTTGTGGACCCAATTTGTATTTATTTTTGCAATATACCAGATAAGTAGCAAGTCTTTGCCCATGGTGCATAGGAGTGGCAAGTATCTTTCATTGCCTAATAATGCCCCCCCAAAAAGATTTCAGTTTATCGAACAACATTTCCAGCAGCTATTTGTAGTAGCAGCATAAGCTGCTCTGTTGCTCTTGCTTCGTACACTGCTTCTTACACTCTTCGCCACCTCTGAGGTAACGGAAATAAATGACCCTGTACTCAATTTCTCAGGATGATTGACAGACCCTTCTCTTGCGTTATTGATAGGCTGACCATATTGCTGCTTTAAAAAGGGACACATATGAAAGATACATATGTCAGGGCTGTTTTCAGGGCTGTTTAAAGAAATGGTTTTGTATAAGAACCCTCACATTTGTATTTTTTATATGTGTTCCTTCTTAAAGTGGCAATATGGTCAGCCTAGTTATTGATTATATATTTATGTGTGTGTGTGTGTGTATGTCTGTATGTACTTTAGAGCCCTTCTCAGCCAAACAGCTTCATATATAGCATATCCCCTTTTAACCCTCTATAAAACTAAGGCCTAGATTTGGAGTTTGGCGTTAGCCGTGAAAACCAGCGTTAGAGGCTCCAAACGCTGGTTTTAGGCTACCGCCGGTATTTGGAGTCACTCAAAATAGGGTCTAACGCTCATTTTTCAGCCGCGACTTTTCCATACCGCAGATCCCCTTACGTAAATTGCGTATCCTATCTTTTCAATGGGATTTTTCTAACTCCGGTATTTAGAGTCGTTTCTGAAGTGAGCGTTAGACATCTAACGACAAAACTCCAGCCGCAGGAAAAAAGTCAGTAGTTAAGAGCTTTCTGGGCTAACGCCGGTTTATAAAGCTCTTAACTACTGTACTCTAAAGTACACTAACACCCATAAACTACCTATGCACCCCTAAACCGAGGTCCCCCCACATCGCCGACACTCTATTAAATTTTTTTAACCCCTAATCTGCCGACCGCCACCTACGTTATCCTTATGTACCCCTAATCTGCTCCCCCTAACACCGCCGACCCCTGTATTATATTTATTAACCCCTAATCTGCCCCCCTCAACGTCGCCTCCATCTGCCTACACTTATTAACCCCTAATCTGCCAACCGCAAAGCGCCGCCACCTACGTTATCCTTATGTACCCCTAATCTGCTGCCCCTAACACCGCCGACCCTATATTATATTTATTAACCCCTAATCTGCCCCCCACAATGTCGCCTCCATCTGCCTACACTTATTAACCCCTAATCTGCCGAGCGGACCTGAGCGCTACTATAATAAAGTTATTAACCCCTAATCCGCATCACTAACCCTATAATAAATAGTATTAACCCCTAATCTGCCCTCCCTAACATCGCCGACACCTAACTTCAATTATTAACCCCTAATCTGCTGACTGAAGCTCACCGCTACTCTAATAAATGTATTAACCCCTAAAGCTAAGTCTAACCCTAACACTAACACCCCCCTAAATTAAATATAATTTCCATCTAACGAAATTAATTAACTCTTATTAAATAAATTATTCCTATTTAAAGATAAATACTTACCTGTAAAATAAATCCTAATATAGCTACAATATAAATTATAATTATATTATAGCTATTTTAGGATTAATATTTATTTTACAGGTAACTTTGTATTTATTTTAACCAGGTACAATAGCTATTAAATAGTTAAGAACTATTTAATAGCTAAAATAGTTAAAATAATTACAAAATTACCTGTAAAATAAATACTAACCTAAGTTACAATTAAACCTAACACTACACAATCAATAAATTAATTAAATAAACTACCTACAATTACCTACAATTAACCTAACACTACACTATCAATAAATTAATTAAATACAATTCCTACAAATAAATACAATTAAATAAACTAGCTAAAGTACAAAAAATAAAAAAGAACTAAGTTACAAAAAATAAAAAAATATTTACAAACATAAGAAAAATATTACAACAATTTTAAACTAATTACACCTACTCTAAGCCCCCTAATAAAACAACAAAGCCCCCCAAAATAAAAAATGCCCTACCCTATTCTAAATTACTAAAGTTAAAAGCTCTTTTACCTTACCAGCCCTGAACAGGGCCCTTTGCGGGGCATGCCCCAAGAAGTTCAGCTCTTTTGCCTGTAAAAAAAAACATACAATACCCCCCCCAACATTAGAACCCACCACCCACATACCCCTAATCTAACCCAAACCCCCCTTAAATAAACCTAACACTAAGCCCCTGAAGATCATCCTACCTTGTCTTCACCATACCAGGTTCACCGATCCGTCCTGGCTCCAAAATCTTCATCCAACCCAAGCGGGGGTTGGCGATCCATCATCCGGTGGCTGAAGAGGTCCAGAAGAGGCTCCAAAGTCTTCATTCTATCCGGGAAGAAGAGGCGATATGGACCGACAACCATCTTGATCCAAGCGGCATCTTCTATTTTCATCCGATGACGACCGGCTCCATCCTGAAGACCTCCACCGCGGACCCATCTTCTTCCGGCGACGTCCAACTGAAGAATGACGGTTCCTTTAAGGGACGTCATCCAAGATGGCGTCCCTCGAATTCCGATTGGCTGATAGGATTCTATCAGCCAATCGGAATTAAGGTAGGAATATTCTGATTGGCTGATGGAATCAGCCAATCAGAATCAAGTTCAATCCGATTGGCTGATCCAATCAGCCAATCAGATTGAGCTCGCATTCTATTGGCTGATCGGAACAGCCAATAGAATGCAAGCTCAATCTGATTGGCTGATTGGATCAGCCAATCGGATTGAACTTGATTCTGATTGGCTGATTCCATCAGCCAATCAGAATATTCCTACCTTAATTCCGATTGGCTGATAGAATCCTATCAGCCAATCGGAATTCGAGGGACGCCATCTTGGATGACATCCCTTAAAGGAACCGTCATTTCTTCAGTTGGACGTCGCCGGAAGAAGATGGGTCCGCGGTGGAGGTCTTCAGGATGGAGCCGGTCGTCATCGGATGAAGATAGAAGATGCCGCTTGGATCAAGATGGTTGCCGGTCTGGATCGCCTCTTCTTCCCGGATAGGATGAAGACTTTGGAGCCTCTTCTGGACCTCTTCAGCCACCGGATGATGGATCGCCAACCCCCACTTGGGTTGGATGAAGATTTTGGAGCCAAGACGGATCGGTGATACCTGGTGAGGTGAAGACAAGGTAGGATGATCTTCAGGGGCTTAGTGTTAGGTTTATTTAAGGGGGGTTTGGGTTAGATTAGGGGTATGTGGGTGGTGGGTTGTAATGTTGAGGGGGGGGGTATTGTATGTTTTTTTTTACAGGCAAAAGAGCTGAACTTCTTGGGGCATGCCCCGCAAAGGGCCCTGTTCAGGGCTGGTACGGTAAAAGAGCTTTTAACTTTAGTAATTTAGAATAGGGTAGGGCATTTTTTATTTTGGGGGGCTTTGTTGTTTTATTAGGGGGCTTAGAGTAGGTGTAATTAGTTTAAAATTGTTGTAATATTTTTCTTATGTTTGTAAATATTTTTTTCTTTTTTGTAACTTAGTTCTTTTTTATTTTTTGTACTTTAGCTAGTTTATTTAATTGTATTTATTTGTAGGAATTGTATTTAATTAATTTATTGATAGTGTAGTGTTAGGTTAATTGTAGGTAATTGTAGGTAGTTTATTTAATTAATTTATTGATAGTGTAGTGTTAGGTTTAATTGTAACTTAGGTTAGCATTTATTTTACAGGTAATTTTGTAATTATTTTAACTATTTTAGCTATTAAATAGTTCTTAACTATTTAATAGCTATTGTACCTGGTTAAAATAATTACAAAGTTGCCTGTAAAATAAATATTAATCCTAAAATAGCTACAATGTAATTATAATTTATATTGTAGCTATATTAGGGTTTAATTTACAGGTAAGTATTTAGCTTTAAATAGGAATAATTTATTTAATAAGAGTTAATTAATTTTGTTAGATTAAAATTATATTTAATTTAGGGGGGTGTTAGGGTTAGACTTAGCTTTAGGGGTTAATCCATTTATTAGAATAGCGGTGAGCTCCGGTCGGCAGATTAGGGGTTAATAATTGAAGTTAGGTGTCGGCGATGTTAGGGAGGGCAGATTAGGGGTTAATACTATTTATTATAGGGTTAGTGAGGCGGATTAGGGGTTAATAACTTTATTATAATAGCGGTGCGGTCCACTCGGCAGATTAGGGGTTAATAAGTGTAGGCAGGTGGAGGCGACGTTGAGGGGGGCAGATTAGGGGTTAATAAATATGATATAGGGGTCGGCGGTGTTATGGGCAGCAGATTAGGGGTACATAGGGATAATGTAAGTAGCGGCGGTTAACGGAGCGGCAGATTAGGGGTTAAAAATAAAATGCAGGTGTCAGCGATAGCGGGGGCGGCAGATTAGGGGTTAATAAGTGTAAGGTTAGGGGTTTTTAGACTCGGGGTACATGTTAGAGTGTTAGGTGCAGACGTAGGAAGTGTTTCCCCATAGCAAACAATGGGGCTGCGTTAAGAGCTGAACGCGGCTTTTTTGCAGGTGTTAGGTTTTTTTTCAGCTCAAACAGCCCCATTGTTTCCTATGGGGGAATCGTGCACGAGCACGTTTTTGAGGCTGGCCGCTTGCGTAAGCAACTCTGGTATTGAGAGTTGAAGCTGCATTAAAAATGCTCTACGTTCCTTTTTTGGAGCCTAACGCAGCCTTTATGTGGACTCTCAATCCCAGAGTTATTTTTATGGTGCGGCCAGAAAAAAGCCGGCGTTAGTTTTTCGGGTCGTTACCGACAAAACTCCAAATCTAGCCGTAATTGAATTAAAACTATAATTGAAAATGTTTATATATGAGTCTAATACATTGTTTTCCATATGTTTTGTGAAACTTTTGTTCTATCCATAACACTTTACTTCAGGTCTCAGTTTGTGCTAATTCTTTTAGCACTATTTTGGTTCAGCACAAGTCATAACCTTTAATTTTTTATATGAGTGATAGCATGGTCATGATATCCATTGAAAGTATAGTATGTTTTTGTCCTCCAATTATTGGCAAGACATTTTCAATGAACATTGCTATACACCCATATTTGGATATGTGTTTCAAAGCTTTATTCTTTACTAAGATTTCTAATATTTGGTTTCAAACAACTCAACTTTAATCACTACCTAATTTGTTGTTAGTCTCCTACTGCAATAATAGTTACATAACATTTATCACCCATCTCATGTATAAGGGTAGTAAGTTAAGGAAAATATGCAGAAGCATATGTAATGAACTGCTATTACAGATGTTAAAGGGACACTGAACCCAAATTTTTTTCTTTTGTAATCCAGAAAGAGCATGCAATTTTAAGCAACTTTTTATTATACTCCTATTATCAATTTGTCTTCGTTCTCTTGCTATCATTATTTGAAAAGAAGGCATCTAAGCTTTTTTTGGTTTCAGTACTCTGGACAGCACTTTTTTATTGGTGGATGAATTTATCCACCAATCAGCAAGGACAACCCAGGTTGTTCACCAAAAATGGGCCGGCATCTAAACTTACATTCTTGCATTTCAAATAAAGATACAAAGAGAATGAAGAAAATTTGATAATAGGAGTAAATTAGAAAGTTGCTTAAAATTTCATGCTCAATCTGAATCACAAAAGACATTTTTTGGGTACAGTGTCCCTTTAAAGGCAAACACGAATGCCTAAGACAAGCATGGACAGAACTGATGGGCCTATAGTTTTTATCTGCTGTCAACATCTATGTTTCTATTTTAATCAGCAGAACAGAATTTATCAGTGTCTCAGTTTCAGCAGCACTTTATTCCCTTATATTGCAAAGTCATAATTGTACCTTACTTCAACATATACATTTAGGTAAGACAATGCAAACAAAGAAGTAGCAATTTTATTATTTCATCTCAAACTGATTTAATACATGACTACTTTAGAGATTAACAGCAGCATATGTTAGCATACAGCATTCTTGGTTATATCAACTTTGTTAAAGAATTAAGCAAATACAAAAATCCAATACATGCATATTCAAATGATTGTTAGAAAAATTAGTTAAGTAAAATGTAAATAAAATAAATAATTAGACAAGTGTCACACCTGCATTTGCTAAGAAATTATTCATATGAATGAAGACCAGGTGTAGTGCTACATTGTGAATGTTGTGTAATTAAATCAAGAACAAATTATGATGGAAGCACAGGTGATGCTTTCAATTTTCCTCATTATCTATAATACTGATTGTTTCTCTATTTTTTTTTACTATGGCAAGAATAATGTAAGTTATAAAATGACCAGCCAGTGTGCAACATTCACAGTACAATAGATTGTGTTTGATTCAGACACTTTTATCAGATATGCTGCACTGTGCATGTGTAAGTGTGTATACTGTAAGCTTAGCACCCCACACAAAAATAGATACATTTGTAATATGGTACTCTCTCTCTCTCTCTCTCTCTCTTTCTCTTTCTTTCTCTCTCTCTCTCTCTTTCTCACTCACTCTCTCTCTTTCCTTCTTTCTTTCTTTCTTTCTTTCTTTCTTTCTCTCTCTCTCTCCCTCTCTCTTTCTCTCACTCACTCATTCTCTCTCTTTCTCTCTCTCCCTCTCTCTCACTCGTTCTCTCTTTCTCTCTCTCTCATTCTCTCTCTCCTTTTATTAGTGCAGCTTGCAGGCCCATCTTTTTATCTGTAGAAGAATGTGAAGAGAGGTAAAATGCAATACCTAAGGTGACAAGCATATTCAAATGATTGTTAGAAAAATGAGTTGAGTAAATGTAAATAAAATAAATAATTAGACAAGTGTCACATCTGCATTTGCTAAGAAATTATTCATATGAAAGAAGACCAGGGGGTCAATATATTAAGTGCGAGCGGACATGCTACAATGCACATCAATAGCATTTATCATTGCACCAGCAGTTATTGTGAACTATTGGTGCAATGCTGCCCCCTGCAGATTCGCGGCCAATCGGCCGCTAGCAGGGGGTGTCAATCAACCTGATCGTATTCGATCAGATTGATTTCTGTCCGCCACATCAGAGCAGGCGGACAGGTTATGGAGACCACTGCTTCATAACTTCTGTTTTCAGCTACATCAATGACCAGCCAGTGTGCAACATTCACAGTAAATTGGTTATGTATTTGGTTATGATTCAGACACTTTTATCAGATATGCTGTACTGTGCATGTGTAAGTGTGTATACTGTAAGCTTAGCACCCCACACAAAAATAGATTTATTTTAAATAGGGTACTCTCTCTCTCTATCTCTTTCTCACTCACTCACTCACTCACTCACTCACTCACTCACTCTCTTCTTTATTTCTTTCTCTCTCTCTCTCTCTTACTCTCACTCATTCTCTCTTTCTCTCAATCATTCTCTCTCTCAATCTATCTTTCTCTTACTATAGGGTACTCTCTCTCTTTATCTTTCTTTCTCTCTCTCTCTCTCTCTCTCTCTTTCTTTCTCTCTCTTTCGTTTTCTCTTTCTCTCTCTTTCTCTCCCTCTCTCTATTTCTCTCACTCATTATTTTTCTCTTTTTTTCTTTCTTTCTCTCTCTTTCTTTCTCTCTGTCCCTGTCTCTCTTTCTCTCACTTATTATCTCTCTCTCTCTCAATCATTCTCTCTCTCTCTCTTACTCATTCTCTCTCTATCTCTCTCTCTCTATCTCTCTCTGTATATATATCCAAGAACAGAACATAATTTTTGATATTTCCTTCCTTGATCCATAAGACCTACCCCAAGCTTTTTCAGATTTAAGAACAGGGACGGAACTACTATTGGTGCAGCAGATGCAGTGGCACCAGGGCCCAAGTACTGGAGGGGGCCATAGCAGTCCCTCTATACATAGGGCTAGATTTATCAAAGCTGAGGTGGACAGGGGCGCGTATAAGCGCCCTGTTTGCCTCAGCTCGCCTGTGGCGGGGCGAAATTACCTGCAAGTAATCACCATTGCACACAAGCACAATTTTGCGCTTGCGTGAAATCCCGCCCCCTGCCCACGCACAGCCAATCACACGCGGGCAGGAGCTGTCAATCTCCTTGGTTGGACTCGACCGCGAAGATTGAATTTCGTCACCTTAGAGGTGGCAAAGAGGTTAGGGAAGCGGCGGTCTGGTGACCGCTGTTTGTTAAATTACTGCAAGCAAGTTCTTGTGAGAACTTGCAGCCGTAGGGCTTTGGTAAATCGAGCCCATAGGCTTGTGCAGAATGTGTAAAATCTTAATGCAGGAGAGCCTTTTATTAGTGCAGCTTACAGACCCATCTTTCTATCTGTAGAAGAATGTGAGAGAGGTAAAGAGACCTACTCTTCAAGAGAAAACACATATAGCACTCTTGGTTTTAGAATTATCATGCAGCTGAAACAGCTGGTAGAAATATACAGCTTATCCACTATTAGACTTGTGGGCTCACAGTGAAATAAAATTTAACTTTTTTTAAGACACAAATAAAATAGGAAAATCATTTAAAACACACTTAGGTACCTTATAAAGTGTATAGATATCATTAGAGGAGTATGAAATAGAAATGTAGTCAAATGTAGCTCAATAATATTGCAGTGTGATTATTACAGCTATATTGAGTTCCCCTGTATGTTTTGTAATTAGAAGATGTAGGTGACTTAGTGGCTTAACATAGTGTGCACTGAGATCTTCTAATAATACATCCTAGGGGTAAGTGTTCTCATATGACCACTGATATAGTTCAGAATTAATGTGGTAGTATCCAACATAGAATCTGTTTAGATTTATATTGTCTCTTATGAAGGCTGAAGAGAGGTAGCTGAATATAAGGTTACGCTAGGGTACTGGTGAGGAGTCCTAGGAGCTCCTGTGTTTTTAGTAAGCCTTAGGCTACCTTAATTTACTATAGTGTTACTTACGGCTCTTTAGCTGGAGTGCTTAACTGTTACCACACCGCTTAACTGTTACCACACCTTGTTACTTTTTTCTGGATTATTATTATTAACCCTTGCTTGTACACATTGTTGGTTCCACACTTCTAAGTTCAGCGAGCTTATACACCACACGGTTTTCAACAAATTTGATCCGTGTCGAATAACCTTATATTCAGCTTCCTCTCTTTAACCCTCACAAGAGGCAATATAAAGCTTAAAAGATTCTATGTTAACAACAAGGAAAGGAGAGAGGCGCCTCTTTCCTTTCCTTGTTGTTTACAGATCTGCTGGCATTTTGTGGTGAGTGCTGCCCTCCCTCCATGGACCATTTATCCATCTACTACATCACAGAATAACATCACATCATAAGGACCGGGTCACTATACCTATTGTTTGGCCTCATGTAAAGAGATATTGGGCTAGTAAAAAAAGAGCAATGCACTTGTACTGATTCATTCTTATATATATATATATATATATATATATATATATATATATAATCCAATTAGCACGTGTTCCAGCACTCCAGCTTCAACTAATAATGAAGCACCTGGGTGCAATCCTCAATGGATTGTAGATAAGAGCTAGGAAAGGGAGAGCACTCTCAGGATTTATATACATCAAAGTTAGTTTATTGTTTATAACAACAACGTTAGAAAGTAATAAGGATAGGTCAACGTTTCGGCTTACATAGAAGCCTTCACCAAGACAGATGAACAACTCACAACGGCGACTTGCAGCCGCACACAACACCACATTCTGTTTTGCTGGTGGTGTTGTGTGCGGCTGCAAGTCGACGTTGTGAGTTGTTCATCTGTCTTGATGAAGGCTTCTATGTAAGCGGAAACGTCGACCTATCCTTATTACTTTCTAACGTTGTTGTTATAAACAATAAACTAACTTTGATGTATATAAATCCTGAGAGTGTCCTCCCTTTCCTAGCTCTTATATATATATATATATATATATATATATATATATATATATATATATATAGTGATTCTATATATATATATATATATATATATATATATATATACACCCCTAATGTTATGAGAGTCTGCACATCCATTTACGATATTGTGGCAATATATATAGTGCCTAATTCTGAACTATATCAGTGGTCATATAAGAACACTTACCCCTAGGATGTATTATTAGAAATTCTCAGTACACACTATGTTAAGCCAATAAGTCACTTACATCTTCTGATTACAAAACATACAGGGGAACTCTTATAGCTGTAATAATCACACTGCAATATTATTGAGCTATATTTAACTATATTTGTGGTCAACCTCTATTTCATACTCCTCTAATGATTTCTATACACTTTATAAGGTACCTAAGTGTGTTTTTAATTTTTCCTATTTTATTTGTTTTTTAATAAAAGTTACATTTTATTTCACTGTGAACCCACAAGTTTATTAGTGAATAAGCTGTATATTTCTACCAGTTGTTTCAGCTGCATGATAATTCTAAAACTGAGAGTGCTATATGTGTTTTCTCTTGAAGAGTAGGTCTCTTTACCTCTCTCACATTCTTCTACAATTAGAATTTTACACACAGCAGCCTGCAGTCTCGTCAGAAACAGCAGTTATGAAGCAGCGATCACAAAGACTGCTGCTCCTTTAACCTTGTCCCCCTGCTCTGATGAGGCAGACAAGAATCGACGGAATTCAACCCGATCAAGTACGATCAGGTTGATTGACACCTCCTGCTGGTGGCCGATTGACCGCGTGTCTGCAGGGGGCGGCGTTGCACCAGTAGCTCACAAGAGCTGCTGGTGCAATGCTGAATATGGAGAGCGTATTGCTCTCCGCATTCAGCGATGTCTGTCGGACCTGATCTGCACTGTCGGATCAGGTCTGACAGACATTTGTTAAATAGGCCTCTATTTGAGTTTTTCCACTTTTTTTTCCTCCATTGGCTTTTTGGATTCTTATGTACATCGGGTAAGCGTGATAGAGATAACTTTCACTTTGAACTTGTAATAAGAGCACAACCCGACGTGTGCAAAAAGCTTACTTCTAGCGTAGTGCTCGAGCGGAAGTTTTAAATAACACTCCACTTGTAATCTGGCCCACTGTGTCTACTTCTTTGAAGGCACAATATTGCTTTGGTGCCTGAAGTGATGCAGACAACTGGTGAAAGCTTTAAGGAAAAAGTAAATAGTTTTATAAGCCTTATAAAACTATTTACTTTTTCCTTAAAGCTTTCACCAGTTGTCTGCATCGCTTCAGGCACCAAAGCAATATTAGGTAAGGAGAGGGCTTCTAGAGGTTTGTAGAGATTACGTGTTTCAAAACCTGAATCCTGAATGGTTTTAGTTTCAGCCAAAACATTATATTGCTAAAAACATACATTGTTTTACTGATTACTGGGTTTTGTTTTTTTTCAAAAAGTAAAAGTCTCAGTGTGAAAAAGAGGGATATATTGTGTTACATGGTTATTTATTTGATCTAATCATAATATTTATTATACTTTGGTGTGGTTTCAGATAAGTAGTTTAGTGTCATAGTAAGTTTTTATGCTTCGAATGATTTGGCATTTTCAGGAATATTGAGTGTTAAAAGGCCCAATATTGTATTAGAGCAAGTCTTACATATCATAAACAAATGCAGCATTATGGTCAGCATCAATTTCTTCCGTTACTCATACATTGCCCAATTCTCTAAAATTTACCAGCATTGAAGGGAAAAATCACACTGACTCTCATATATGCAGAACTAACTAGCACCTAGATTACAAGTTTTGCGCTATAGTGGGTGCGAAACAAACAGAATAAAAGTTGCATTATTTCACTCTCCATAGCGCTGCCATTACAAGTTTTTAAAAAGCTGCCTTGTGCGTGTGATATGGTTGCGATGAGCTCCATACCGCACAAAATCTAAGGGCTGAGAATATGTGCTCGTGCATGCTTTCCCCATAGACATCAATGGGGAGAGTGTGTTAGGAAAAAAAACTAACACCTGATGCGCGGAATGATGATCGCCGTAACGCAACCCCATTAATGTCTATGGGGAAAAAAAAGTTACGTTTAAACCCAACACCCTAACATAAACCCCAAGTCTAAACACCCCTAATCTGCTGCCCCCGACATTGCCGATACCGAAATAAATTTATTAACCCCTAATTTGCTGCTCCTGACATCGCCTCCACCTAAATAAAGTTATTAACCCCTATTCCACCGCTCCCCGACATCACCGCCGCTCTAATAAAGTTATTAACCCCTATTCCCCCACATCCAAACATCGCCCACACTATAATACATTTATTAACCCCTATTCCCCCACACCCCAAAATCGCCACACTATAATAAAGTTATTAACCCCTATTCCGCCACTCCCCGACATCTCCGCCACTAAAAAAAGTTATTAACCCCTAAACTTCTGGCCTCCCATATCACCGCCACTAAATAAAACTATTAACCCCTGTAATAAATTACAATATCCCTATCTTAAAATAAATAAAAACTTACCTATTAAATTTAAAAAACCTAAGTTTAAACTATATATTAAACTAACATTACATTATACTAAAATTAAAATAACTACAAATTAAATAAACTAAATTACACATTAAAAAAACACTACTAAAAAAAAATCACAAAAAATAAAAAATCCTAAATTACAAAAAATAAAAAACACTAAATTATAAAGAATAACAAACGAAATTATCCAAAGTAAAAACAATTACTCCTAATCTAATAGCCCTATAAAAATACCCCCCACAAAATAAAAAAACCCTAGGCTACAATAAACTATCAATAGCCCTTAAAACTGCCTTTTGTAGGGCATTGCCCTAAAGAAATCATTTTTTTTCCTGAAAAAAATACAAAGACCCACCCAACAGTAAAACCCACCACCCTATTCACCCCCCAAAATAAAAAACCTAACTCTAAAAAAAACCTAAGCTACCCATTGCCCTGAAAATGGCATTTGTATGGGCATTGCCCTTAAAAGGGCATTCAGCTCTTTTCCATTGCCCTAAAAAAGGACATTTAGCTCTTTTAAGAACACCCAAACCCTAATCTAAAAAAAACCCACACAAAAAAAGTTAAAAAAAAACCTAACACTAACCCCCGACGATCCACTTACAGTTTCTGAAGTCTGGACATCTAGGTGGCGTCATCTTCATCCAGGCGGCGAGGTCTTCATCCATCCAGATGGCGTCTTCTATCTTCATCTCGGCGGCAAGGAGCGGGTCCATCTTTCAAGACATCTGGCACGGAGCATCCTCTTCATACGGTTGCCGCCGTGCACTGAATCTTCAATGCAAGGGAGCATTTTCAAAATGGCGTCCCTTTCATTCCTATTGGTTGATTGATTTTTGAAATTCAAATCAGCCAATAGGATGAGAGCTACTGAAATTCTATTGGCTATTCAAATAATTTTTTTCAGGGAAAAGAGCTGATTTCTTTAGGGCAAAGCCCTACAAAAGGCCCTTTTAAGGGCTATTGGTAGTTTATTGTGGGTTAGGTTTTTATTTTTATTTGGGGGTGGGCTATTTATTTTTATAGAGCTATTAGATTAGGTGTAAATGCTTTTATTTTGTTTGTTATTTTTTCGCAATTTAGTGTTTGTCATTATTTGAAATTTAGTGTTTTTTATTTTTTATAATTTAGTTTTTATGTTGTAACTGTAGATTTTTTTTTTTTAGTAGTGTTAGGTTTTTTTAATGTGTAATTTACTTTATTTAATTTGTAGTTATTTTAATTTTAATATAATAGTAATGTTAGTTTAATATAAAGTTTAAACTTAGGTTTTTTTAATTTCACAGGTAGGTTTATTTATTTTAAGATAGGGATATTGCATTTTAATATAAAGTTAGGGGGTTGTTATGTTTAGGAGTTAATAGTTTAATTTAGTTTTTGCAATGTGAGGGGCTGGCGGTTTAGGGGTTAATAGGTTTATTTAGTGGCAGTGATGTGGGAGACCAGAGGTTTAGGGGTTAATAACTTTATTTAGTGGCAGCGATGTCGGATAGCGGCGGAATAGGGGTTAATATCTTTATTATAGTGTGGGCGATTGTGAGGTGCGGGGGAATAGGGGTTAATAGCTTTATTATAGTGACAGCGATGTCTGGGAGTGGCGGAATAGGGGTTAATAAGTTTAATATAGTGTTTGCGATGTGGGAGGGCCTTGGTTTAGGGGTTAATAGTTAGTTTCTAGGTGTTAGTGCACTTTGTAACATTTAGTTATGAGTTTTCTGTAACAGTTTTGTGGTGCAAAACTCATAACTACTGGTCTCAGATTGCGGAACGGATCGTGTCGGTATAGGCTGGAATGCAAGCATTTTATCCTCACCGCACAACTTGTAATGGCAGCTCTATGAAAATCCCATGCAAAAACGTCATTTTTTTGAGTGTAGGATTGATGTTGCGTTACAGGCTAAAATGCTTGCGATACCGACAAAACTCGTAATGGCTGCGTTCCGGTTTTAACGCTGAAATGGCCATTTTTTCAGCGCTAAAACCGGAACGCAAAACTTGTAATCTAGGTGTCTATTCTCTAAGAAAAAGGACTGAACCTGGAAGACCTGACTTCGATAGAAAGTAATGAAGCTCTCTGGAATGCACAATCTAGCAGAAGAGAGCACCTGGCATTAATAACATTTTTTCAAACAAATTCATATCAAACAACACTATTTTTAGAGTTCTGTGTCTTGCTTTTAGTTCTAGATTAACATAAATATCTTTTTTTACAATCAGAGCAATAATTGCTTTACATATATATCCAGTTTTTATTTGGTGAGATAAACCAGCAAGACCTGCAGTGATAACATGCCTAGAGAACATGACAAGAACTGTAAGAAAAGGCCCCTGTTCAACCCATTTGCCAATTTTACGATAGAAATATAAAGTATGCTTTGAATTTTGTTTTTTCAGTACAGTTTTAACTTTGTTTTTTGAAACTACATTCAACATTAAAGGGACACTGAACCCAAAAAAAATATTTTGTGATTCAGATAGAGCATGCAATTTTAAGCAACTTTTTAATTTACTCCTATTATCAATTTTTCTTCGTTATCTTGCTATCTTTATTTGAAAATGAAGGCATCTAAGCTTTTTGTTTGGTTCAGAATTCTGAAAAGCACTTTTTTATTGGTGGATGAATTTATCCACCAATCAGCAAGAACAACCCAGGCTGTTCACCAAAAATGGGCCGGCATCTAAACTTACATTCTTGCATTTCAAATAAAGATAGCAAGAGAATGAATAACATTGGATAATAGGAGTAAATTCGAAAGTTGCTTAAAATGTCATGCTCTATCTGAATCACAAAAGAAAAAATTTGGGTTCAGTGTCCCTTTAAATATTTTCACAGTACACTTTCCATAAGAAATTTGCTGCATAATTTAAATTTGGTACTTTTTATACATATTTATGCAATTTTTAATGCTTACCTTAATTGTGATTTTTACTTTTAATACACTTTTGTAGCTGCCTATTATATTAAACATTATACTGTAACGTTTGTGTCTATCTTTGGCATACAGAAATGTAGGTTATAACCCGTAGAAAGATACATAGCTATCAAAGTAAATTTTGCCTTTAGAAAATCTCCCATAAAATTTGCTGCACTGAAATCTTTTTTGAGAATCTCACCTGAGCTGAGAGTTTTAGAGAATTGGAGCCCCAAATAGACAAATAATTGACATATAATTTAAGAGAATAAGTACTCATTACTATCTGCCTTATATTTCAGCTCTGTAACACTGCTCACTCACAGCAACAGCCATACTAAGATAACTTGCTACAGGTAGGTGTTGCTACAAATAATACATTTCAATTAAGATGGCTCAGCACTTTACTTATTCAGCCACTAATCCACAAAAGGTGCTTTTACTAAATATTAGGTTCATGTGTGACTGCTGTGTTAAGGTTCATGCACTGTTTACAAATTTGAAATTAGAGAGAATAGGAGTACCCTGGTGCTGAAGAGAGTACAGGTATCCAACAATACATCAGAAGCACAGGGTCCTTCTCCATACACGAGGTGTTATTGGCACTATATTCATTTAAATCACACTAACAGGGCTTGGTAATCAAAAACTCACTGGTATCAGGAGAAATCTTGCCAATCTTTTCTTTTTTTTTAGCATTATATTGCAATGTATGTTGCTCTCCTTCACACCCAAAACCCTGCATAACGAGATACATATCTCAAAAGCTATTTCTAAAATTCTTTGAGGGACCTCACTGTACTGAGCAGACTTGTTATAAGATCTTGTCCGAGTGGAAAGCTTTAGATCATTGGGCCCACAGTCTTTAAAAGCACAAAGTAGAAGTGTACTTCTGCTGCTGGGTTATTTATTGCTACTTGGTCATGTTATCACTGCTTTAGTGCCATTCCTGATTTTAGGTATCCCCAAGAAATCAAAGTGATGGTAGCTTTCAAACTATAAGAATGTTGCAATGAAAAATATATTAGTTTGCAAGTAAAGCCACATAATTATTATTTTTTTAAAGTGTATATATAATTTTGTAATAAAAGATTTATAATCCTAATTGGTATTGTCTGTTCTTCCACCCCCCCTTTATTTCCTCTTTTGGCTGGACTGTGATGTATAGAGCAGTCCCACCCACTCTCTGCATAAGGATTTTAAGAGCTTTAAAGGGGCTGAACTTTAAGAATTTTAAATGACACATATGTTGATTGGATGTTTACTGGAATTGTCATTAAAAAAAAGTTCATCCAAGTGGGCCGTCACAACATTGCAATAGCAGCATTACTATATAAACTAATTTAACCCTTTCACATGTGGATAAAAAAAAAAGTACACATATACTTTTTTAATGGCAAAGATGACTTATATGGCATTTGGTTAGTTAAGGTTTACCATCACTTTAACATATGTGCCTTCCTAGGTTTAGCTTTCAAGAAAAAATACCAAGCAAATTTAATGATAAAAGTAAAATGGAAAGTTGTTTAAAATTGCATGCCCTATCTGAATCAAAAAAGTTTAATTCTGACTTGACTGTCCCTTAAATCTTACCTGTTATGAATACAAAAATGTGTTAAAAACACTAGTGGCTAAATTGAGAGTTTTGCGTTAAGAGCGGTGGTTTTGTGGTAAGAGTGGTGCGGTACTAACTTGGAAGGTTTTTGCACCGCTCACTTCCCTACAGCGCTGGTATTACAGGTTTTCATAAACCCGGCATTATCTGGCAAGAAGTGAGCATAGAGCAAAATTGAGCTCCATACCGCACTCCAATACCAGCGCTGCTTGTGCACGATTTCCCCATAGACATCAATGAGGAGAGCCAGCTGAAAAAAGCCTAACACCTGCAATAAAGCAGTGTAAAGCTCCGTAACGCAGCCCCATTGATTCCTATTGGGTAACAAAATTTATGTTTATACCTAACACCCTAACATGAACCCTGAGTCTAAACACCCCTAATCTAACACTTATTAACCCCTAATCTACCGCCCCTGACATCGCCGACACCTACATTATACTTATTAACCCCTAATCTGCCACTCCAGACATCGCCGCCACTATAATAAACATATTAACCCCTAAACCACCGCACTCCCACATCGCAAACACTAGTGGAATATTATTAACCCCTAATCTACCGCACCTAACATTGCCGCCACCTACCTACATTTATTAACCCCTAATCTGCCGCCCCAATGTCGCCACCACTATACTAAAGTTATAAACCCCTAAACCTAAGTCTAACCCTAACACCCACTAACTTAAATATAATTAAAAGAAATCTAAATAAAAATTACAATCATTACCTAAATAATTCCTATTTAAAACTAAATACGGTGTCCGGGCTATGGCCTAATATGGCTGCTAAACTGGGAGCTCTGTAAAAAAGAATTACAATCCGCCTTGTAATTAGGA
Source organism: Bombina bombina (assembly GCF_027579735.1). Classification (NCBI taxonomy): domain Eukaryota; kingdom Metazoa; phylum Chordata; class Amphibia; order Anura; family Bombinatoridae; genus Bombina; species Bombina bombina. The sequence goes on from NC_069502.1 coordinate 355,621,666, forward strand.
TTTTTTACATCCATCCAGGAAAAAAATGATCTTCATGCAATTGATAACCCTTTGCTGGGCTGGATTATATCTATATTGAGAGAAAAGAGGCTTCCCAGGCTGGACCGCAGAGATCTCTTGGCGGCCTACAAGGAAAGAGAACTCAGAACCCCCCTCCCACCAGGGAACCGGGGTAAGCAGAGTAAACACTGTGCCTCTGCATCCACTTGTTATTCTGTAAACAGTGGATAACCATATACCCACCTTCATTAAACTAACATGAAGGAGCTATACTTTATTATTAAAGACCTGATGGAGAAACGTGAGGAGCTGATCTGCAAAGGAATGCACCAACTAGCTGCGCAGCAGTCTGCACTTTCCCTGGTAAATAATGCAACTGATTGTAGTGAAGCACTGCAGAGCGATCCGCAGAGACTCCCATTGCCCAGTCCGAGCCATAGGGAAAATGGTAAACAAGCACAGCACATACCTGGATGCCCTTTTCCTTCCTTGGTACCAGAGAGATGTGGGCTAGAGGTGTCTGAATGTGCTGGGACAGATTGCGGCCTTAAGGAAATTTACCGGCACCTCTCAGTTAGGTGCGACCAGTGGAACTATTTGCACGTCAATGCGGAGAGATTCGCTCCAGCAGCCTCACTGGAGGAGGAAGCAGAAACCGGGGAGCCGCAGCAACCCAATCTAGTGTCAGTTAAGAGGTTGAGCACAGTGGTGGATCCGGCTACTCTACCTAAATCTGCCGTCCTTGTTCGGAGGGAAGCGGCCGGCCTTCTGGATTTGGGCAAGAGTTACACAACCAATTGAAGGTGATGGTTAAAGCTCGAGACTGCGTACAGCAATATGTCTAGATGGTCTCATGGATCCTGTCCCATCTCCATATACGGCTAGAGACTGTTGTGAAGTGGCGATACTACTTGTCATGCCTTGGGGAGTGATTACTCATGGATACACTAGAACAGGTGTGGGATAAACTATGGTGAGAGCCTTACAGCCCCTATTCTCTTATAAATTAACTTTGGCTCACAGAAATTTCTGGACCTGAGACTCACCTGGAGCTTAGAGTGTATCTCTGGATGGGGGCAGTAGTTAAACAAAATGTGCTGGACTTTCTCATACCACGTCACTTCATATCATTGTATAAAGGGGGTCTCTGTAGAGGGAATATTGTGTACAATAATAATCAGACTTGACAAAGGTTTGCTACCTCAGTAAACCTTAAGATTAAATGTATTAAAGTGCACTACAGAGGTTCCTCGGCAACAGAAACGTACCCACTGTTTATTTGCTTAGCATAGCTGTAGTATTGTTTGTGTTCTTAGGATTGTAAGTTATAAGTATTCCTTTTTGCACTCAGGGCATAACTGTAACACCCTCTCATGGCTCCTTTAACACATACCTTCAGCTTCGGTGGTTTAAGGGAGATGGCTAATTCGCATTTGGGCCTGCCCAGCACTATATATTTGCCTCACCCAGAGTCTGGGGGCCCTATGGAGGGATATATTGCTTGATCCTAGGTGTATTCCTAAAACTAGTGGTGTTAATATAGTGTATAGCTTGATAGCCCTGTGGAGTACTAGGTTATCATACAGACACCTAATGCATACTGGGCCATATTGATGGTCACAGGATGACCCTCAGTTTTATCTGAGCCTCATTTGTTAGCAAGCTATAGGCTCATTACATTACCTAATTGCTCCTTTGAGCCTGAGAAGTGTTTTCCCTACCGCTAAAATCTTTCTAGTGGCCTATATTTAACTGTTCCTTATAAGCCTGAGAGGTGTGATACCTGCCACTAGATGCCATATAAGGATCTGTGTTTGTTTGGTCCTTTAGGCCTGAGAAGTACGTTACCTATCACTAAAATCTGTATAATAGTTTGAATGTAATTACCCTTTTACTAGCCTGAGATGTGGGTTACTCACCGCCAAAGTTTGTATAATCGCTTGTACCTAATTGTTCTTCACTATCATGAAAAATATGTTACTTATTGCTAATATCCTTATAATGGCCTGTATTTAATTGCATAATACTTAACATTTCTGATGTGTTGAATAATATATAGGAGCCCAAAAGTGGCCTATATATCATTTATTTTGTAATTTTAGAATGGGTCCAAGACATGGCCCTGTTAATTCTCCCCCCAAACTTTATCCCCTGCTTATACTTAAAACTCGTGGTCCAAGAGTGGCTACAAATTCCTAATTGGGGATTACATAACTTGTATTTATTTGCTTATTATAGGGGGCTATTTAAAGGTAAAGAATATATTGTCATAGCATTGGGTCTAAGAGTGGCCCTGTTAACATCTCTCCCAATCTTCACCCCTCACCTATATTTCCCATCCGTGGTCCAAGAAGGGCCACTAACTTTTAGCCGGGTGTACTTGATTTTTTTTCAGTTACTTTGGGAGGCTCTCTGATAAAGAAAATGAGGTTTATTTGGTAGTTTGCACCTTTAATTCCTGTGTTTTTGTTATTGAGCCATAAATGGCATAGTGCTCTGCAATATCAACGTGTTAATTTTGAAATGCCTTTAGTGAATGGATTTAAACATGGACTAATGGTTGAAAGATTGAGTTGCTTTGAAGGCCCAAAAGTGGACAGTCTGTAACCTATGGACTGACCTGGATGGGTATGATGTTTGGATTTGTCATTTGATACACTAATATGTTATATATATTTTGTACTGTGCAAACTAGATGTTATTTTTACTTGTAAACCTCAATAAAAACCATTTAAAAAAAAAAAAACGAAATACTTACCTGTAAAATACCTGTAAAATAAACCCTAAGCTATCTACAATATAGTTACATTGTAGCTAGCTTAGGGATTATTTTTATTTTACAGGCAAGTTTGTATTTATTTTAACTAGGTAGAATAGTTACTAAATAGTTATTAATCTTTTACAAGCTACCTAGTCAAAATAAATACAAATTTACCTGTAAAATAAAACCTAACCTGAGTTACACTAACACCTAACCTTACACTACAATTAAATAAATTACCTAAATTAAATACAATTACCTAAATTACAAAAAACAAGAACATTAAATTGCACAAAATAAAAAAAAATAATTATCAGATATTTAAACTAATTACACCTAATCTAATAGCCCTATCAAAATAAAAAAATCCCCCCTAAAATGAAACCCCCTCTAGCCTAAACTAAACTACAAATAGCCCTTAAAGGGGCCTTTTGCAGGGCATTGCCCAAAAGAAATCAGTTCTTTCACCTGTAAAAAAAATACAAACACCCCAACAGTAAAACCCATCACCCATACAACAAACCCCCAAATAAAATCCTAACTAAAAAAACTAAGCTCCCCATTGCCCTGAAAAGGGCATTTGGATAGGCATTGCCCTTAAAAGGCATTTAGCTCTTTTTCAATTGCCCAAACCCTAATATAAAACTAAAACCCACACAAAAAAAACCCTTAAAAAAACCTAACACTAACCAACGAAGATCCACTTACAGTTTTGAAGACTGGACATCCATCCTAAATGAAGCCAGGAGAAGTCCTCAGCGAAGCGTCAATAAGTCCTCAATGAAGCCGGGAGAAATCTTCATCCAAGCCGACAGAAGTGGTCGTCCAGACGGGCAGAAGTCTTCATCCAGGCGGCATCTTCTATCTTCATGCATCCGGCGCGGAGCGGGTCCATCTTCAAGACATCCGGCGCATCCTCTTCAATTGAAGTCTTCTTCCCGAATGAAGGTTCCTTTAAATGACGTCATCCAAGATGGCATCTCTGGAATTCCGATTGGCTGGTAGAATTCTATCAGCCAATCAGAAATAAATTGGAACAGCCAATAGAATGCGTGCTCAATCCTATTGGCTGATTGGATCAGCCAATAGGATTGAAGCTCAATCCTATTGGCTGATTGCATCAGCCAATAGGATTTTTTCACCTTTAATTCCGATTGGCTGATATAATTCTATCAGCCAATCGGAATTCAAGTGACGCCATCTTGGATGACGTCACTTAAAGGAACCTTGATTCGGGAAGAAGACTTCAATTGAAGAGGATACTCCGCGCCGGATGTCTTGAAGATGGACCCGCTCCACGCCGGATGGATGAATATATAAGTATAAGATGCCGTCTGGATGAAGACTTCTGCCCGTCTGTACTACCACTTCTGCCGGCTTGGATGAAGACTTCTCCCGGCTTCATTGAGGACTTATTGACGCTTCGCTGAGGACTTCTCCCGGCTTCATTTAGGATGGATGTCTGATCTTCAAAACTGTAAGTGGATCTTCGGGGGTTAGTGTTAGTTTTTTTTTTTTTAAGTTTTTTTTGGTGGGTTTTAGTTTTATATTAGGATTTGGGCAATTAAAAAAGAGCTAAATGCCCTTTTAAGGGCAATTCCCAGCCAAATGCCCTTTTCAGGGCAATGGGAAGCTTAGGTTTTTTTTGTTAGGATTTTATTTGGGGGGTTGGTTGTGTGGGTGGTGGGTTTTACTGTTGGGGGGTGTTTGTATATTTTTAAAAGTAAAAAGAGCTGATTTATTTGGGGCAATGTCCCGCAAAAGGCCCTTTTAAGGGCTATTGGTAGTTTAGTTTAGGCTAGGGTTTTTTTTTTATTATCTTAGACCTTATTATTATGTTGCATTATTTCATAATTGCAGTTATTTGTGTATCTTATATATAAATAGGTATGAGTATGATTGTGTATTTCATTTTCAGACACTAGGGGAAAATTTGGATTTAGTAATTGATAAATTGGCATTATAGCATGAATAAGGAATATATCACCATTTGCATTATCAGTTACCTACTTCAATAAATAATCATTTAAATAACTTTGGGTGCCTGAAATAGCAGGCTCTAATCCATTGCTGCACATAGACAAATACTAACCACAGTTTTTATCAATATTGTACAGTGTATGAAACTAAAATTCTTTATGTAATGCACATATGGACATTTATTATAAGAACGTTTAGTGCATTAAAACATCACAAAGCATTTGTGACAGACATTATACATTTTACTTACCAAAATTAGAATGCATGCCCAAATGGTTGAATATCATTATATTTAAGAAAACGTTTTTAATAGAGACAGTTCTGCAATGTATATGTGTTAGATATGTGCTTCTAGTAATACAATTGTTTTAGAGATAGATGTGTACTTCATATACTTGCATTTAAACACTGCACCTGCTCAGAGAGCATATAATTATATCCTCAATTACTTTTAGGGGCAGTCTATACCTTATTTATCTTAAAGTCTTACCTTAGATTAAGCTGCAAATAGTCTCATGCACCCTTTATATATCATGCAGCAATAACAGTAAAAAGTTATTTTAAAATGAATAGTGTTTCTGGCCAGTTTGAAATGGCTGCCAAGCTCAGCCCACTGATGACATCATGATCTGGGCCGCATATGGAATCCAATAACAAAAGGCTTACTGTTGGATTCAACAGACTGTCAATGCTATTCAGCAGAGTGCATAGATGTAGCCCCGATTGTGATGTCATCAGTGGGCTGAGCTTGGGAGCCATTTCAAAGTGACCAGAAACAATATTCATTTTAAAAAGGGCAGCCCGGGGGACGAATGGACGGAGGGCTGTTTGACCCCCACTTTATGGGAGCATTGGTAGGCTCCGCTGTGGGGGTGGAGGATGATGGGAGGAGTTAAATACTCCTCCCCGGCTGAAGAGCGGCAGTTGCAGAGTAAGGAGCAGCACGGAAGGGGGAAGTTTTTCTTACCTGAAGATTTTTCTCACCTGATGGAAGCTCTGCTGTCAGAGTTGCTGGCGGTCGCCAGGCAGAATGGTGAAGAGTGGATCCGGGAGCGGCTGAGCGGAGGTGCGGTGGCGGTCAGAGTTCCAGGCGAGGAGACGGCGGTGAGCAGGACCAGAGGATGGCCAGCCAGGAGGTCGCGGCCACCAGAGCGACTAAGTCCAGATCTTGACGGGGCCAGGTCCAGGAGAGGTAGCGCGGGTCCTGGGCGGCCGGTGGAAGCAGCTGGAAGGTCGGATGGTGGTCGAGGACGTCGAGCAGGAGCTGGGGCCGAGTCGCGGCCTAGCACGGTGCCGGTTGCTGACGTCATGGTCGGGCGGCATCAGGAGGAACCGGGCACTGGAAGAGGCAGGAGGAGGTCATTGAGGGGCAGGACCGGCAGTGTGGCAGAAGGTAAGTGCCGCTGAGCTATCGAAGTGGGGCTGCAATGAGGAACCATAAAAAAAGCGGTGGAGCCAGGATAAGGCTCAAAAGGGGGAAGCGGGAGGAAATTGAGCAGGTATGGGGGGGGCAAAGGCCAGTGAGTAGGCTGCTCGGTGGAGGACAGGAGAAGTTTAGGGGAATGACAGGCTGGGAGGCCGGGATAGCCAGAATACAGTCTTAGGATTAGGTTAGGCGGGGGTGTGGCCGGGGATAAGGCCGCAGGGCAGAATATGGGTACGTAACGGGAGGCGGAAGAGGGCCGCAGGGCAGAAAAAGGGCTAAGGGAGGTGGAAAGGACAGGTGGGCATGTTTGGCAAGGCAGGGGTGGAAAAAATTAAAAAAAAAAAAGGGGGGGGGAAGGGGTAGTTGGAGGAGTGAGGGAGGTTAGAATGAGGGAGTGAGTGATTGTGGAGGTTGACAGGTCAAGGGGGCCATGTGTTTAAAGAGGGCCACAGCTAGGGGGCAGGGAGTGGTATAAAAAAAATGGGGTCTAGTGTTGGTGTTTAGAGGGCGGGTAGTGAGTCCTACACAGGACTGGTTGGGTTTTCCCAGGGGGGTTCGGTTGAGTGGTAGAGGGCGGCCCACGATGGAATGAGGGGGGCAGCTGCTATAGCTTAGGGGGAGGCTACACTGGTTTTGGGGGGGTTTGGTGGAAATAGGGGGTTGGTGGGAGGGGGGAGATCTGTGGGGTGTTACTGGACCAGGGAGAGGTAACAGGATATTAATTTTTTCAGATTTTTCAGGGCCCGCTGCGGCGGACAGAAGTTGTGTGGAGGCGGCGGAAGCCAGGAGGAGAGAAAATAGGGAACGTCAGGAGGAGGTTACGGATCCACCACTGGAGTTGGAAGCCAGTGGCAATTTTGAGGAGGAGGATCCATTGGAGGGAACGTCTTCAGGAACAGTGACGGCTGGCCAGGTAGGGGGTATGGCAACCCTGGTGCAGCTTCTTCAACTGTTGTCTCCCTAACGGAGTGCAGAAGGGGTGAGACAGGGGGAAGGGGGTCGGGGGGCAGGAAGGGAGAGAGGGGGGGAAGGGGGTGTATTTACTATGTCTTCTTCACAGTCTGTAGGTGCTGGAGGTAGGAGGGAGAGGGGCTCATCGCCCGCTGTCAGGGCAGCAGGGTCGCCGGAGATTGAGATCACTGATACGGCGGCCTCAGGGTTGAGGCAGGGCCGCGTCGCCATCCTGAGCATGAGTGGAAAGAGATCGGGAAAGGAGCAGGTACGGCAGGGGGCGTTCTCCTGCCAGGCGAGATGGAGTACGAAGGAGGCTGGACATCAGCAGAGGTCGGGAAAGTGAAGGGAGAGAGCAGAGGAGAGACCAAGGGTCGGGTCAAGCACACATGCCGATGATGGTGCAGCAGCCTACAGGTGAGGTGATGGCTGGTGGTGCACCAGGAGTGAATGTGGTGGGGAGTGGAGAGAGAGAAACATTAGTGGCAGGCTTGAAGGGGCTGTTGGCTGCGCTGGAGAAGCCAAGTGGGGCGGGGATCCCGGTGGCATCGGCATGGGTGGCCCCGGGTATGGGGACGTCGGGAGTAGTACTGCAGAATAGCGGAGTCACAGGAGAAGGAGTGTCACCGTAGCGGTAAGGGAAGTGGTTAGGGTACCGGAAGGGGCGCTCAGGAGGCCTTGCCTATGCTCGGTGGGCCCGTTAGGTATTCATCTAACTAGTGAGTTGAGGGAAAAGATAGGGAAGAGTGAATTTGTGGAGATATTCTCCCTGTTGCCCTTGGAACATTTGTTAGAGGTGAAGGAGAAGGGTAAGAAGGAAGAGGAGGAGAGAAAGAAAAGGTGGAGGAAATTACCCAAGACATTTGCGAACTGGTCTCAGGCTTTTCGGATATTAGCCAGCGTGTTTTGTGAGAAGTTTCCTGAGCAAGGGGCATCTCTTTTTTGCTATTATGAGGAGATAGCTAGCGCCTTTGGGACATATGGTGGGATGGCCTGGTGGAAGTATGATGAGGGGTTTAGGCAGCGGATGGCGGTCTGACCAGAGATGCGTTGGGATGATAGGGATATGGGAATATGGTTAGAGATGATGACCCCCGTTGCGGGGGACCCATTCCTTTCGGAGTTATGGACAGGCGGGGAACAGTGCTGGAGCCAGCATGGGAACTGGGACAGCCATACGCAAGGGACTGTGCTTCCAATTCAATAAATGACAGTGTAGGTTTGGATCCTCGTGCAAATACAAGCACCAGTGTTCAGTGTGCGGAGGGATCCATTCTGGGGCAAAATGCTTCTGGATGGGCAGAATGGGGACCCGGCCAGGAGAAGTGGGTTTACCGGGCGCGGACGCCGGTGAGAGTAAGAAAGATGGTCCCGTGGCTCGAGGCGTATACCCGTGAGTGGGGGCACGCAGGGGATGCGGAGTTGCTCCTAACGGGGTTTAGTTCGGGGTTTTTGATCCCGTTTAGGGAATCCGCTTTCCGGCTGTTGCCGGTCCACCTGAGGTGCCACCACCTCTTGGGGTGCAAATTTGAGGACCAATTCTATGTGGACCTCTGCCTCCCGATGGGCTGTTCAATTTCCTGTTCATATTTTGAAAGGTTCAGCTCATTCGTGGAGTGGGTGGTGAAGAGGAGGTCTGGGAAGGTCTCAGTAGTGCATTACCTAGATGATTTCCTCTTTGTGGGCCCAGCAGGGTCATGGGTATGCAAGCTGCTGGTGAAGGTTTTTGGGGAGGTTGCGAGGGAATTTGGAATTCCCGTGGCAGCTGAGAAATCGGAGGGCCCGGCCACGGTCCTGAGCAGCAGAAAAGTCTTACTCAAGGAAGTACAATCGCTGTTGGGTATGTTAAATTTCGCTGGGCGAATTATACCCATTGGGCGTATCTTCTGTCGCAGATTGTCCCTGGCGACAGTTGGAGTGACCAATCCGAGATTTCATATCCGGCTATCTTCGGATGTGAAGGAGGATTTGAGGATTTAGAAAATATTTTTTGAAGACTTTAATGGTAATTTGTTAATTCAGGAGACCGGTTGGTCGGATGACCAATTGTGTTTATTCACAGATGCGTCAGGTGCCCATGGTTTTGGGGCAATTCTGAATGGCAAATAGTGTTAGAGGGCTTGACCAGAGGTGTGGGTTGAATGGGGACTGACTAAAAATTTGACTTTTTTGGAGCTGTTCCCATTGGGGGTTGCTTTGAGGATCTGGCCGGAGCATCTCTGGGATAAGAGGGTTTGTTTTCATTCCGACAATTTAGGAGTGGTGTGGGCGATTAAATCGCGTGACGGCGAATTCCCCGGCAGTGATCCGTTTACTAAGGGCATTTGATTTGGAATGCTTGCGGTGTAATGTGTCATGGAAGGCGGTGCATGTCCCAGGGTGCCTTAATGTAATTGCTGACTCTTTATCCCGGTTTCAGTGGGATCGATTCCAAGAGGCGGCCCCCGGAGCAGATGCGGAAGGCAGGGAATGCCCGGAGGATCTGTGGCAACTTGGTTGCCAGGAGCGTTGAGTCTGGTACAAGGGGCATTAGCTCCTAGCACATGGAGGGCTTACGTCCGAGTGTGGAAAATGTGGAGGAGTAGGGTGGAACAGGAGGACCGACAAGGAGTCAAGGAAGAAGTGTGTGAGAACACTGGTGGAGTGGATAAGGAGTTGGGGGAGAGAAGGGCTGTCGCCCTCAGAGATCCGGAGGAGGATGGCGGCCTTGGCCATTCTGTTTAAAATGTTGGGGCAGGTAGATTTGACTAAGGTCTTTGTGGTGCGGATGGCGGTGAAAGGTTTGTGTAGAAGGAGGGCGCGGGCGGATTCGAGGCGACCGCTGAAATTTGCCATATTGGAAGGGGTGGTTGAGAGACTAAGGGGCATTTGTTCCTCGCGTTACAAAGAAAAGTTATTTAGAGTGGCTTGTGTGCTGGCTTTTTTCGGAGCATTTAGGGTGTTGGAGCTGATGGGGAGGAATCGGCGGGATTTAGAGGGCCTGGCTAGGCAGGATGTGGTGTTGAAAGAGAGGTTGGTGGAGCTATGGGTGAGGAGATCCAAAATGGATCAGGAAGGGAAAGGTGCCATGGTAGTATTGCAGGAGATTGGGGGCTGTTGCTGCCCGGTTGGTTCGGTCTGAGAATTTTTGGAGGTATCACAAAATGCATCAGGGCCATTGTTGATGCACAGGGACAGGACTCCCTTATCTAGATATCAGTTTGTGGCTGTCATGCGAAAGGCATTAGTGGTGATGGGGATGAAAGGGGAGGATTTTGGGGCGATGGGGATTCGTTTCGGATCTGGGCAGCAACGTAGGCAGCGAATTTGGGTTTGGATGCGGGGTTGATCAGAAAGATTGGCAGATGGAGGTCTGAAAGATTTAAGTGGTACGTGAGACTGGAGCTGGTGTTGCAACCGGGGGGGTATTGATGAGTGGAAATCTATTCTTCATTGACAGGGCCGGTGACCTGCTGGATCTTAGGACACTCCTATGTTTTTTGGGCAAGGAAGGTGGCAGCTGTTAAAGATAATGTATTTCAGTTGGGGTTTTCCAGGGAACAGGTGCAAGTAAGGTGGTTAGGGGTCCGAGGTATGAAGTGGGCTCAGGTGGTTGGGAAGGTGTCTGAGTATGCTAAGATGTTTAATTCCCCACAAGTGTTGGTCATCCATGAGGGTGGGAACGACCTAGGGTACATGTCCCAGAAGGATTTGCTTTGGGAAATGAAGAACGGGATTGATAGGTTGCTGGCATTGTTCCCGGGATTGATCTTGGTGTGGTCTGAGATTGAGAGCAGGCTGGTGTGGCGTTCCGCTTGGGACGCAAAGAAGTTGGAAGCATCTAGAAGGAAGGTGAATAGGACAGTCAGTGGGTATGTGAATAAGCTGGGAGGTGTGAGCCTTAGACATGTGGAGTTTGAAGGGGAGTCAGGCAGGTGTTTCTACTTGAGGGACGATGTTCTCCTGAATGAAGTTGGCTTGCACCTATTCAATTTCAATATTAAGGAGGGGATTGAAAAGGCCTTTTCACTGAAGGCGAGTGGTGGCGGGGTGCTTGCTGTGATCTATTGAGGCTTACGCCTGATGGATAGTGGCTGGTACTTCTGTCGGTAACAGAAAGTGGAAAGTGATGGTGGACGCCCAGTCCCTGAAAGGGGGTGGGGGCTTACGGAGAGATTAAAAGCAAGCACTGGGTGAATTGTTAAAAATGAGAGGTTTATAATATTGATAAAGTTTAACTTGTTGTTATTGGTTTAATAAACAGGCTGCAGCCTTTTCTTCCCCATGAATGGTGGTCTTGTTTTTATTGAGGAAGGATGGAGTGAACTCAGAAATGGGGGGTCAAGGGCAGCCAGGGGGACGAATGGACAGAGGGCTGTTTGACCCCCACTTTATGGGAGCATTGGTAGGCTCCGCTGTGAGGGTGGAGGATGATGGGAGGAGTTAAATACTCCTCCCCGGCTGAAGAGCGGCAGTTGCAGAGTAAGGAGCAGCACGGAAGGGGGAAGTTTTCCCGCCCTCCCTCCCTCCCCAAAATAGTGGCTAGGATGGTGATTGTCGCAGCTATGGCGGGATGCTTGCTGTGATCTATTGAGGCTTATGCATGATGGATAGTGGCTGGTACTTCTGTTGGTAACAGAAAGTGGAAAGTGATGGTGGACGCCCCGCCCCTGAAAGGGGGTGGGGCTTACGGAGAGATTAGAAGCAAGCACTGGGTGAATTGTTAAAAATGAGAGGTTTATAATGTTGATAAAGTTTAACTTGTTGTTATTGGTGTAATAAACAGGCTGAGGCCTTTTCTTCCCCATGAATGGTGGTCTTGTTTTTATTGAGGAAGGATGGAGTGAACTTAGAAATGGGGGGTCATATCTTTTTTACTGTTATTGCTGCATGATATAGAAAGGGGTGCAGGAGGCTATTTGCGGGTTAATCTAAGGTAAGACTTTAAGATAACTAAGGTATAGACTTTGTTGTAGGTAGCCCTACCTAGTTGATACTAAAGTAGATCTAGATAAATATTGCTTGATTTATTATTATTTATTAATGTTATCATTTATTTCTAACATTTCTAACATATTTATTTTGCATAGCCTTGACATAAGGTAGAGTACAGTGATGAAAATACATTTCTATGAATCACAAAGGATAGAGGGCCCTGTTAGTTGTAAACATGAGATGATCTATATGACAGGTGGACTTGTGAGTTACAGTCTAAATGATAATATAACAAGCAAACACATACTAATAAACACAGGGACCATTTTAATGACCTTTAATGTCACTTTATTTATTTATTTTTATTTTTTTCTTCAAAAGCAGATAAACACATGTTAAATTTAAGCATACTTAATATGGTATGTAGCTTCATATGTGATATTTGACAAACAAAATTTGATAAATATAGGTCTGCATGTATAAATCTGTAATTTAAATATTTATTAACATAAGTTCCAATTGCAGTCAGCAGTTTATTTTTGCCTCAATTCACTGGGTAATAAAATGCAATTTTTTACTTCACAGTTTTTTACTATTACACTGGGATAATAAAGACTGACAATAAGTTTGAATTACTGTTATTATGTGGTCCATGTGAGATCAGTAGTATTTTAATTCTCCATGACATGGATTTTCTGTTTATCATTTATTGTGCAACAGACAACATGACTATTATAAAAAAAAAACTTTATTTTTCTACAATGTTCTGTGGAATCACTACATTTTTTTGTTATATGTTGTACATTGTTGTTAGATAACTACCAGTCGGTTTGCATCAACCAATCATAATATGGAATTCCTTTAAGAGTAAAGCTATTAATTAGAGACCAGCACAGCTTTCCTTCTTACTGCTGTAATCATTAAATTGATTTTTCCAGTCCATCATGTAATTGTTCCAGCGATGGAATTCAGCTTTCCACTGTCGTTCTACTTCATCAATATTTCCTAAAAAAACATTACAAGGGATGTATTAATCTAAATTTGAATCTGTGTTTACATTGACTGAAAACAAATGAGCATTACTGACATTGCTCTTTAAGTTTTCAGATATACAGTTTGTACAATGCATAGGATTATTTTATTTTACATGCCATGGTTTTGTTTGTCTCTTTTTCCATAAAAACTTAATTTCAGCTCTCTGTTAAGATAATTACATTAATTGATTATTTAAACCATTTTACAATCTCACACCTAGATTACGAGTTTTGAGTTAACAGGGGTGTGGTGCTAACGAGCAGTTTATGCTCACCGCTCACTTATAGACAGCGCTGGTATTACGAGTTTTTATAAACCCGGCGTTAACCGCAAAAAAGTGAGCGAAGAGCAAAATTTTGCTCCACATCTCACCTCAATACCAGCGCTGCTTACGTTAGCGGTGAACTAGTAAAACGTGCTTGTGCACGATTTCCCCATAGGAATCAATAGGGAGAGCCGGCTGAAAAAAAACCCTAACACCTGCAAAAAAGCACCGTAAAGCTCCTAATGCAGCCCCATTGATTCCTATGGGAAAAATACATTTTATGTCTACACCTAACACCCTAACATGAACCCCGAGTCTAAACACACCTAATCTTACAATGTTTAACCCCTAATCTGCCGCCCTGACATCGCAGACACCTACATTATATTATTAACCCCTAATCTGCTGCTCCGGACACCACCGCCACCTACATTATAGTTATGAACCCCTAATCTGCTGCCCCCAACATCGCCGAACCCTATATTATATTTATTAACCCCTAATCTGCCGCCCCCAATGTCACCGCAACCTAACTACATTTATTAAACCCTAATGTGCTGCCCACAACGTCGCCACCACTATAATAAAGTTATTAACCCCTAAACCTAAGTCTAACCCTAACCCCCCTAGCTTAAATATAATTTAAATAAATGTAAATTAAATTACTACAATTAACTAAATTATTCCTATTAAAAACTAAATACTTACCTATAAAATAAACCCTAAGATAGCTACTATTTAACTAATAGTTACATTGTAGCTAGTTTAGGGTTTATTTTTATTTTACAGACAACTTTGTATTTATTTTAACTAGGTAGAATAGTTATTAAATAGTTATTAACTATTTTATAACTACCTAGTTAAAATAAAGACAAATGTACCTGTAAAATAAAACCTAAGTTACAATTACACCTAACACTACACTTTAATTAAATTAATTCCCTAAACTAAATACAATTAATTAAAATTAAATAAAATTATCTAAAGTACGACAAAAAAACACTAAATTACAGAAAATAATAAAATAATTACAAGATTTTTAAACTAATTACACCTAATCTAATCCTCCTAACAAAATAAAAAGCCCCCCAAAATAAAAAAAAAGCCCTACCCTACACTAAATTACAAATAGCCCTTTAAAGGGCCTTTTGCGAGGCATTGCCCCAAAGTAATCAGCTCTTTTACCTGTAACAAAAAAGTACAAATCCCCCCCCAACATTAAAACCCACCACCCACACAACCAACCCTACTCTAAAACCCACAAATACCCACTTTAAAAAAACTAACACTAAACCCTTGAAGATCACCTTACCGGGAGACCTCTTCACCCAACCGAGCAGAAGTGGTCCTCCAGATGGGCAGAAGTCTTCATCTAGACGGCATCTTCTATCTTCATCCATCCGGGCGTGGAGCGGGTCCATCTTCAAGACATCCGACGCGGAGCATCCCCTTCAAACGACAGCCGACGACTGAATGAAGGTTTCTTTAAGTGACGTCATCCAAGATGGTGTCCTTTCAATTCCGATTGGCTGATAGAATTCTATCAGCCAATCGGAATTAAGGTAGAAAAAATCCTATAGGCTGATGCAATCAGCCAATAGGATTGAACTGGCATTCTATTGGCTGATTGGAACAGCCAATAGAATGCCAGCTCAATCCTATTGGCTGATTGGATCAGCCAATAGGATTGAAGATCAATGCTATTGGCTGATTGCATCAGCCAATAGGATTATTTCTACCTTAATTCCGATTGGCTGATAGAATTCTATCAGCCAATCGGAATTGAAGGGACGCCATCTTGGATGACATCACTTAAAGGAACCTTCATTCAGTTGTCGGCCGTCGTTTGAAGAGGATGTTCCACGTCTGATGTCTTGAAGATGGAGCCGCTTTACGCCGGATGGATGAAGATAGAAGATGCCATCTGGATGAAGACTTCTGCCCGGTTGGATGAAGACTTCTCCAGAATTCGTTGAGGACCTCAGCCCAGTTAGGTGAAGACGTCCCACGGTAGGGTGATCTTCAAGGGGTTAGTGTTAGATTTTTTTAAGGGGGAATTGGGTGGGTTTTAGAGTAGGGTTGGTTGTGTGGGTGGTGGGTTTTAATTTTGGGGGGGATTTGTACTTTTTTTACAGGTAAAAGAGCTTATTACTTTGCGGCAATGCCCTGAAAAAGGCCCTTTTAAGGGCTATTTGTAATTTAGTGTAGGGTAGGACTTCTTTATTTTTGGGGGGCTTTATTATTTTGTTAGGGGATTAGATTAGGTGTAATTAGTTTAAATATCTTGTAATTATTTTATTATTTCCTGTAATTTAGTGGGGGGGGGTTGTACTTTAGATAATTTTATTTAATTTTAATTAATTTTATTTAATTTAGTTAATTTATTTAATTAAAGTGTAGTGTTAGGTGTAATTGCAACTTAGGTTAGGTTTTATTTTACAGGTAAATTTTTTTTTAAATAGTTAACTATTCTACCTAGTTAAAATAAAAACAAAGTGGAGGGGCGAAGCCAACTACGGAGCTGTCTAGTCACACAGAGCTGGAGCTCTCCTGCCATTCCAGCTAAATATAATCTAAAAGACCTCCAAAGACCCCCACCTGATTGATTTCAATATCCCCTTCACTCCCTTTACCTTAATACACCACCACTTATCACATTTTTTTTTTCTTTTTTTTTTTTATTCCGGCTTTATCTCTCCATTCCCTGGCTGCTTTCTCTACCTCCCCTGCCTAAAACACCTTACCGGAGCACAAAAGACCGAACCCGCTCTCATCCCTACCCACCACTGACCTCTCCACCTTCTCCTGATCCTCCGGTGACAGACTGGTCACTGCGGAGTCCCCGGCACCTCTATCACCTTACATACAGAGGGACACAGTGGGGACATCAAAAAGCCCGCGAACGGCGGCCATCTTGTTCCTACAGACTACAGAGCTCCACTTACGGCCTCTGGGAACTGACTCCTCTGTACTAAACAGCTGACATTTGCGAGCAGCACACGTCAGAATAATCACAGCGATCCGACCCGACCCTGCTCCCACCTGCCTGAGGAACACTCAGGACAATACTTCTGACCTCAGCTGCTGCTCCTACAGTGCGCACACAACAGGAGTACACAGAGCGCTTACCGGACCTCCTATTCTGAGTGAGTACTGTAGTACACAAAGAGACTGGGGAAACTGATGATACCACTGTATATACCTTGTGCTCTTTACTACACCGCTTTTGAACTTATTAAAGGGAAATATACACAGACCTGCAGCACCCCTATACTCACTCAGCACCACGTGGCTTAGCTGCAGCAGTCAGTTTCCTTACCAACAAATACAGCCACCATAAATATACCTTTGAACCTAACCATACTGATTGGGACAATACAGTGTGAGCTACATACATAGGCTATAACTAAAGCCAGAGCTTGAAGTTAATTCCTGGCCCACCCTGCACTCTATTGAAAATCAATTAGAGGATCTGAAACTCTGACTCCCCCCCTGGCACACTGAGCCCGAATAACTTTAAATCTACATTACACACAGCCTGGGGGACACTTGCCGCATTATTCTCCGGCTACAGAACCGCACATACCTTACTAAGGCATATCCTTTTATTTTTTAAGGGTTCCCCTCTCCTCCTTTTCCCGCAACCAAGTGGTGTTGCGGGTCATATCCACTTCCCTTTCTCCGGACTCACCCAGAGGTGGTACTATCCCTGGAGAGGGGCTACTACTGACGCCCTGCCAGTTAGTTTAGCCTACAATTTATCTACTGGCTGAACCTTGACAACCTTGTTTCTTCTGTTTCAAGTTTCTAGAAAAGTGATGGAGGGCTAGGTCATCATGCTCTAGAGGCACTGGCCTGATACCCCCCCCCCCCCATTACCAATCACAACAGGAAAGCAATCTATTTCAATATTCGCTGCAACACTGAGGCTGATTCCTCCTACTATGGCGCATTCAGTCAAGAGAAAACCAAAACATCAGGACAACCCCAAAAGGACTCTGACTGACCATTTTCACAGTAAAAATTTCTCTGACCCAGATCTCTCGGGAGAAGATTCCAGAGACTCAACGGTCCTCACCTCTGAACATATTAAACCAGACGCTCCACATAAAGATAAAGCAGCACTTTCTCAATTCACCTTCTTAACATCTATCAAGATATTAACTGACAAGATGGACACCCATTAAGCATCACTTAGACAAGAACTTTGCCAATCGGTAAGCAAATTGAAGCGAGATATTTCTTCTCTTGGGGAAAGGACAGAGATTTTGGAGATAAAACATGAAGATCTAGCAACTGACCACTCCAATCTCCTGTCCTACTCCCAAACTCTAGCGGAGCAGATCTCAGATTTGGAGTCTAAATTGGCGGACGCAGAGGATAGATCCCGCCGAAACAATCTCAGCATTCGTGGCATTCCGGAAGACATCTCCCCATCTTAGCTCCAGAACTACCTGACCGCCCTATTTAAGGATCTCCTAAATATAATGACAGAACAAGACCTTTTGATGGCTAGAGCACATAGGGCTACTCGCCCTCATAATTCCACTCCTAGAGACATGATCCTACGTCTACACTACTATACCACCAAGGAGAAAATTATGCGTGCCTCTTACATCAATAAGCCTCTTAAGGATCCCTATAAAAAACCTACAAATCTTCCCAGACCTGTCCCCACACACACTAGCTAAAAGGAGAACTTTCCATCAGTTCACTTTGGCGCTGAGACAGCATAAGATTAAATATAGATGGGGATTTCCAGTGAAGCTCTTTGTGCATCATCAGGACCGCTCCTATATGATCTCATCCGTGGATCAGGGCATGAAACTGCTAAATACTCTACAACTCTCTGGGACCTCTAACCTCACTTCCAAGAAAAAAGGACAAGTAAGTGACCTCAACACCTCAGCCCCCGAGTGGTGCTCATGCAACTCTACTCCCTCACACCAGGAGCCAGAACAGTCGTAATAAAATTAGTTCCACCCCTTGTTCTTGACTGTCTACTCTCCCATCGGAATGGGAGATATCAGAGAAATATAAGAAAACTCATAATGAGGATCAGAGTGAACTAAAGGGTACATATCTTACTCTCTTTCCACTCTTCAATCCTCAACCCTCTCAAGCAGGACTCCTCACTGGACGACCTCCGGACAGGTAAGCCTAGAGCTCACAAACAGGTACTAATCTTACCCTACTTTAGCTCATGGCTATCCGTTTATTCATTTGCAGTTTGTGGTTCTGTTCTAGACATATTGTTTATAAAATATTACTGTTTTGTGTTTCGTCTTACTTTGTTATTCCAGAGAACCATTGCACCCCCTAGAACTCATTAGAGAAGTTAAAATGTTGAACTTTAATTGATTTGTGAATGTACTAAATTGACATTCCTCTTAGATTGGTTCTTATTTCTAGGTTCATAACCTTATACCTTAAAATGCTACACCCCAATGAGAAGATGTTTCTTAGTTAGTACTGAGCTGATTACATATCATTTTTGTTTTGTGCTTTGTTTCACTATGCTTAATAAAGAAAATTATTTCAGCCCACCTCTTATGTTAGAGAAGATAAAAGACATACTAGACTTTATTTATTTTGTGAATGTACTAAGTTGGCAACTCTTCAATACTTGTCTTTCTTTTCAGGTTTACTCTTATACACCTTAAAATGTTTTACATCAATTGTAAGATATCTACTGACCGGTTTTAAGCTATTTTGGTTGTATATATATCCATAGCCTCACCTCCCTCTTCCCTCTATCAGCTCTCTCTCCTACAGCCTCTATGTCTCTCTAAACCTCAAGATTATTACCCAAGAGATCAACCACCCACATCAGCTACGGGGTTACATAAAGTCTCATAATTTGCTGTTCTATAGTGCGGACCACAGTAGCTCCAGTTTATCCAAACTCTTCCTAGGTAGTGATAACGGTAAAAATTATAGTACTCTACCCATCTCCCTCCCTCTTCTCTTCCCCCCGCCCCCCTCCTTTTTTTTTTTTTCTTTTTCTTCTCCCTATCCCCACACCATTATGGAAGGACTCCATTTACTCACTCTTAATGTACAAGGATTAAACTCCCCAACCAAACGTAGCTTATTATTTAATTTTCTATGCAAAAAGCACATAGACATCGCCTTCATTCAGGAGACCCACTGGACTCCTGTCCCTGAGATTACCCGTACATCCAGACATTTTCCCATACTCCTAGAAGCCACGTTCCCCTCTAAATCCAGAGGAGTAGCTATCTATATAAGTAAAAATGTCACCTTCGACCCGATTTATATTAAACCCGACCCTCAGGCAAGATTCATTATCGCCATATGCAAACTAAACACTCATCTGGTTACAGTTCTCAATGTTCACGCTCCGCATACTAAACAAGTAAAATTCCTTAGAACCCTTCTTAAATCAGTAGCAACAATCAAACAAGGAGACCTTATATTCGGAGGGGATTGTAATTTAATCTGGGACGTAAGGCTACACAGAATGGGACCCCCACTCTCTAGAAATGAAAGGGCAACCCACTCTCTTTCTTTAGCCTTTCAACTACTGATGGCACAATATGAATTATACAACATATGGCGAGCACTGCACCCACAGGACAGGGAATTTATGTTCTATTCCTCCCCACATAAGTTATACACATGCATCGACTATTTTTTCACAGACGCAAATTTTTTGGACAATATCTATTCCATATTCATTACCCCTGTTGCCTGGTCCGATCATGACTCACTACATCTTCACTTAGGCCCATATACTAGACCCTCCCCCCTTATGTGGCGCATGCAAGACTGGACTATCACAGACCCCTTACTTAAAACAGCACTTCAAGACAAGATCTCTGACTTTATTGCCCTTAATGATGACAATCAGACTACTGCCCAAAATCTCTGGGCCACACTGAAAGCAGTAGCGAGAGGTCACCTCATGCAGTTTGAATTTGAAGCTCGCTCGAAAGGTAAAGTCACTCTGTCTTCCTTAAACATCCAACTCTGTAACCTAAAGACGGCTCTCTCTTATGCCTACTCTCCCACCATAAATAATGAAATAGCCAATATATCGAAACAAATCCAAGCCCTAGAACTCAAAAATACTCACAATATGTTGGAGAAACTTTAAAAAATGTATTATCACCAGGGCAACAAATCCTCCACTCTCTTAGCCTCTAAACTCAAACACCGAACAGCCCAAGCTAGAATATTTTAAATCTTTTTTATTAGGAAATGGACATAACAGCAGAAACATGAATACATCAAATTTTCCCTGTAACCAGGTGATACAGAAAACTGTAAACATGTGCATGACATCAGGGCCAGGGGCCCGGAGATACTGAGTAATAATTAATTAGTCCATAAACTTAAGCTGTGGGAAAAAAAAGTGAAGTATTGTTATAATAAACAACAAGATATATACTGGAATAACCATGATAACAACATTTTAACCACATTTTTGCAATGATTAGTTCCAATGATGGTTGGATACCTGGAGAAGAAAAAAAAAAAAAAGGAGGGAAGGGGAGGAGAGTAAAGAGTAAACAAAGTGGGGAAGGATCAAGAGGGTAGGACAAGGAAAAGGTACGGGGGACAGAACCTACACTATATCTGTAGGGAAATAGAAGACAGGGAGCAGTGTAAAATGTTCCACTATGTAAGCAGCTTCTACTTTTCCCAAATCAGAGAATGCAAAAGGATTTTGTTATTCTGGGTGAAAATCGGGAGCTCCATAAGCTCGAGATATGCCATAATTTTAGTTACTTCTCTCCATGTAGGTGGGGTTTTTTGCTTCCATAGCCTGGCTATCGACAGTTTAGCTGCCATAAGCAAATATATGCTGAGGAGATCCCCAGGGCCTGACGGAGTCTTGATGTGTAAGTGAAATAGCATAGTTTGCAGGGAATCCACTATGGAGGGATCTAAAATCCCTAGTCTGTGTATAATCTCGTGCCAGAAAGGTTTTAATGCAGGGCACTCCCACCATATGTGAACAGGCGTCCCTACTGAACCACACTCTCTCCAACAAAGGGGGGAGTTTACAGGGGAGATTTTGAATAGCCTGAGGGGGGTGAGGTGCCATTGAGTACATATTTTAATGTAGAGTTCGGGCAGTGTAACACAGTGTAGAGCCTGCTTAGTGAGCGATATGGCCCTGGACCACTCTTCTTGCCCCACACTAAAATGAAGGGACCTCTCCCAAGCAATAATATAAGCTGACTTATAATATGTTGGGGGATTCAACATGTCTCTATAGGAGATTGAGAGTGTGTGCGGGGTCCTGACACCTATTAACCATCTCTTCTCCCAGGCCTTAGGTTCTCGTAGTGTGCCATCAAGGAATCCCCACGCTTTCAGGAAGCTGAAAACTCTCCAGAATTCGAAATTTAATAGCTGTAGTGGGTCATATGTAGTATTAAACTGTGCCAGTGAAAGTAATCGCCCATCGGGAAAAAGATCTGCGACACACTGTATACCGCAGTCTTTCCAGAGGGCCAGATGAGAATCCCTGAGAGCCAGAAGTATGCTTGAGAAAGAATGAATGGGCGATGGGTGGTGTGCAATCTGTGGTAGAGAATGGACTCTGTCCCAGAAACGAAGCGCGTATAATATAACTATGTTTTGAATTTTATACTGGGGTCTAACATGCTTGGGTAACCAAATAAGATCTATCAGGAGGAGTGGGTTAGGCAAGGTCGCCTGTTCCAGTGTCTTCAATTTGCTCTGAGAGGTTTTGTCATTCCAGGCAAGAATGTGAGCTAGCCTTGAAGCTTCATGGTAATAAGCCAAGTTGGGGGTGCCAGCACCCCCACTTACAAGTGGTTGCTGCATAATTCTCGTGGCCACCCTGGGATGCTTGCCTCTCAAAACAAATTTATTACATGTCATTTGGAACTTTCCAATTAAGGATTTGGGTATGGAAATGGGAAGAGCGTGAAAGAGATAGGTGAGTTTAGGGAGTAAAACCATCTTGAACACCGCAATTCTACCTAACCAAGATATACAAGGGACATTCCAGCCATCAGCACATTTTTTAAATGCCCAAGCTAGAATAATGTCCATTCAAACCCCTTCAGGGGTGCTCGTCTCTGCTCCTACAGACATAGGGAATGCTTTTAGACAATACTATCTAAACTTATACAATATAGAAGCAAACCTAGAATATCCAGCATCCCCCTCCGAGGATATCTCCGCTTTCCTTAAATCTCTCTTTCTCCCCTCGCTGACCCCAGAGGACATCCCTTCCCTTACAACCCTGATAACAACAGAGGAAATTTGGAAAATTATTAACAACTTGAAATTAGGAAAAGCCCCGGGCCCTGATGGCTTCACAGCCAGATTCTACAAAGCCTTCCATCCCCAGATAGCCCCCATTCTCTGCAGATTCTTCAGAGAAGGCGCAGACGCGACCAGGCGAATACTCAATATCCTCCACACTGCAGCTTGAGGAGGCACCCCCTTCCTGGCCCTGTCGCTTGACACGGAAAAAGCGTTTGACAGGGTCAGGTGGGATTACTTGTGGGAAACCATGAGTACTTTCCAATTCCCTGTCGCTTTTATATCGGCGGTAAAAGCCCTTTATAACCACCCTTCGGCCGTTGTGCGAGGAGTTGGGTTCCAATCTACCAAATTCACTGTAGCAAATGGCAACAGACAGGGCTGTCCTTTATCCCCCCTTCTGTTTGCTTTAGCCATAGAACCCTTAGCCCAATCAATTAGACAGGACCCCCGAAGCAAAGGCCTTCCCATCGGATCTCACACCCATAAAAATTTCCCTTTACGGAGATGACATCACCCTCTTCTTAACATCCCCCAAAGAATCCCTCCCTGCAATATTTACTATCCTAAAAAAGTTCGGTTACCTGAGCTTTTATAAGCTCAATATTGCCAAAACAGAGGCTCTCCCTATAAACATACCTACTAATGTTCTTATCCCCCTACAGACGACACACCACCTTAAGTGGAAAACTACGTCTCTCAAGATTTTAGGAGTCCATCTCGCCCCGGATACTTCCACCACTATAGCTCAGAATTATACGGATAGACTCTTAGAATTTAAAAGGATTCTTGAGACCTGGGAGTTTCGGGAGATCTCCTGGACAGGACGCATTGCTGCGGTTAAGATGTCCTTCCTCCCCAAGATCACATATCTTCTTAGATCTATTCCGTATAATATTCCTAGAATGCTCCTCAATAGATATCAAAGTTTGATCACCTCATATGTTTGGAGAGACCGTAGACCCAGAACATCTGGACGTACCCTAGAAAAGCCGATCTCGCAAGGAGGCCTGGCCTTACCGAATATAATTTCATATTATAATGCAGCTAGGCTGTCACATATCCTCCGTTGGAACAACCCCGAGAGAAACCTAAATTGGTATACCTTAGAGTCTTCATTCCTGCCCCCTGGTATAAATCTTTCTGATCTCCTGTGGATCCCTACCCATCATAGACGAGACATTGACAGTTTACTACCCATTTTCAAGCATGCATTGCAATTCTGGGACCAGATAAGGCATAATCCAGACATCTCCCCTCACCCTTCCGCCATACTCACAATCTCTGTTACGCTTTACCGCCTCCCAGACTCGCATTACGACTTATGGCCACATTTGCAAACACTCCAGGTGTCGGACTTTTATGAAAATTACATTTGGCTCTCACACCCGGCAGTATGTACTAAATTCCAACTCCCGCCTAGACTAAACTTTGAGGGTTTCCGCTTGAGCTCCCGTCTACGCACCCGGGGCTACCCCAAACAGGCACTACGACCTATGACAGCCTGGGAAAGGACATGGCTGGGTGCTCACAGCCTTATACACCCCTTGTCCTTTCATTACAGTCTCCTCACCAACTCAAAATATCACAACACCACACCTGGGAAAAAGAAATAGGGTTCACCGTAACTCTAGATGTCTGGCACTCCAGAATTATGATAACCAAAAAACTCCTTCACTGTGCCACTCTCTGGGAACTATATTACAAAGTTCTGGTCCGCTGGCACCTTGACCCAATCATGTTACATAAGATTTACCAGTCACAATCCCCTGAATGCTGAAGGAACTGCAGAGCTAGTGGCACAGCACTACATATATGGTGGTCCTGCCCGGTGATTCAGCCGTTATGGAGAAAAATATATACACTCCTCCAATCACTTGGCATTACCCCTCCATTAACCCCAGAAGTAGCCCTGCTACACATGCAGATGCCCAATCTTACTTCCCCCAGGGAATCCCTTACAATCTATGTCCTTCTGGCCACAAAACTTGCCTTAGCTAGAGCTTGGAAAGAGGAAAGACCCTCTCAGATAATCTCCACCGTGCACTATGTTGGACAAATGTAAAAGTACTCATATAAAGCCCTTGACAAAGTTGAGATTTGGTTCCCATGGATTTCGAAATTTCCAGACTGGGACACAAACCTTAAGCCTCCCTCTTAGAGCATTCCTTCTTCCCACCCACCCCCACCCCCCTTTTTTTTTTTCTTCTCCCTCCTCTCCCCTGTCCCTCCCTCTTATTATTATAACTACAGTTTTTTCTTTACCTTAATAATTCATGGATAAAAACATTGCAACACCACTGTCAGCAGACACAGCTATCTGTCATAACTTTTGCATAGATCACTTTCAGAAAAGAGACCCTCTTCATGCCTTTTTGTTTGCCTTTCTTATACATATGCATATATATATTCTACTTATATAATGTTTTCATATGTACTTTGTTTGTACTTGCAGATGATTCTATACTGTATTGATTTAAGGCACTGTTTAGATATCTGTAATCTTGTCTCAATAAAAACAATTTTTGGGAAAAAAAAAAAATACAAAGTTGCCTGTAAAATAAAAATAAACCCTAAGATAGCTAAAATGTAACTATTAGTTATATTGTAGCTAGCTTAGGGTTTATTGTATAGGTAAGTATTTAGTTTTAAATAGGAATAATTTAGTTAATTGTAGTAATTGTATTTAGATTTATTTTAATTATATTTAAGTTAGGGGGGTTAGGGTTAGAGTTAGACTTAGTTTTAGGGGTTAATAACTAGTATAGTATAGTGGTGGCGACGTTGGGGGCAGCAGATTAGGGGTTAATAAAAGTAGGTAGGTGGCAGATTAGGGGTTAATAATATTTAACTAATGTTTGCGATTTGGGAGTACAGCGGTTTAGGGGTTAATATATTTATTATAGTGGCGGCGATGTCCGGTTCGCAGATTAGGGGTTAAAAAATTTATTTTAGTGTTTGCAATGTGGGGGGGCCTCGGTTTAGGGGTTAATAGGTAGTTTATGGGTGTTAGTGTACTTTTTAGCACGTTAGTTAAGAGTTTTATGCTACAGCGTTGTAGTGTAAAACTCTTAACTACTGACTTTAAAATGCGGTACCAGGCTTGACAGGGTCTAGCGCTCACTTTTTGTCAGACACTTAATACCAGCGCTATGCAAGTCCCATTGAAAATATAGGATACGCAATTGACGTAAGTGGATTTGCGGTATTTCCGAGTTCGGCCAAAAAAGTGAGCGGTGAGCCTGTCATTCAAGACTCGTAATACCAGCGGGCATTAAAAAGCAGTGTTGGGACCGGCCAACGCTGCTTTTTAAGCCTAACGCAAGACTCGGAATCTAGCCGTCAGTTTTTGTAACCTCTCATATATCCTGCTGTGCCCCTTAATAAAGTTTTAGTCACATCAACAAAAGCATGTTATAATGCAAAATGTTGTATCATTAGACAATTATTATGATTAACTGTTTTACTCATTCATTTTGATGTCAGATAAAAAAAGAGAAAAAAAAACCATCATCACTACCCATTTTCCTTTCTGAAGTGTAAATTTAATTAATTATTAGGGTAGTTTTATGGATATCCTAGTCATTCTTTATTTCCACTACATTCTCACCCTTACCATTACTAATGGAAGTTTATTCCTGTATTATTATTTTAATGGAACAAAAATAAATTAGAGTAATTAATATACCAGGGTTACTATCCACCTTAAACAGTTTATAATATGGTGGAGCTGATTCTTAAACCAAAAAGAAACAAAATATTTGAAATATGGCCATCCACTAAATCAGCTAGATCCAAAGCAATTATATAATGGATAAAATACATTTATTTTAGAAATAGCTTTTTTAGGTTAGGGTCAGGAATCTGAATATTATTCATGCATCTATGGGAAGCATGTAAGGAGATTAGCCGTGAAGAACAGTTGATAAAAAGTGTTTGATGAGGTAGAGTTATCTGGCAGAGCTCTTTAAAGAGCATTTCAGGTAGCTGAGCCAGAAAAGTCAGTTAGTAATGAGTTTAAATTGTAGATATATTTTAGGTAAAGATACAAGATGGGCTGATGCATTGGTAGATTTTAGCAATGCTGCGTTTTAGATTTAGTATAAATTAGTGAGTGATTGAATATGAGACTTTAAACACAGATCATGAACATTTTGATAAGATTTTTGTGTGTAACAGTAAAAAAGGTAGCATGCAGAAATGTGTCTCACTATGTAACCCACACTAGACTGAGCAATGAAGATATGAAGAGGTTCATGAGAAGCTACTGTCAATTGGTAAGAGAGATGGGACATAAAAAGCAATATCACAAAGTCCTATAAATTCAAGGTTTCTAGGCTGATGGGGAGTCAGATGTGTAAAAGATAGGTGAGAGTCAAAGAAAATGAAAGAATGAAAAATGTGTTCCTTTATTTAGTAATGAAATGTACAAAACAGAGACCAGATTTCAAAGCAGGTCCACATTGTATTAGTTGTTAGAGGATAAATTGGGGTAAAAAGAGAACATATTTAAATGAAAAATGTTGATGGTTAGGAGGAGGATGGAACTATACTACTGGAAAGACATGATTAACCCCTCTAAGGATGCGTTAGTGAAACGCTGCGTCAGGGATCCTCTCTTTTTTTAAATTGCCTCTCTTGTTGTAATAATAATGAAGGAAACTTTAGCATAAAAACAATTTTCTTTAAATTAGCACTTAGCGGTTTTGGTTCTTCACAGGTATAAGCAGCTGTAATTGGTATTTATTTTAGCGCAAAAAACTGAAAACTGTTGGCGTCTCTATAGTATAATCCGGGTAACGCTGGGCTAACCGAAACCAGTGGTACAAAGATTCTAGTTAAAACTTTTGTAGTAATACCTGATACTATCATACAAAATTTAGATAAGCTGTTTAGCATACTAGCATAAGCATAGAGCCTACTTTACAGCTTAAAGGGTGAAAAATACAGGGCTAACTATAATCGAGATATAAGGGGTTTATAGTATAAAAACCGCTAATTTAACCATCACAGAGTGGTATAGAGCATAAACGCATTAGAACTTACCTGATATCCTGCACCAATATACACGTTAAAATACTTTATATATTATGTCAGCTATCACAAGCTGAAACTTTGTAACATTGCAGCACCATTTAAGCATAGGAAATGCGATATAATATAAATGTTCACACTGCATAAAGGTGGTATCAGTAGAATTTAACTTAAGTATCTATTTGATACAGATACTGAGAGTTTGTGAAATCTCATTACTCATTATGATGCTTAATGACAATTACTAGACACAACTATGTGTAGTATTTACAAGTGCAGACTATCTTAAATCAAAACCAGCACAAGCTCGGTAACCCTCCTGTAGTTGTAGACGTACAATTACCCATAATTAGGTCTATACAAGTCAGAGTGATAAGTCAACATAATATTAAAGCATCAGCCCTGCACTGAAGTAACTCATAATTAAATAATCTACAATACCTAGAGTGACATATATATATATATATATATATATATTACTAGTACTACCTTACTGTGTTCCGGTTTTCTGTAAAGATACACAAGACGAGAACCAACACTTACGCAGCAGATACTAAAAATTAAGAGCTGTGTTATACACTTCTGTTGAAGTGCCAAAAAGCAAACTCACAATAAGAGACCACAGAGGTATATTATAATAGGTATACAACGCACAAATATTCCTTAGTGGTAATCTAATAGATTGGCCAGCTATAAGGCCACATAGACCCACAGTAGATCAACAGATATATATACATACCTATAATACAATCTGTGTCTCATGACATTACTACTAAGTGCTCTATATACTTAGCATTGTAAATGCTGAAGATTGAATAACCAACAGAGAGAGTGTTTTTAACATTTTCAAGGGTAGCATACACACATATTTAATGCTGTCTTTTTAAATTTAATTAATAAAGGTTATATTTTAATTTCTGGTATCTTTTTGCTCCAAGTTCCAGTAATCAACCGAACTAATTTATATAATTGAATTACAGTGTATAAAAGCATTCTTTTTTTTGTACTGACTTGCTTACACATCAGGTACAGTCCATCTTTGTAAATAATGATTAACGAGACAACTACAGGTGAAACGAAAAATTAAAATATTGTGCAAAAGTTAATTTATTTCACTAATGCAACTTAAAAGGTGAAACTAATATATCAGATAGACTCATTACATGCAAAGCAAGATAGTTCAAGCCGTGATTTGTCATGATCGTGATGATTATGATCTACAGCTCATAAAAACCCCAAATCCACAATCTCAGAAAATTAGAATGTTGTGAAAAGGTACAATATTCTAGGCTCAAAGTGTCCCACTCTAATGAGCTAATTAAGCCATAAGACTTGCAAAGGGTTCCTGAGCCTTTAAATGGTCTCTCAGTCTGTTTCAGTAGGAATCACAATCATGGGAAAGACTGCTGACCTGACAGTTGTGTAGAAAACCATCATCGACACCCTCCATAAGGATGGAAAGCCTCAAAAGGCAATTGCAAAAGAAGTAGGATGTTCCCAAAGTGCTGTATCAAAACACATTAATAGAAAGTTATGTGGAAGGGAAAAGTGTGGAAGAAAAAGGTGCACAAGCAGCAGGGATGACCGCAGCCTGGAGAGGATTGTCAGGAAAAGGCCATTCAAAAGTGTTGGGGACTTTCACAAGGAGTAGACTGAGGCTGGAGTCAGTGCATCAAGAGCCACCACACACAGGCGGATCCTGGACATGGGCTTTAAATGTTGTATTCCTCTTGTCAAACCACTCCTGAACAACAAACAACGTCAGAAGCGTCTTACCTGGGCTAAAGAAAAACAGACCTGATCTGTTGCTCAGTGGTCCAAAGTCCTCTTTTCTGATGAGAGCAAATTGTGCATCTCATTTGGAAACCAAGGACCCAGAGTATGGAGGAAGAATGAAGAGGCACACACTGCAAGATGCTTGAAGTCCAGTGTGAAGTTTCCACAGTCTGTGTTAATATGGGGAGCCATGTCATCTGCTGGTGTTGGTCCACTGTGCTTCATTAAGTCCAGGGTCAACACAGCCGTCTACCAGGAGATTTTGGAGCACTTCATGCTTCCTTCCGCTGATGAGCTCTATGGGGATGCTGACTTCATTTTCCAGCAGGACTTGGCACCTGCCCACACTGCCAAAAACACCAAAACCTGGTTTAATGACTGTGGGATTACTGTGATTGATTGGCCAGCAAACTTGTCTGACCTGAACCCCATAGAGAATCTATGGGGCATTGCCAAGAGAAAGATGAGAGACATGAGACTGAAAAAAATGCAGAAGAGCTGAAGGCCGCTATTGAAGCATCCTGGTTTTCCATAACACCTCAGCAGTGTCACAGACTGATAGCTTCCATGCCACGCTGCATTGATGAAGTAATTGCTGCAAAAGGGACCCAAACCAAGTACTGAGTACATACAGTATGCATGCTTATACTTTTCAGAGGTCCGATATTGTTCTATGTACAATCCTTTTTTTTATTGATTGCATGTAATATTCTAATTTTCTGAGATTGTGGATTTGGGGTTTTCATGAGCTGTAAGCCATAATCATCACAATTATGACAAATCACGGTTTGAACTATCTTGCTTTGCATGTAATGAGTCTATCTCATATATTAGTTTCACCTTTTAAGTTGCATTATTGAAATAAAGCAACTTTTGCACAATATTCTAATTTTTCGAGTTTCACCTGTATATACTGGAAATAGGTTATTTATAAAAACAAGAGAATGGGCATGGCAATTAATATAATTAAATTACTTTATACTCTATCACTAAAACATAGCCATAAGTTGACTTTTGTATGAAATTATTGCTTGTAAGTGTTTTTGAGAAGGTGTTTCCAAAACTTTTGATTTTATTCATAGTCATAGTCATTGTGTAGTAAATTTTGCAGACAGAAAAGGTATAGGAGGGGCTCAAATAAAGTTAAAATTCAGATCAATAATTGTAATTCAATTGAAGTTATGGTGTGTTGTACAGTAGATGCAGTCACATCTAGGACTAAAAATTGTTTTGTGTTGTATTATATTGTTACAAGGCAAGTGCAGGAGAGGAGCATTGAGACAGTTACGAGTTGATGATCAAAAAGTCTGAAATGGTGCTAGAGAAGTTATAGATTAAACAGAGACCAAATAAATGTCAAAAGGCACAGCATTTAAGTGTATATATAATAGTTGTTACTTGTTATAGACCAAATGAGAAACTTTTTATTGTTTCTGTAATATGTCACTTTGTAAGGAGATGGTAATAAAAGAATGGATTATGTGAAAACCCCTGGAAATTAGAGGAAATTATGTAACCATGCAGCAAAGTTGTCAAAGGATTAGAAGGCTAGGCCAGATACGTGTTAGAGTACAGCCACTTACAAGTGAGTCAGGAGAAAACTGTGATGAAAAATACTTCTTCAGAGAAGAATAATATAAAAGAGAAATACTTTGGGGGGGTGTTAAAATAAGAAGGGGAAATCCTTATTGTCCACTATGATACAGGTAAAGTGGAGCCCAAAATGTGAGGGCAGCAAAGAAGACGTGTCAAGAAAGATAAACAACCTTCAGTTACTTTGTAAAACTTTTCATGGAAGTGGTTTAAAAAAGAGACAACTAATAATATAGGAGAATTACATAGTTAATGAGTGTCCCAGAAGTCCCAGAAAAAGAGGACAAAGGGTGGGAGAAATAGGAAAAGGTGGGTATTGAATGTCTTTGACTGTTTTTATATAGAGTGTTGAGTGAACTTACACTTATTTTTGGATTGTGAGAGGATTAGGGTTCAGAGTGAGGATTCTAGCATAGAAAATGCTGTATGTAAAGTGACCAAAAGATAAGGTTGTATTTGATGGAGCTCAGCTGTTAGATGATTGGCTGACTTGCCACCATATCCTGTAGAAAAATTACTCTTCAATGCAGAGCAATGCTGGAGAGAAAAAGTTGGTAAATATCTATGGTCGTTTTGAATGGAAGGGCTGAGAATCTAGAGGACAGCAGTTCAGAACATGAAAAGGCATAATAACAATTTGATGTTTAAAAGTTTTTGAACAGAAAATAAATACATTTTACTCTTAATAAAAAAAAGCCAGTGTAAGGAACCAGTGAGCTTTAATTCTGGCATTTTTAGAATGACTCATATAACTCCCTTTTTTCTTGTCCACTTCAACTTATTTTTCCATGTTATCATAAATAGAGATAGGGAAATGATTCAGCAAACACATTAAAAATAAGTAAGGTTGGCCAAACTTGTTATATTTAAACCATTGGATAACAATTCCTTAACATGTAATATTCATTGTTGTAAAATAAACAAGTAAATAATGTTCCATTTATTCAAACTAGCATTTGAAAATCAATTATATTTTAAAATTCAAATATAGAGATTCAAATTTGGTGTGTTATCAATTTCATTGTAAGTCTATGGAAAACAAAATGTATTTTTCAATTTTTACTTTTGAAATTTGAATGTTAACATTCATTATGCAGAAATATTTAGGACTAAATGCAGAGTGCAGTTGACTGTGTTTGTGTCATTTAGAGCTCAACCCGTTGTAATCAATAGTGCTTTATCTAGTATTACATATTGTTATTTATTTTTTTGTTATATTTTTTTTTCTTTGTGTGTGTGTGTGTCCGTTGCCTTTACAGTGTAACCTATGCTTTCAATGTAAAGTTTACAGCAGTAGTAGTATGCCATTTCACACATCTTACAATAAGATGGTTAAGTATTGCTATGTCATAAAACACTGAAACTAACTGTTAGTGCTTGATATTGTGCATTCAAATACAGGTTAAAATACTATGATAACGCCATCATTATCCCTTCCCCACATGCCCAATGTCTTGGGGTCAAACTTGACTCAGACCTTTCTTTCACTCCTCACATTCAGTCCTTGGCTATAGCCTGCCGCTTCCACCTTAAAAAATCTCTAAAATTAGAAATTTCCTTACACAAAACACAATTAAGATTTTAATCCACTCTCTCATCCTTCCCCACCTCGACTACTGCAACTCCATCCTCTCTGGTCTCCCTAGCTGCCACCTAGCTCCTTTACAATCCATAATGAATGCCTCTGCCAGGTTCATCTTCCTTACAAGGTATCCAAGATGTGGAAAAAGAGCGCTCCAAGCCCATATAAATAAAATATGAAAGTCTTTATTAGGTCATGTAAATACATATAAAAACTCTTTATCTGCTGCACCTCTCTGCCAATTCCTTCACTGGCTTTCTCTTGCCTCCAAGATTAAACACAAAATCCTCACTCTGACATACAAAGCTCTCATCTGCACTGCTCCCCCCTACATTTCAAACCTTGTCTCAGATACTTTCCGTCCCATCCCCTTCACTCTGCTCACAATCTCCTACTCTCCTCTTCTCTTGTTAGTTCCTCACATTCCCATTTACAAGACTTTTCCAGACTGGTTCCCATCTTGTGGAACTCCCTGCCGCCCTCCACAAGACTCTCCCATAGTTTTAACAGCTTAAAGTGCTCCCTAAAGACTCTACTATTCAGGGATGCATACAACCTACACTAACCTTTCCTAACTCCATTGATTTCCCCTTGAACCCCTTAGAATGTAACCCAATGAGCCCATCTGTTTGTAGATTGCCTTAAAGGGACATGAAACCCAATTTTTTTCTTTCATGATTTTGAAAGAGCATGCAACTTTAAACAACTTTCTAATTTACTTCTATTAGCTAATTTTCTCCATTCTCTTGATATTCTTTGCTCAAAAGCATATCTAGATAGGCTCAGTAGCTCCTGTTTGGTGGCTCCACATGGATGCCTCGTGTGATTGGCTCACACATGTGCATTGATATTTCTTCAGCAACGGATATCTAAAGAATGAAGCAAATCAGATAATTGAAATAAATGAAAACTTTGTTTAAAATTGTATTCTCTGTCTGAATCATGAAATATTTTTTTTGGGTTTAATGTCCATTTAATAAGAGCCGACTACAACAGTGCAGCTCTCGGCAGGGTCCTCTACCCATTTGATCCCTATAAATATTATCTTGTATACCACCTATTTTTATAGCACTGCAGAATCTATTGGCACTCTACTAATACCTGATGACCTGACCTATAATAAACCTATTAACCACTAAACCACAAGCCCCCCACGATGAAATATACTAAATTAATCTATTAACCCCTAAACCTCTGGCCTCCCACATCACTACATAAATATATTAATACCTAACCCTAACCCTAACGTAACCCTAAGCATAAGTCTAACCCTAACCCTAACACCCCCTAACTTAAATATAATTAAAATAAAGCTAAATAAACCTTACAATTATTACCTAAATAATTCTTATTTAAAACTAAATACAAACTTACCTGTAAAAAAACCCTAAGCGACCTACAATATAACTAATAGTTATATTGTAGCTATCATAGGTTTTATTTTTATTTCACAGCTAAGTTTGTATTTATTTTAACTAGATAGACTAGTTATTAAATAATTATTAACTGTTTACTAACTACCTAGTTAAAATAAATACAAAGTTACCTGTAAAATAAAACCTAACAAATCAAATACAATTATCTAAATTACAAAAAAACAGGGCATTTATCTATTTTACGGTGCCCAAACCCTAAGTAAAAACTAAAACCCACCCAATAAACCCTTAAAAAAAACCTAACACTAACCCCCAATGATCCACTTACAGTTTTCAAAGACCGGACATCCATCCTCATCCAGCCGGCGAAGTCCTCTTCAAAGCAGGCAGAAGTCCTCATCGAAGCTGGCAGAAGTCTTCATCCAAGCAGGCAGAAGTCTTCATCGAAGCCTGCAGAAGTCTTCATCAAAGCGGGCAGAAGTCTTCATCCAAGCAGGCAGAAGTCTTCATCCAGACAGCATCTTCTATCTTCATCCATCCGGCACGGAGCGGTCCATCTTCCAGACATCAGATGCGGAGCATCCTCTACTTCCGATCGTCGCTGGAAAATGAAGTTCCCTTTAAGTGGAATAGTCAATAGAATGTGAGCTCAATCCTACTGGCTGATTGGATCAGCCAAAAGGATTAAAGCTTAATCCTATTGACTGATTGGATCAGCCAATAGGATTTTTTCCCCTATAATTCCTATTGGCTGATAGAATTCTATCAGCCAATCGGAATGTAAGGGACGCTATCTTGGATGACGTCACTTAAAGGGAACTTAATTTTCCAGTGACGATCGGAAGAAGAGGATGCTCCGCCCCGGATGTCTTGAAGATGGACCCGCTCCGTGCCGGAAGGATGAAGATAGAAGATGCTGTCTGGATGAAGACTTCTGCCCGCTTGGAGGAAGACTTCTGGCCACTTCAATGAAGACTTCTGCCCGCTTGGATGAAGACTTCTGCCGGCTTCGATGAGGACTTCTTCCTGCTTGGATGATGACTTCCCCGGCTGGATGAGAATGGATGTCTGGTCTTCGAAAACTGTAAGTGGATCATCGGGGGTTAGTGTTAGTTTTTTTTAAGGGTTTATTGGGTGGGTTTACCTAGTTAAAATAAATACAAACTTACATGTGAAATAAAAATAAAACCTAAGATAGCTGCAATATAACTATTAGTTATTTTGTAGCTATCTTAAGCTTTTTTTACAGGTAAGTATGTATTTAGTTTAAAATATATATTATTTAGGTAATAATTGTAAGGTTTATTTAGCTTTATTTAAATTATATTTAAGTTAGGGGGTGTTAGGGTTAGGTTTAGACTTATGCTTAGGGTTACGTTAGGGTTATGGTTGGGTTTAGGGGTTAATATATTTATGTAGTGTTAGTGATGTGGGAGGCCAGAGGTTAGGGGTTAATAACTGTATGTAGGTGGCAGTGATGTTAGGGGTGGCAGATTAGGGGTTAATAACTGTAATGTAGGTGGCGGCGATGTTGCGGGCAGCAGATTAGGGGTTAATAACATTATGTAGGTGGCTGCAAAGTCGGGTGTGGCAGATTAGGGGTGTTTAGACATGGTTTTTATGTTAAGGTGTTTTTTCTTTCCCCATAGACATCAATGGGGATGTGTTACGGAGCTTTTGTTTCCACTATTGCAGGTGTTAGGCTTCTTTTTTGATGGCTCTCCCCATTGATGATGGGGAAATTGTGTACGAGCATGTAAAAGCAGCGCTTGTATTTTGGTGCGGTATGGAGCTCAACGCCACCATATCGCCCGCACAAGCCTGCTTTTTCAAAACCTGTAATAGCAGCGCTATAGGAAGGTTAAATAATGCTGCTTTTGTGACAGTCGTTAATTTCCCTATAGCGCTCAAAACTCGTAATCTATCTGATATTTTTTTTACCCCAGCCTGCCCCTAACAGCACAATCACTTTTTCTGAGAACCATCTGTGAGGACCCTGTGTATTATTGAAGGCTATACCAGTATTCTGTTGATTGTACTGAATCGCACAAGTAGCCACAATGTAAAGTCAAATGTTCATTTGTTTATGTATATGTGTGTGCATATGTATAAGTGTTAAATCTAACGTACAAACTAACCTGGAAAGTGTTGGAAAAAAACAAAAAAGAAACACATTTTTGCTAGAGCAGTGTTAAACATGAAAACATAGGTCAACTTTTTAAAGAATTTATAAAAATGCAGAATATAGCAACACAGCAGGTAAGAACTTTATATTATAATAATACAAGATTCTCGCCTAGATTACGAGTTTTGCATTAGAGGCTGTGCAGTGCTAACGAGCAGTTTATGCTCACCGCTCACTTGCAGACAGCGCTGGTATTACGGGTCTTTACAAACCCGGCGTTAGCCGCAAAAAAGTGAGCGTAGAGCAAAATTAATCTCCACATCTCACCTCAATACCAGCGCTGCTTACGTTAGCGGTGAGCTGGTAAAACGTGCTCGTGCACAATTTCACCATAGGAATCAATGGGGAGAGCCGGCTGAAAAAAAACCTAACACCTGAAAAAAAGCAGCGTAAAGCTCCTAACACATTGATTCCTATGGGGAAACACATTTTATGTCTACACCTAACACCCTAACATGAACCCCGAGTCTAAACACCCCTAATATTACACTTATTAACCCCTAATCTCCTGCCCCGGCATCGTCGCCACCTGCATTATATTATTAACCCCTAATCTGCCTCTCCGGACACCGCTGCAACCTAAATTATACTTATGAACCCCTAATCTGCCGCCCCCAACATCGCCGACACCTACATTTTATTTATTAACCCCTAATCTGCCGCCCCTATGTCGCCACAACCTACCTACATTTATTAACCCCTAATCCGCGGTCCCCAACGTCGCCGCCACTATAATAAAGTTATTAACCCCTAAACCTAAGTCTAAACCTAACCCTAACACCCCCTAACTTAAATATAATTAAAATAAATCTAAATAAAATTACTACAATTAACTAAATAATTTCTATTTAAAACTAAATACTTACCTATAAAATAAACCCTAAGCTAGCTACAATATAAGTAATAGTTACATTGTATCTAGTTTAGGGTTTATTTTTATTTTACAGGCAACTTTGTATTTATTTTAACTAGGTACAATAGTTATTAAGTAGTTATTAATTTAAAATAATTTAAAATAAAGACAAATTTACCTGTAAAATAAAACCTAACCTAAGTTGCAATTACACCTAACATTACACTATAATTAAATTAATTACCTAAATTAAATACAATTGATTACAATTAAATAAAATTATCTAAAGTACGAGGAAAAAAAAAACACTAAATTACAGAAAATAATAAAGAAATTACAAGATTTTTAAACTAATTGCACCTACTCTAATCCCCCTAACAAAACAAAAAAGCCCCCCAAAATAAAAAAAAGCCCTACCCTACACTAAATTACAAATAGCCCTTAAAAGGACCTTTCGCAGGGCATTGCCCCAAAGTATTCAGCTCTTTTACTTGTAAAAAAAAAAGTACAAATACCCCCCCAACATTAAAACCCACCACCCACCCAACCAACCCTACTCTAAGACCCACCCAATCCCCCCTTAAAAAAAACACTAACCCCTTGAAGATCACCTTACCGGGAGACGTCTTCACCCAACCGGGCAGAAGTGGCCCTACAGACGGGCAGAAGTCTTCATCCAATCAGGCAGAAGTGGTCCTCCAGACTGGTAGAAGTCTTCATCCAGACGGCATCTTCTATCTTCATCCATCCGCCACGGAGCGGGTCCATCTTCAAGACATCCGCTTCTGTCCATGGCCAACGACTGAATGAAGGTTCCTTTAAATGACGTCATCCAAGATAGCGTCCCTTCAATTCCGATTGTCTGATAGAATTCTATCAGCCAATAGGAATTAAGGTAGAAAAAATCCTATTGGCTGATGCAATCAGCCAAAATGATTGAACTGGCATTCTATTGACTGATTGGAACAGCCAATAGAATGCCAGCTCAATCCTATTGGCTGATTGGATCAGCCAATAGGATTGAACTTAAATCCTATTGGTTGATTGCATCAGCCAATAGGATTTTCACTACCTTAATTCTGATTGGTTGATAGAATTCTATCAGCCAATCGGAATTCAAGGGATGTCATCTTGGAAGACGTCACTTAAAGGTACCTTCATTCAGTCATTGGCCGTGGACAGAAGAGGATGATCCGCGTTGGATGTCTTGAAGATGGACCTGCTCTGCATCCGATGGATGAAGATAGAAGATGCCATCTGGATGAAGACTTCTGCCTGTCTGGAGGACCACTTCTGCCCGGTTGGATGAAGACTTCTGCCCGTCTGGAGGACCACTTCTGCCCAGTTGGGTGAAGACGTCTCCCGGTAAGGTGATCTTCAAGAGGTTAGTTTTAGGTTTTTTAAGGGGGTATTGGGTGGGTTTTAGAGTAGGGTTGGTTGTGTGGGTGGTGGGTTTTAATAATTGGGGGGGTATTTGTACTTTTTTTTTACAGGTAAAAGAGCTGATTACTTTGGGGCAATGCCCTGCAAAAGGCCCTTTTAAGGGCTATTTGTAATTTAGTGTAGGGTATGGCTTTTTTATTTTGGGGGGCTTTTTTATTTTGTTAGGAGGATTAGAGTAGGTGTAATTAGTTTAAAAATCTTGTAATTTCTTTATTATTTTCTGTAATTTTGTAGGTTTTTTTTCCTACTTTAGATCATTTTATTTAATTGTAATTAGTGGTATTTAATTTAGTTAATTTATTTAATTATAGTGTAGTGTTAGGTGATAGTGTAACTTAGGTTAGGTTTTATTTTACAGGTAAATTTGTCTTTATTTTAACTAGGTAGTTATTAAATAGTTAATAACTATGTAATAACTATTGTACCTAGTTAAGATAAATACAAAGTTGCCTGTAAAATAAAAATAAACCCTAAGCTAGCTACAATGTAACTATTCGTTATATTGTAGCTAGTTTAGGGTTTATTTTATAGGTAAGTATTTAGTTTTAAATAGGAATTATTTAGTTAATGATAGCAATTTTATTTAGATTTATTGTAATTATATTTAAGTTAGGGGGGTTAGGGTTAGACTTAGGTTTAGGGGTTAATACATTTAATATAGTGGCGGCGTGGGGGTGGCAGATTAGGGGTCAATAAATGTAGGTAGGTGTTGACGATGTTAGGGACGGCAGATTAGGGGTTAATAATATTTAACTAGTGTTTGCGATGCGGGAGTGTGGCGGTTTAGGGGTTAATATGTTTATTATAGTGGCAGCAATGTCCAGTTCAGCAGATTAGGGGTTAAACATTTTATTTTAGTGTTTGCGATGTGGGGGGGCCTCGGTTTAGGGGTTAATAGGTAGTTTATGGGTGTTAGTGTACTTTTTAGCACTTTAGTTAAGAGTTTTATGCTACGGCGTTGTAGTGTAAAACTACTGACTTTAAAATGCGGTACCAGTCTTGACAGGAGAGGGTCCACCGCTCACTTTGGGTCAGACTTGTAATACTGGCGCTATGCAAGTCCCATTGAAAATATAGGATACGCAATTGATGTAAGTGGATTTGCGGTATTTCCGAGTCTGGCCAAAAAAGTGAGCGGTACACCTGTACCTGCAAGACTCGTAATACCAGCGGGCGTTAAAAAGCAGCATTAGGACCTCTTAACGCTGCTTTTTAACCCTAACGTACAACTCGTAATCTAGGCCTCTGAATGTTAAGCATCAGTATGGAATTAAGTGTTCATAAGAGTAAATGTTTGGCATAAGATTATTATTTTGTGAGTTAAATCCCTAATAAAATGGTGAGTTGGGGTAATTGATTTTATAGTTAATAAAAAATAACAAGCTAACATAAGCAAAAACCCAGATGTGCCTTTTTTCCAATCTCTGTTCTACATTTAATTTTAATTGTGTTGTTTTTATCCATTTTAAAGAGCAATACACAGTTGATTTACAATGCTGACTTAAGCATTTTAACACATTTGTGAACAATTATATTCTTTATTATTTTTTTTTATTTTTTTTTGCCAATCAAAAGCAGTATAAACTTGATCTTTGAGCTATTTTTACTGCCTTATGTTACTCTGGAAACATGTTATAAACATTAATGAAAAGACTTAAAGGGACAGTCTACACCAGAATTTTTATTGTTTTAAAAGATAGATAATCCCTTTATTACCCATTTCCCAGTTTTGCATAACCAACACATTTATAATAATATACTTTTAACCTCTGTGATTATCTTGTATCTAAGCCTCTGAAAACTGCCCATTTTTTCAGTTCTTTTGACAGACTTGCAGTCTAGCCAATCAGTGCCTGCTCCCAGATTACTTCACGTGCACGAGCACAGTGTTATCTATATGAAATATATGAACTAACACCCTCTAGTGGGGAAAAACTCGTAAAATGCAATCTGAAAGAGGTGGGCTTCAAGGTCTAAGAAATTAGCATATGAACCTCCTAGGTTAAGCTTTCAACTAAGAATACCAAGAGAACAAAGCAAAATTGGTGATAAAAGTAAATTTGAAAATTGTTTAAAATGACATGCTCTATCTGAATCATGAAAGTTTATTTTGGCCTAGACTGTCCCTTTAAAAGAAGGGACTAAAATTTAAGAAAAATGGTAGCAAGGAATGTGTTTCAGTGTGTATTAGCTGGAATAAAGGATCAATATTAAGCAGAGCTTATTCATTGTTTGTTTGAATGTTTTCCATGATGAAGTAGTGAATAACATGTGATTATAGTTCCATTTTAAGGCAAGTTCACATGAGGACAGTTACTATGCTACCATAAGCCAATCATTTACTTTTTTAAAATATGATTAAAATCAATTCAAACCCTGTGATCTACAAAAAAAGTATATTTAGATTTTCAGGGTTAATAATATATTGTGCAAAGCTTGTATAAACATTGCATGTAAAGTTTATGAGTTTGCAAGACATTGTAAATATGCAACAGCTAGATGAAAACAGATACACAGAGGGCATGATGATCGAAAGTTCTCCTCTCAGGTGAGATGATCTTAAATGATCCACCAGTGCTTTAATATCCCTAGTGAAATTCTTAAAAGGCAGATTTTGCGATACTTCTCCAATGGGTGTTCCTTGCATTTCTGTATGTGAAGAAGAGACAAACCCAGTGCAATCTAGCATTTCATGACATGACAGCTCTTCTGCCTTTATACTTTGTGTATTCTATATTACTTTACACTTAAGATTACATTTTATTATATTTAAACTTTGCACTTTCTATTTTGTATTTTATTTTGTTTAAAACTTTCAGGGTATCTGTGGTTAACATTAAATAAACTACAGATGTATCATAGATATCTAACATTTCATTTTGTACCTAAAAATCCTATTTGATATGAGATGGTCTTGGCTGGGTAAAACAACTCCCATTCTTCTTGCTCTGAAACATTTGGTCATTAGTTCAGGCAATTTATTTTAAAGAGATGGTCATCTATATGGCTGTGTATTGCAAATCTTAGATCAGACATAAGATACCTTACTCCTGATTAACATAGCATCTGACAACAAAAGGTTAAGCTTTGAAGCTCACAGCCCCGTAGGGGGTAGCAAACAAAAATTCTGCACAGACCTGTTAATTGCCCCTGAGCATCAGATAAACATGTACTGAACCAAACAGAAACACATTTGTATTGTAGCTTTAAAATTAATTTTTATAGTAAAACTTGTGTTTACATTTCAAGTATAATTGATTCTCAGACTGTATATATATATATATATATATATATATATATATACAGGGAGTGCAGAATTATTAGGCAAATGAGTATTTTGACCACATCATCCTCTTTATGCATGTTGTCTTACTCCAAGCTGTATAGGCTCGAAAGCCTACTACCAATTAAGCATATTAGGTGATGTGCATCTCTGTAATGAGAAGGGGTGTGGTCTAATGACATCAACACCCTATATCAGGTGTGCATAATTATTAGGCAACTTCCTTTCCTTTGGCAAAATGGGTCAAAAGAAGGACTTGACAGGCTCAGAAAAGTCAAAAATAGTGAGATATCTTGCAGAGGGATGCAGCACTCTTAAAATTGCAAAGCTTCTGAAGCGTGATCATCGAACAATCAAGCGTTTCATTCAAAATAGTCAACAGGAACAGAAGCGTGTGGAAAAACCAAGGCGCAAAATAACTGCCCATGAACTGAGAAAAGTCAAGCGTGCAGCTGCCAAGATGCCACTTGCCACCAGTTTGGCCATATTTCAGAGCTGCAACATCACTGGAGTGCCCAAAAGCACAAGGTGTGCAATACTCAGAGACATGACCAAGATAAGAAAAGCTGAAAGACGACCACCACTGAACAAGACACACAAGCTGAAATGGTTTTATGGACTGATGAAATGAGAGTGAGTCTTGATGGGCCAGATGGATGGGGCCGTGGCTGGATTGGTAAAGGGCAGAGAGCTCCAGTCCGACTCAGACGCCAGCAAGGTGGAGGTGGAGTACTGGTTTGGGCTGGTATCATCAAAGATGAGCTTGTGGGGCCTTTTCGGGTTGAGGATGGAGTCAAGCTCAACTCCCAGTCCTACTGCCAGTTTCTGGAAGACACCTTCTTCAAGCAGTGGTACAGGAAGAAGTCTGCATCCTTCAAGAAAAACATGATTTTCATGCAGGACAATGCTCCATCACACGCGTCCAAGTACTCCACAGCGTGGCTGGCAAGAAAGGGTATAAAAGAAGAAAATCTAATGACATGGCCTCCTTGTTCACCTGATCTGAACCCCATTGAGAACCTGTGGTCCATCATCAAATGTGAGATTTACAAGGAGGGAAAACAGTACATCTCTCTGAACAGTGTCTGGGAGGCTGTGGTTGCTGCTGCATGCAATGTTGATGGTGAACAGATCAAAACACTGACAGAATCCATGGATGGCAGGCTTTTGAGTGTCCTTGCAAAGAAAGGTGGCTATATTGGTCACTGATTTGTTATTTTTTTGTTTTTGAATGTCAGAAATGTATATTTGTGAATGTTGAGATGTTATATTTGTTTCCCTGGTAAAAATAAATAATTTAAATGGGTATATATTTGTTTTTTGTTAAGTTGCCTAATAATTATGCACAGTAATAGTCA
Organism: Bombina bombina; assembly: GCF_027579735.1. NCBI lineage: Eukaryota > Metazoa > Chordata > Amphibia > Anura > Bombinatoridae > Bombina > Bombina bombina. The sequence continues at coordinate 355,664,751 of NC_069502.1, forward strand.
CCTGCACACACAGATATCCCCCTAAAATAGCTAAAACTAAAAACAAACTAAAAACTACTTCCAAAAATATTCAGCTTTGATATTAATGACTTTTTTGGGTTCATTGAGAACATGGTTGTTGTTCAATAATAAAATTAATCCTCAAAAATACAACTTGCCTAATAATTCTATATGGTAGATGTATAAATGTTTGTTTCAAAATGGTAAGATTTGTTTTATTATTTTACAGACAGCAAAATGTATTAGCCATAAAACATGGATCTGTGTATCCAAAAATTATTAGGAATGTGAAACTTGCTGTGTTTGTATGAATATTTTGCCAGGATGTTAAAGGGACAGTCAACCCAAATTTTCAAATAGGTAATTCCTATAAAGTTGCTAACGATTCTTATTTTGCACTGTAGCCTAATTTAGTAGCCTAAATCGTTTCTACGCATTTGTACTTACTTTTTTCTCTTGTGGCTTTTTAAAATGCCCGCCTGCCCCCTCCCATATTTCGTCATCAGGATCTTCACGATCTTCATTGCCCAGCTCTAACTCTGCTAATTCTCGTCCATCCACACTCCCGTGTTTTGCGCATGTGCAGTGCGCCACTAACGCTTTAGGGGGAAGGTTTTAAAAGGGAACTCTAAATCAAGAGTTTCTTTAAAATATTTAAAATATAGAATTAATTGTTTTGTATATGCATTTTATTGGGGGTTTGTTTTAAAGAATAATTACTAAATATATTGTATTATAACCCGGCCATATACTGACACAACAGTGTATTTAGGATTGTGTTTTTAAACATTCTGATTATGCTTATAGATTCTGATATTGATTATGATTATGCTCATAGATTCTGTGTAACATTAACAAATTAAGATCATACTTTGTATATGTAAATGTGTCTTTTACAAATTACACTGCATTTCTACATTTTAAAATAATACTGAAAAACTGTCAGCTTCAGTTTCCCAGAGAGCTCCATTACATCCTATGGGCTAGATCATCAAACATTCTCTAGTTTGGAAAGAAAATTATCATGCAAACTCCACATGGGTTGAACTCACTGAATTTTCTAAGAAAAGGGTGAAACCTAGAAGTCCCAGAGAGATGAAAAAAGCCTTCCATAGAAAGTAATGAAGTGCTCTGGGATACAAAATTTCACATAGGAGAGAGACGGTAACTGGAGAACACTTGGGGCTGATATAAAGTCTCAGATTGCAAAATATACACAGAGATATACAAAGTATGATCCTAATTTGTTTTATTGCACTGGACTCATCCCTCCTTCAGATAGCGAAATGAGAGAGATCTCATAGTACTTCAGAGTTTTGTCCTTTTTCTGAGCATTCAGTGAGTTCAGCCCTTGTGAAGTCTTCACTACAATTTATCTCCAAGATGTATACTCTTTGATCATCAGGGCCAGAGAGAGAGAAAGAGAGAGAGAGAGAGAGAGAGAGAGAGAGAGAGAGAGAGAGGGAGAGAGAGAGATGGATAGAGAGACTTAAGCTACCAAAAATACATATTAGATATATTTTTCTCCCCTTTGTTTATCCTTTTAATATTTTTTGACCCAAAAACACTTTTTTGTTAATTTTTGTTTTGACTTTTTTAGATCCTACTGTACCTATTTTTTCCATTTAAATTTAAAAAATAATTTGGCTTCAAAATAAAGTAAAATATACTTAACATTATTAAGAAGATGATTTTACCCCCAGAATAGAGCTAAACATTTATTAATAGAACATTGAAATCATTAATTTTAAATTACAACATTCTCACATCCTTTGAGGAAAGTATTATATTTAGGCTCTAAAATGGTGCTTTAAATGCAGTACTTTTACCGCATTCAGGTTCTTACAGATTATTTTTAAAGGAAAGTAAATTTTAAATTTACTTCAACAATTTGAAATGATTTAAAATATTTACAGGCTGCTTACTGTTAAAGTCTTGAGAATCTGTTTTATATGGTGTTTAGCACCCCATCCTATTATATGCTATCAGAATTGCTGACTGTATTTCTATGACTTTATGTGCAAGAGCAGCAATACATTGTGTCTAGAAGGATCACTTAACTATGTTTTAGACCTATGCATGGGTTAAAACTTTAGTTGACCAGATGTCCTGGATTTTATGGGGCAATCTTGGATTTAGAGCATATGTCTCTAAATTTTCAAGGGACAATTCAGGACACCTGAATTTCCTTCTGGTGTCATGAAATGTCCCAGATTTGTACTCCACATCTGTCCACAGAACTGTACAGCTGGTGGCTGTGGGACTGTAGACATAGTTTCAGTTTTTTTTTTCTTAATGAAAAATTTTCTTGGTGACTTGACCTGAAGAAATCCCACACTATTTATCAACAGGACATGGGAAGTGAAGTAGCTGTTACAGATCGCAGTTAGGAGAAGGAGAGCAGCAACAGAGCTCTGCATGGCATTAGGACCATCCCGGATAGGACTCTCAGAGATTTGTGCAACAGGGTGATTGCCACATTTTCTAATTATACTATAAAAGCTACCCTACTCCTATATTTTCTCCCCCAATGTGTCCTCTCTCTCTGCTCATCTTTGTCCTATTTCCCCCTCCAATATGTCCTCCCCCTCTGTGTCCTCTCTCCCTTGACTTCCTGTCCTCTTTTTCTTCTCAGTGTCCTCCACCTCTCCCTCTGTGTCCTCTGCTGCCCTCCCTCTGTGTCCTCTCTCTCCCTCTTTGTTCTCTCTCTTCTATCTGTGTCCTCTCACTCTACATCCTTCTGTGTTCTATTCCTTGCTCTTTGTGTCCATTTTTCTCCCTCTGTGTCCTCTCCCCCATGTCACTCATTACTTCTCCCTCCCTCTGTGTCCTCTCTCTCCCTACCTCTGTGTCCACTATCCCACTCTACATCCTTCAGTGTCTCCTTTATCCCACTCTACATCCTTCAGTGTCCTCTATCACCCTGGATATCTTGTTCCTCTCTTCCTCTTTCTCATTTCTCTGTGTCCTCTCTCTCTCTCTCTCTCTCACTCTACCTCTCTCTGTGTCCTTTGTCTCTCTCTCTCTCTCTCTCTCTCTCTCTCAATCTACCTCACTCCCGCCCCCTCTGCCTCTCCCTCCCTCTCCCTTCCCCATATCCCTCCTTTTTATTTCTCCTTTTCTCTCTATCCCTCTCCCCCTCTCTCTCTACATCTCTCTCCCTCCTCTTTATCTATCTTTCTCTCTCTTCTTCTGTATCTCTCTCCCCTTCTCCCCCCCCCCCCCTGTGTTATCTCTCATTTTTTTTTTCTCTCTTTTTTTATGGTACACTTTGTATGTTCTGTCTAAATCGTGAAATAAGATTTAATAATTTAAAATGTTTAGTTAAGCATACTAAAACAACCTTGCAACATACTTACACTATTTATTGCTTACTTTTCATGTACTTTAGACCTGAAATTGTAGAATTTCTTTTTTCAAAATGGTTTTTATTGAAGTCATAAACAGATACAACATATAGGGTACGCCCCAAGACATTTACAGATAAGTGTATGCACAATATAATTAGAAAAGTATGGTAGAAAACAACCATGCAGAAAAAGCATTACGTTTCCATATATTTCAAGCAATATTATAGACTTTGGGCTGTCTACAGGGAGACTTCAGTTTTTCAAATAGAATATCATAAATGTAGAATAAACAAAAATGGTCCTCTCTGTGCCATATTAAAGTAGGTTAGGGTATTTATTCAGATAAGATTAGGGCCAGGGAGTAGCTAGCTCTATAGTTTTGTGAGGAGGGGAAAGCAGCGGGCAAGAGCCGCTCAAATTAGAGTGGGGGGGGAATGGAGGGCGGAGCCAGACAGCATGTCGGGTTTGCAAATGCGCTGGGATCGCAGAGCTTTCATGTACAGTAGTGTAGTTATCCTCTAATTACGTCATGAGTAAGTTTAAGCTAGGGTATGTGGGAGTAAGGGTAGCTGCCAATGACGGATATAAACAGGGGGAGATATTTATATATATGAAGAGCGGGGGACTGCTACATGAACCCCTCTCCTGGGGAGATGCCATTCAAAGGCAATGTGGGTAAAGGAGTAGGGATATGACCCGCAGGTAATATATGCCGGCGGGAAAGGGCGGAGAGGGGTCAGATAGAAAAGATACATAAGTAGGTATAATTATAAACTAATACCACTAGAGGGGGATTTCCCTACATGTACTGGGTAGGGAATGTCCTGAAGAAGCTATGTAACCCTCATATGCAGGCTTATAAGAAGTTAGTGAAACTATAAAATATATAAGAGAACTTAGAGTAAATTGTCCTAGGGTCAGGGCCAGGAGGTCTAAATGTGTGGTAATAATTAATGAGTTAGGTTTTTCTCTCAACTACCTAAGGGAGAAATGAGGGGTTATATTTATGCTCTTCCCTTGGAGCATGCGCGTATGAGAGCCTACTAGCCGGGATTTGAGTCTATACTACACTTATCATGACTAAAATCAATGCCTCTATAAAGCAAGAGAGGAGCTACCAATTCGACATAATCTAGAGGCCATAGTTAATTGCACTCAACATATAAATGAATAGTATATATCTTTTCCCAGTAGGACTTTAAACCATACAGCACCATAAAGAATACAATGTCAACGATAAGCCTTGTAAAGCTAGATATCTCGGTTTAGTGATAACAAAACATAGCATTTGTCACATTAGAACAGTAATATAAAAGAGCGCAACTATTGAAGTGAGAAGAGTCCTAGCAAGACCTCATTGAACTGTATTCCATCAATAACTATACATAAATATAGGAGAGGTAAATAAGACATTAAACTATAAAATAGTAGAGGCTTATGGATATCCTATGGGGAATAATCTGGATGATCCACCATTTTATCAGAGTAAGGTATGGTGTAATGTAGAGTTAATATTAGCCTTTCTCCAACTATGGTGGCCTAAATAGAAGTAACCATCCCGGCTTAGCTATAAATGGCTATACAATGTACTTATCCCATAAGCATTAAAAGTGTCAAGATCATACAGAAATATATAACAGGACCTCATAGGAAAACTAGACAATTAAACTTTATAGGCAGACGTTTTCCATTTGTACTCAGCACTAGTAATCTATTAACTATGTTACTCAGGCTAGGGGTAGCTATGGGGGTGAAGGTTAGGGTTGGTATTATAGGTAGTATGGTAACAGAAACTATTTGGAGGGTGATCCTTCTGCAAAGATGGCTACAGTGTGTGGAAGGAACTAGAGCAATACATAATATTTTACTGTGAGGTACAAAGCAGCACTGGGTCTTGTAGCTGGGGAAGGTAGGTGCGGGAATATTGTAAGGAATCATTCAATCTAATAGTGAGTAGCTACTAAGGTTGAGGTAATAAGTTCTAATGTTTAAAGAGGTGTTTAAATGTTTAGGTTATGGTTATGGTGATGCTATCCCAGGTATAACTCAGTGGGTAGAGAATCAACTTAAGGGGGCCAGTCATTTTTAAATAAGTTAGCAGTGTAAATTTTTATACTAGATGAAGCAATTCTGTAACCTTAATAACAAAAACATAGTATAATATAACGTTACACATTCAGCAAACAATACTCATGTAGAGTGCTTTGTATGGAAAAGGAACCGCTCTGAAGAATATTAGGATGAGTGAGTAACTAAACACTAAACAAGCTACATTAAAATAAGTACAATATGGTCACTCATGCTAAAATAACAAGTAATATAAGGCTAGTTTTAAATATACAACAGAAAACATAAAAGCATTAGCTAGGCTCATGAAATAGAATAAAATTTCCTAATCCTCAGAGTACATGAATATCAACATAGGTTCATGAGAGCACAGTGTAAAATAAGAAACATGAGGAATCTATACAGTAGTGGTTCCATGAAAAAGAACGAAAAGCCCAGGGAATTGATTACTTAAGATAATTTCAAGTAGCTTCAAGTGGGCTTAAACTAAATGAGACAAAGCTAGATACTCTGAGCAGAATTAGGACCTCATGTGAACCAGTAGATAAGGCTAGTTCCATGTAGGTGTAACAGCTAAGGGTGCCACATATAAATTCAAACCTACAGTTATCATGCTAGTGGACTCCTATTCATATGGTAAATACATTTTCTTGGGAAATGACTTAGAATAAAATAAGAACAAAACAGTCCTCTGTAAGAATTCAATATGGGTGTACCAACTGATAGACAAACTGGTTGTGCACACTGAAAATCAAAGGCAGGTGCAGTGATCTATTGTGCAATAGCACTTAACTCATTCCCAGTCTCGCATTTGAGATATAATTAAGCCATAGCAGGAGAAATGTGCTGGGTCAGCAAGATATGAAACAATAAGCTATTCGTCCCCTGCTCATATAAGATGGCTCTGTCCAAATTAAGGCAACCAAATTGTACTCTCTTAGTAGATATGCTTTTCCATATATCCTTATACAACAACTAAGTTGAATGCAGGCATACTTAAGCAGCGAAAGGCTTAAGCGTTACAACTACAAGACCTGTAAATAGTTGCATGAGATAAATAAGGAGCTGCAAACATGTAGGTACATAAACATTCTCCTATAGTACTGCAGAAGATTATGGTCTTTAAAATAATTAGGATTATAGTGGTAGAAGCACAAAACATTCAGGCATGCATCAACTTGGACAGAAAACTGTTATCAAGACTAAAAATGAGCAACTTAAAACTACAAACTATAAAAACAATTGCCATGCAGCTAGCATCATAAGGGAAATATAATGTTCAAAGCAATAAGTTTCCAACTTTCAGGCCCCAAAGCCGTCATCCGGAGTATGATCTATTTATCAACTACTGAGTAGAAATCCCAAAATGCATGCTCAGACTGAACCAAGTTTCATCATTTAGAATAGAACAGTGTCCTGCTGTATCTCGCTTGAGAGCAATCCAGATACTGTCCAGTGCTAGTTAGGCAGTCACCCTATACAGGGAGTGCAGAATTATTAGGCAAATTAGTATTTTGACCACATCATCCTCTTTATGCATGTTGTCTTACTCCAAGCTGTATAGGCTCGAAAGCCTACTACCAATTAAGCATATTAGGTGATGTGCATCTCTGTAATGAGAAGGGGTGTGGTCTAATGACATCAACACCCTATATCAGGTGTGCATAATTATTAGGCAACTTCCTTTCCTTTGGCAAAATGGGTCAAAAGAAGGACTTGACAGGCTCAGAAAAGTCAAAAATAGTGAGATATCTTGCAGAGGGTTGCAGCACTCTTAAAATTGCAAAGCTTCTGAAGCGTGATCATCGAACAATCAAGCGTTTCATTCAAAATAGTCAACAGGGTCGCAAGAAGCGTGTGGAAAAACCAAGGCGCAAAATAACTGCCCATGAACTGAGAAAAGTCAAGCGTGCAGCTGCCAAGATGCCACTTGCCACCAGTTTGGCCATATTTCAGAGCTGCAACATCACTGGAGTGCCCAAAAGCACAAGGTGTGCAATACTCAGAGACATGGCCAAGGTAAGAAAGGCTGAAAGACGACCACCACTGAACAAGACACACAAGCTGAAACGTCAAGACTGGGCCAAGAAATATCTCAAGACTGATTTTTCTAAGGTTTTATGGACTGATGAAATGAGAGTGAGTCTTGATGGGCCAGATGGATGGGCCCGTGGCTGGATTGGTAAAGGGCAGAGAGCTCCAGTCCGACTCAGACGCCAGCAAGGTGGAGGTAGAGTACTGGTTTGGGCTGGTATCATCAAAGATGAGCTTGTGGGGCCTTTTCGGGTTGAGGATGGAGTCAAGCTCAACTCCCAGTCCTACTGCCAGTTTCTGGAAGACACCTTCTTCAAGCAGTGATACAGGAAGAAGTCTGCATCCTTCAAGAAAAACATGATTTTCATGCAGGACAATGCTCCATCACACGCGTCCAAGTACTCCACAGCGTGGCTGTCAAGAAAGGGTATAAAAGAAGAAAATCTAATGACATGGCCTCCTTGTTCACCTGATCTGAACCCCATTGAGAACCTGTGGTTCATCATCAAATGTGAGATTTACAAGGAGGGAAAACAGTACACCTCTCTGAACAGTGTCTGGGAGGCTATGGTTGCTGCTGCACGCAATGTTGATGGTGAACAGATCAAAACACTGACAGAATCCATGGATGGCAGGCTTTTGAGTGTCCTTGCAAAGAAAGGTGGCTATATTGGTCACTGATTTGTTTTTGTTTTGTTTTTGAATGTCAGAAATGTATATTTGTGAATGTTGAGATGTTATATTGGTTTCACTGGTAAAAATAAATAATTGAAATGGGTATATATTTGTTTTTTGTTAAGTTGCCTAATAATTATGCACAGTAATAGTCACCTGCACACACAGATATCCCCCTAAAATAGCTATAACTAAAAACAAACTAAAAACTTCTTCCAAAACTATTCAGTTTTGATATTAATGAGTTTTTTGGGTTCATTGAGAACATGGTTGTTGTTCAATAATAAAATTAATCCTCAAAAATACAACTTGCCTAATAATTCTGCACTCCCTGTACCATCTCTTGGGTTCCAGCAAGAATGTACAGAGTTCTGTGCAAGTTTATATATCCAACGAGAACATCTCAAATGTGCAGGTATTTGGCTATCAGGGACTCTTATTGTGAAATAGGTAGTTAACTCGGCAGAGGATTTTTGTACGTCTGGGAGTCTGTCAGAGCGGCGCTCAGTCTCTAAGTCCCAAACTGTACCTGTGTCTCCGATAGTGTATTCAAAAGGGCTGTCCATAGGAGCACTCAGCCGCTGGTCTGACCCTGACACTATTGCGGACGCAGCTAGATGGCCGTTACTCAACTCTGCATCTCCAGTGCTTCCGGCTTTTCGCGTAGCAATGCTATCGATCTCCCATTTAGAGCCCATCATTATTTCTGTAAATAAAACTGAAGTAGAGGGAACAGGGTTTGTTGGGATGCTCCTCCTGGCAGCTGTAGGCTCAATCTCCCCTATATATGTGTCAGTATCTTGTTGAGCTCTCCTCCGCTGCTCCATACTTGTAGCGCACTTCTGTGTTGCAGACGTTGCCTCTTCCACGTGTGCGCCTCTCAGTATGGATATGAGGTCTTTGAATCCTGCAGACATCTTTTGGTCTAGGTCCAATAGGAGGTGAAAAATGGCGATATTTGCTTCCTCCATGTTGAAAGAATGTCAGTAGGGTACAGGTTATCGCTGAAACTTAAAAATCTTGTAAATTGGCCCGGTACTGTTTGGATGCGTCCCAAGGCCTGAAATACTTTAAGCCCGAGTCCCTCTGCACCGTCGGACAGACACTGAGATAAGCTATAGCCACCAAAACTGTCACCTACAGATAATCATAAGCTTAATTGGCAGAAAAATAATTATTTTAAATCTTTTTTCCCCTTTGTTGAAATTAATTTACGGAGCAGCAGAGCAAAAACATGACCGCTCCGGTTGCTGGCCGGCTCCGCCCACCAATTGTGAAATTTCTAATTTTCAGAGCTGGAAATGCACAATGTTTTTCAAGGCTAACTCTGCTACATATGTTTTCCCCATTGGCTTTAACAGATAACAAATACAAAATAATTAACTTTCGTACTTCCATAATGACATTGGCTAGCCTTGTTGTCTGGAGGCTCAAGCCCAGATTATCTACTCCAAATAAGGTAGGTGATGGGTATATTTTGGTTAGTGAAAAACAATTGCAGTAAAAAAGTTAACTTATTTTAAAAATGTTCACACTTGGCTGATGTTATACTGTAGCAAGAAAGCAAATATGTCTTTGTTACTAGGTGTTTAAACTTTTTTTAAAAATATTGTGCGCCTAGACAATAGCTGGTTTAGGGATTTGTAGATTTTACTTTTTTGGCTTCCTCTGGAATGTGTAACAAAATAAAGTTTTTACAATAAAAACAAAAGCAAGATATGAAAGAGTAAGAGGGGTGGTAACATTGTGTATTAATAAGGAGAATGTGAAGCAGCAAATAAGAGAGGGAGTTAAAGAGTTAATTAAAGGAAGTTAGATATATAAATTGTGTTATAATGGTTAATCCTAAAATAATTTAGCACCAGGCTTTCCCATTAATGTAATCCCTTGCTGGCAGTGATGCAGAGAGTTTGATCATTACATAATGATCTATTTATTTACATTTATGTAACCTAAAAGAGACTTTGGGGCCTATTTATTAAATGCCTGTCCGACATAATCCGATCAGCGGAACATGTCCGACAGACATCGCTCAATGTGGAGAGCAATACGCTCTCCATATTCAGCCGCTAGCAGGTGGGTTTTAGCTGCTACAGCAGCGTACGGCTAAAAAATATTTTGGCTAAGAGGTGACACTTTCACCTCTTAGCCAATAGCAGTGTGGTAAATCCGGCTCCAATGGCCGCAAAGCCGGATTTACCGCACGGCTATTGACTAAGAGGTGAAAATGTCACCTCTTAGCCAAAACATTTTTTAGCCATGGGCTAAAAATGGCCACCGATTGAATCAAATAAAGGAGCTTTCTACATGAAGCATCTTATACTTCATGAATGAAAGTGCCCTTTATATGTTTCAAAGTAAACCCTAGCATTTATACAACGTTAGGGTTTACTTTCACTTTAAATGTGAGAGGCTTAATATTCCAATGTGTTGAAAGAGTATGTTTTATGAAGTTCAATAAATAAAATATTTGAAAGTGAAATTATAAGTGGTTGATAAAGTAAATAGGTGAATAATTCACCAATTTTTAATTTTGTTGATAAATATTGTTTTTACGTTTCACACAAAGCTATTCTTCAATTTATATATTTAACAATATACATTTCTACACTTAAGGCACAGAACATTTTACAAATTGTTATACAAAACAGCCCTATTTAAACATATAAACAATTATTTTTAATTTTATTGGTGAACAATGGCACACCTCACAAACATAAAAATATGTTTGTATTTTTCTCAGTATAGGAATATTGTTAATAAATACAACACATTTTAAAATGCTCTTGTACGTCTCTTAAAATAAGACATAATTAATTTACAGCTAGAATACAAGTTTGACTTTATGAGTGAAAAAATTGTTATGCTTCATAACGCTGCTTTTTCCTTAACAGTGCTATTACAAGTCTTGTAGGTATAGGTGTACTGCACACCTTTTTGGCCATCACGCAACGTCAGTACTGCACTTTTTAAAAAGTCCTTTTTCAATGTGACTTTCATAGTGCCGGTATTACGAGTTTGCCTGGGAGGCCAAAAAGTGAGCGGTACACCCTATACTGACAAGATCCGTACCACCATCTAAAGTCAGTAGTTATGAGTTTTATATTACAAAGCTGTACCATAAAACTCATAACTAAAGTGTTAAAAAGTACACTAACACTCATAAATGACCTATTAACCCCTAAACCGAGGCCCTCCCGCATCGCAAACACTATAATAAATGTATTAACCCCTAATCTGTCGCTCTGGACATCGCCACCACTAAATAAAATTATTAACCCCTATTCCGCCACTCCCCGACATTGTCGCCACTATAATAAACCTATTAACCCCTAAACTGCCGCCCTCCCATATCGCAAACACTATTTAAAGATTATTAACCCCTAATCTGCCACACACCCACACCGCCGCTATAATAAACCTATTAACCCATAAACCGCAAGCCCCCCCACAATGAAATATACTAAAATAAATTATTAACCCCTAAACCTCTGACCTCCCACATCACTAACTCTACATAAATATATTAACCCCTAACCCTAACATAACCCTAAGTCTAACCCTAACCCTAACGTAACCCTAAGCCTAACACCACATAAGTTAAATATAATTAAAATAAAGCTAAATAAACCTTACAATTATTAAATAAATAATTCCTATTTAAAACTAAATACATACTTACCTGTAAAATAAAACCTAAGCTAGATACAATGTAACTAATAGTTATATTGTAGATATCTAAGGTTTTATTTTTATTTCACAGCTAAATTTGTATTTATTTTAACTAGGTTGACTAGTTAGTAAATAGTTATTAACTATTTACTAGCTACCTGGTTAAAATAAATACAAAGTGACATGTAAAGTTTAGTGTAGGCTAGGGTTTTTTTTTGGGGGGGGGCTTTTCTATTTTGATAGGGCTATTGGATTAGGAGTAATTCATTTTTATTTTTGATAATTTTGTTTTTTATTTTTTGTAATTTAGGTTTTTTTTTGTAATTCAGACAAATGTATTTTAATAATATAATTTATTTTATTTTATTGTAATGTTAGTTTTTAGTGTAAGGCGGGTTAGGTTTTATTTTACAGGTAACCTTGTATTTATTTTAACTAGGTAGCTAGTAAATAGTTAATAACTATTTACTAACTTATCTACCTAGTTAAAATAAATACAAACTAAGCTGTGAAATAAAAATAAAACCTAAGATAGCTACAATTTAACTATTAGTTATATTGTAGCTATCTTACTGCTAGATTACGAGTTTTTGTCGGTAAGGCTTGCGGGTCTAAGGCTCCTTTTTTTCCAACCGGTCCCTTAAGCCAACGCTGGAATTACAGTTTTTTTTAAACCCGGCATTAGCCGCAAAAAGGTGAGCGTAGAGCAAAATTTAGCTCCACATCTCACCTCAATACCAGCGTTGCTTAAGTAAGCGGTAAGCTGGAAAAACGTGCTTGTGCACAATTTCCCCATAGGAAACAATGGGGCTGAGCTGGCTGAATAAAACCTAACACCTGCAAAAAAGCAGCGTTCAGCTCCTAACGCAGCCCCATTGTTTCCTATGGGAAAATAAAAAATATGTCTGCACCTAACACCCAAACATGAACCTGAGTCTAAACACCCCTAGTCTTACATTTATTAACCCCTAATCTGCCGCCCTCGACATCGTTGCCACCTGCATTATACTATTGACCCCTAATCTGCCGCTCTGGACACCACCACCACCTACATTATACTTATAAACCCCTAATCTGCTGCCCCCAACATCGCCGACACCTACATTATAGTTATTAACCCCTAATCTGCCCCCCCACAACATTGCCGCAACTATATTAAATTAATTAATCCCTAATCTGCCGCCACCAACGTCGCCACCACTATAATAAAGTTATTAACCCCTAAACCTAAGTCTAACCCTAATCCTAACACCCCCCAAATTTAAATATAATTTAAATAAATCTAAATAAAATAACTACGATTAACTAAATTATTCCTATTTAAAACTAAATACTTACCTATAAAATAAACCATAAGATAGCTACAATATAACTAATAGTTATATTATGATTTATTTTTATTTTACAGACAACTTTGTATTTATTTTAGCTAGGTACAATAGTTATTAAATAGTTATTAACTATTTAATAACTACCTAGCTAGAATAAGTACAAAATTACCGGTAAAATAAATTCTAACCTAAGTTACAATTACACCTAACACTACACTATCATTAAACTAATTACCTAAACTACCTACAATTAATTACAATTAAATTAAATAAACTAAATTACAGGGGGAAAAAAATTACAAGAAGTTTAAACTAATTATACCTAATCTAAGCCCCCTAATAAAATAAAAAAGCCCCCAAAATATTAAATACCCTACCCTATACTAAATTATAAATAGCCCTTAAAAGGGCATTACCCCAAAGTAATCAGCTCTTTTACCTGTAAAAGAAATTTACAATACCCCCCCAACATTACAACCCACCACCCACACACCCCTACTATAAAACCCACCCAATCCCCCCTTAAAAAAAATAACACTACCCCATTGAAGATCACCCTACCTTGAGCCGTCTTCACTCAGCCGGGCACAAGTGGTCATCCGATCCGGGCAGAAATCTTCATCTGATGGGGCAGAAGAGGACATCCAGACTGGCAGAAGTCTTCATCCTATCCGGGCAGAAGAGGACATCCAGACCGGCAGAAGGCTTCATCCAAGCGGCATCTTCTATCTTCTTCCATCCAACAAGGAGCGACTCCATCTTGAAGACATCCAGCGCGGAGCATTGTTCCAGCACGACAGACTAACGATGAATGACGGTTCCTTTAAATGACGTCATCCAAGATGGCTTCCCTCAAATTCCGATTGGCTGATAGGATTCTATCAGCCAATCGGAATTAAGGTAGTAAAAATCTGATTGGTTGATTTCATCGGAATTCGAGGGACGCCATCTTGGATGATGTCATTTAAAGGAACCATCATTCATCGTTAGTCCGTCGTGCTGGAAGGATGCACCGCACCGGATGTCTTCAAGATGGCGTCGCTCCTCGTCGGATGGAAGAAGATAGAAGATGCCGCTTGGATGAAGCCTTCTGCCGGTCCGGATGTCCTCTTCTGCCCGGATAGGATGAAGACTTCTGCCGGTCTGGATGTCCTCTTCTGCGCCATCAGATTAAGACTTCTGCCCGGATCAGATGACCACTTGTGTCCAGCTGCGTGAAGACGGCTCAAGGTAGGGTGATCTTCAATGGGGTAGTGTTAGGTTTTTTTATGGAGGGATTAGGGAGTGTGTGGATGGTGGGTTGTAATGTTGGGGGGGTATTGTAATTTTTTTTACAGGTAAAAGAGCTGATTACTTTGGGGCAATGCCCCGCAAAAAGGCCCTTTTAAGGGTTATTTGTAATTTAGTATAGGGTAGGGTATTTTATTATTTTGGGGGGCTTAGATTAGGTGTAATTAGTTTAAACTTCTTGTAATTTTTTTTCTGTAATTTAGTGGGTTTTTTTTGTAATTTAGTTTATTGAATTTAATTGTAATTAATTGTAGGTAGTTTAGGTAATTAGTTTAATGATAGTGTAGTGTTAGGTATAATTGTAACTTAGGTTAGGATTTATTTTACAGGTAATTTTGTACTTATTTTAGCTAGGTAGTTATTAAATAGTTAATAACTATTTAATAACTATTGTACCTAGTTAAAATAAATTTCACAGTTGCCTGTGAAATAAATATAAATCCTAAAATAGCTACAATGTAACTATTAGCTATACTGTAGCTAGCTTAGGGTTTATTTTATCGGGAAGTATTTATTTTTAAATAGGATTAATTTATTTAATTATGTTAAATTTATTTAATTTAATTTAAATTATATTTAAGTTAGGGGGGTGTTAGGGTTAGGTTTAGACTTAGGTTTAGGGGTTAATACCCTTAATATAGTAGTGGCGACGTTGGGGGTGGCAGATTAGGGGTTAATAAATGTAAGTAGGTGTCGGTGATGTTAGGGCAGGCAGATTAGGGGTTAATAAAATTTAACTAGTGTTTGTGAGGCAGGAGTGCAGCGGTTTAGGGGTTAATACATTTATTAAAGTGGCAGCTATGTCCGGTCGGCAGATTAGGGGTTAAATAATTTTATTATAGTGTTTCCGATGTGGGGGGCCTCGGTTTAGGGGTTAATAGGTAGTTTATGGGTGTTAGTGTACTTTTTAGCACTTTAGTTAAGAGTTTTATGTTCCGGGGTTAGCCCATAAAACTCTTAACTACTGACTTTTAAATACGGTAGAAGTCTTGCCAGGAGAGAGTCTACCGTTCACTTCTTCCAAGACTCATAATACCGGCGTTAGGCAAATCCCATTAAAAAGATAGGATACGCAATTGACATAAGGGTGTTTGCGGTAGCCTCGAGTCGCGGAAGAAAAATGAGCGGTAGACCCTTTCCTGTCTGACTCGTAATACCAGTGTTAGGTAAAAAGCAGCGTTGGGACCTCTCAACGCTGTTTTTTAAGGCTAACACAAAACTCGTAATCTCTGTGTTAGGTTATATTTTACAGGTAGGTATGTATTTAGTTTTAAATAGTTTTTTAAATGTAGGTAATAATTGTAAGGTTTATTTAGATTTATTTTAATTATATTTAAGTTATAGGGTATTAGGCTTAGGGTTATATTAGGGTTAGGGTTATGCTTAGGGTTAGGTTTACGGGTTTATAGATTTATTTAGTGTTAATGATGTTAGAGGCCAGAGGTTTAGGGGTTAATAACTTTAGTATAGTGGCAGCAACATTGGGGGTGGCAGATTAGGGGTTAATAACTGTAATGTAGGTGGGGGTGATAGCGGGAGCGGCAGATTAGGGTTAATAATTTTATTTAGGTGGCAGCGATGTTATGGGCGGCAGATTAGGGGTTAATAACATGTAGGTGGCGGCGGTATCGGGGGCGGCAGATTAGGGTTAATAACTGTAACGTAGGTGGCGGCGATATCGGGGGTGGCAGATTAAATGTGTTTAGACATGGTTTTTATATTAGGGTGTTAGGTTTAAACATAACTTTTTCTTTCCCCATAGACATCAATGGGACTGCGTTACGGAGCTTTTGTTTCCACGATCTTAGGTGTTAGGCTTCTTTTTTGTTGACTCTCCCCATTGATGTCTATGGGGAAATCGTGCACGAGCACGTCAAAGCAGCGCTTGTATTTCGGTGCGGTATGGAGCTCAACGCCACCATATCGTCCGCACAAGCCTGCTTTTTTTAAACTTGTAATAGCAGCGCTATAGGGAGTTGAAATAACGCCGCTTTTGTGGCGGTCGTTAATTTCCCTATAGCACTGAAAACTCATACTCTAGCTGTTAGTTAATTAAATGCTAGTAATCATCTAAAAGGCTAAAAAAGAGTAATACTTATTGCAAAGTTTTTTTTTTACCATCCCTTATTTTTAATTAATAAAATAATATCTAAGATCACAAAAATCACATCACATTAAATTAACATCTGGCCTAATCAATCAATTTGAAATTACTATTTTAGAGAGAAATGGGCCTGTCATGAGTTAAGTAGGATCCATCAATTCTGTTCTACGTCTAATCAAAATAAACTGATTTTATATACAGTATATTACTGTTTTTGCCAATCTGGTATGGTTGTAGTTTTTAGATTTTGATACTAAGTGCCCGATGATCTAAAGGTCTCTGGGCTGGCAAGATTATAAAAGAATGCTCACCAGTCCTTTTATTTCCCTGGTGGAATGATCTAAAGCCACTTTTTACCCTTAAAACAGGGTATCTTGCTAAGGGACGTTTACTAGATTTATCTATGTGAATGAGATGCATTCATTACAAAAGTGCACAATAAAATATGCATTTTTAATATCTTTCAAAATGAATAATTTAACCATTCACACAAAAATATGCAAGAATTTTTTTTTTATTTTATTAAAAAAGTAAAATTTGTATGTTAATTACACAGGAATAAATTGCATTAAATATGCACAGTGTAAATCGTAATTTAAGTACACTGGATGTGCAAAAATCACATCATACTTATAAGTACAAAATACAAAGCGTAATTTTTTTATTTTTTTAAATAGTCTAAACATTTTTGTATTGTCTCTATAATCAAAGCGTAACTCTGCAAAGATCTTTGGGCCACATATATCACAGTGTTTTCTCTAAAACTAAAATGTAGAGAGCTTTTCTCAAAATACGCTAACAGAAAAACACACGCATATGAAAATATTGGCGATTGTAAGATGCTATATGAAGAAAGAAGCGTAATGTGATTTAATTTCTCTACAGGATTTAATTTTTAAAGGGGCGAAACTACAGGGGGTGCATAGGTCGCAATTGCCCAGCTTTAAAAAAAAAAAAAAATTTTTTTTTACAATAAAAAACGTTGACCTGCACTGATATCATGTGTGACATGATGCTTCACTAGTGTCTCTGACTACAGGGGTTAGTGTTTCTGTTTTACCCATTGGTGTTTATGTGTGTGTGAGTATGTGTGTATTTATGTATGTGACTGTGTGTGTATTTATGCATGTATGTGTGTGTGTGTGTATATTTGTGGAACCAGCAAATTACAGACCTTGTTACTACAGCATGGGGGGGTAAACAGTGTCAGTCTATACAATACCACTATATACAGTACGGGGGGGCTGGACCATGTCACAGACTACTGTGGTCACTTTATAAAGTACTGGGGCAGGTAGGGTCAGGCCAGCCATCTCACTGGCAGATTAGAGACTGTGTCACTAACTCACTATATACAGTACTGGTGGGTTAAACAGTGTCACTATATACAGTTATAATGGGTCAGACCATCTCACAGACTGTTGGAACAGGGTACCTCCTTTTGCAGACATGTAATCTGATTCACATTTTTTTCTGTGTTAAATGTAAAAAAAATAATAAAAAAAAATATATGTATCAAATTCACTTTTTTGGGGGGAGGGTGGGGGGCCCTTCTTAGATTCTTGCACCTGGGCCCTGTGGTTTCTAGTTACGCCTCTGACAGGGACTGCCCCATTTTTACTATAATTTCACCAGGGCAGCCCCTGGGATGGTCTGCGAGAAAAACCGCATCTGATCTGGCAAAATTAACATTATCAGGTTCTAAGTTAAGAGCTTAACAACCACATTTAGTAAATTTCATACTAACGTAGTAACCTGTTTTAGAACTGCAATGTTCAACTTTATTTATTTAAAGGCCTGGAATAATATACAGAAATGTAAATGTTATATCTATATATTAATCGTGTTTGTTAGCGTCCGTCGCCGTTGGCAGTTGCGCACGCATCCTCAATGGAATGTTGGATGCGCGCGCGGCCACCGCGCAGGGAGACAGCTTAAGGAGATCTAACTCTCAGCTATAACATAAAAAAGATTCAGGCATCTGCCGCATATGGAGCCGGAGCGTGATCGGTGCTCCGCTTCCATATGAGGCCAGATGCCTGATCGTTATAGATGGTGACACTGTGTGAGAGGGGGGAGAGAGCAAAAGAGAGGGGGGAGGGAGAGCAAAAGGGGGAGAGAGAGCAAATGAGAGGGGAGAGAGAGCAAATGAGAGGGGAGAGAGAGCAAATGAGAGGGGAAAGAGAGCAAATAAGTGGGTGAGAGAGAGAAAAAGAGGGGGGGAGAGGGAGAGCAAAAGAGAGGGTGGGTGGGAGAGGAAAAGAGAGGGGAGAGAGAGCAAAAGAGAGGGGGGAGAGAGAGAAAAAGAGAGGGGGGAGAGAGCACAAAAGAGAGGGGGAGAGATAGAGCAAAAGAGAGGGGGAGAGAGAACAAAAGAGAGGGGGGAGAGAGAGAAAAAGAGAGAGGGAGAGAGAGCAAAAGAGAGGGAAGAGAGAGAGAGCAAAAGAGAGGGCTAGAGAGAGAGAGAGCAAAAGAGAGGGGGAGAGAGAGAGCAAAAGAGAAGGAGAGAAAGCGCAAAAGAGAGGGGGAGAGAGAGAGCAAAAGAGAGGGGGAGAGAGAGAGCAAAAGAGAGGGAGAGAGAGAGCGCAACCAAGATTAAGGAGAGAGAGCAAAATAGAGGGGGAAGAGACAGCAAAAAAGAGGAGAGAGAGCAAAAAGAGGGGGGAGAGAGAACAAAAGAGAGGAGGGAGAGAGAGCAAAAAAGAGGGGAGCAAGAGAGCAAAAGAGAGAGGAGAGAGAGAGCAAAATAGAGGGGGGAGAGAGAGCAAAAAAGAGGGGAGAGGGAGAGCAAACTAGAGGGGGGAGAGAGATCAAATGAGAGGAGAGAGAGAGAGCAAATGAAAGGGGAGAGAGAGCAAAAGAGACGGGGGAGAGAGCAAAAGAGAGGGGGGAGAGAGAGAGCAAATAGAGGGAGGAGAGAGAGAAAAAGAGAGTGGAGAGGGAGAGCGAAATAGAAGGAGGAGAGGAAGAACAAAAGAGAGGGGGAGAGAGCAAAAGAGAGGGGGAGAGGGAAAACAAGAAGTGGGTGAAAGAGAGCAAAAGAGAGGGGGAGAGAGAGCAAAAGAGAGGGGGGAGAGAGCAAAAGAGAGGGGTAGAGAGAGCAAAAGAGAGGGGGAGAGAGAGAGCAAAAGAGAGGGGGAAAAGAGAAAAAAAGAGAAAAAGTCTAAGCTGCATCCAGGTGGATTCCAAAAATGGCAGGGTGGTAAAAGAATTCACCTGGATGCAGCGTAAGCTGAATCCAGGTGGATCCTAAAAAATGGCAGGGTGGTGAAAGAATCCACCTGGATGCAGCGTAAGGGTGGTTCCATCACCACAATAGACAGCCCTCTGGGCTGGCTTTCCCACTAGTGGTAGAATAATATCACAGCATGTGAAAAATATCCAGACGCATTTTATGCCAACTGCTTTAATTACAAATTCTCTTGTTTTTCTTGCATTTTTGTATTTGTTTTTTCATTGAAAGGGATATATGGAAACTAAGGCCTAGATTACAAGTGGAGCGCACACATATTAACACATATATACATGTACACAGTACCCGTAGACTTCAATGTAGAGGCACTTTTCTGTGCCGTTGTTTTATCCCTTATAAATGCTTTGTGCAGTTATTTAAAAACAATAACAATGCTCATATTTTTTATTTAAAAAAAGTAACTGTCCACTTTATTTGAGGGGCAATTGGGGCACATTTTTTTAATTAACCAGAGGTTTAGTCCTGCAGAAGTAAAAAGCTTAATACACACCATCAGATCTACAACATACTCATGAAACACCCTGTTCCTTGTACTTTCTAACACTGACTAGTTTTATATAACAGACAGTGTAAAATGAAAACAGAGGGTAAATTCCAATTTCTCAGACTAGTCCACTCAAAATAATATTTTCTGGTGTTCTTAAAGAGACAGTAAAGTAAAATTAAATGTTTAATGATTTAGCAAGAACATACAATTTTACACTAATTTCCAATTTACTTCTACTATCAAATTTACTTTGCTTTCTTGGTGTCCTTTCTTGAACAATAAATCTAGGTAGGCTTATATGAGCTCAGGAGCATGCATGTGTCTTTAAGCAGTCTATGGCAGCAGTGTTTGTCCTTATGCATAACGTTGCTAGAAACAATGTTGCAAACACTGCTGCCAGATGGCTAAATACATGTGCACGCTCCTGAACTCACCTAGGATCACTATTTAAGAAATTATACCACTATAACTAAGCAAAATGTATAATAGAAATAAAATAGAAAGTTGTATAAAACTTTATGATTTATCAAATATATTAAAGTTTAATTTTGACTTTACTATATTCAAATACTGTCAAGGGCCCTTGTTTGATAACTTTTAACTGATAAATATCAAAATATTTGTAAAACATCTTGATTTTCTACTATGAGATTTTCTACAAAAATACCTACATATAACCAGATTTTTACAGGCTACACACAAGTAAAATATAAGCAGTCAGCGGGAAAGCAGAACACATTCAAAAAGTGATACATCATTGTTAACAATTCCATTATGCGTATGTAGGTTGTCATAGTCTTCTAATGAGGAAAGTTGACATATGTGTGAAATCATCAATTTCCTTATAATTTTGTGACAGTATATGCTTGTATTTTTATAATGCAAAACATGTGACTGAAATAATATTACAATGTTATTTAGATATTTCAGCAAAAAAGTGGTATTTCATTCCTTTTTTCTAAAAAAAAAAATGTAATTAGGACATGATTGTTAAAATGTTAGTTGAGCATAAATGAGGGTATCATAAAAAATAAAATAAAAGGTTTTCTTAAAAAAAGTTCATGTGACATGCTTCAATGGCTTAAATTAGTTTTCAACAAGATAAAGATTTTGTAAAATATCTTTAGATACCTTATACAAAAATTGTATATAAAACTATAGGAGTATGGTTTGTAAAAATGACCCCCGCCCCCTTATATTAGCTATAATAAGTAAGGCTTATCTTAAATGCTACTAGTTATGTAACTTAACAAACTACCCTTACTCTATATTTTTCAAATATAGATACATTTATTAAAACACAATATACATATGTTTAAGAGGTAGGAGAAGCATATAACATACAAGGCTCTGTGCTATGGTAACTACAGTACCCTAATCCTTGGTCCTTGAAAAGTCAGTCATTATTAATAATCGCCAAGGTAAGTTCAATGTATTGGAAAAGTACTGCAGGTCATAGATGCTCCTCAATGAAAAATGTATAAATACATTTCACTCTCCTTAACTCAATCTGTGTGCGTGTTATGAGTAAATTCTCATACAGATTTATGAGGTAACTGAAGTATAAGAAGAGTTTGAAAGATTCTTAGTGTCCCAAACGAAAGGATAGGCGTACCTCTAAATATTCTGTGTGAAGATGTTTCAGTTCCTTTGGCAAAGGGGTGTATAGTCTCCTCAGTTGCTCAGTCTCTGGTGCCTTCTAATGGACTCCACAGTACCTCCGGATTCCTAGTACATCTCTTCGGCAACCCCACTGTAGAAAGGCCCAGCTCCTCAGTAATGGTGAACAAACTGATTATGAGTTGTTTTTTACTCCTCTACTGTGGTCAAAACATGGAGCATGCATGTAAGGTATAAAGGAGTATCCTGAAAATAAGCAAAGTCTGTAACTGGGACTGAAGGACTAGACTGAAACATTTTCTTGTCTTGTAGGTGAATCTCCTCACTGAAGCCAAACTCATTAAGAAACAAAGATTGACTTTCAGTCTGGATGTGGCGTAGTAGCAATTTATTATTTCATGCGGGCGAATAATATTCTATGTGAACAGGAAACGCAAAATGTTCTGATGTGTTTTGTGCATGAGCACAATCACTTCATCAGAGATCTCTGAAAGAATAGATTGCTACTACACCACATTCAGACTGCCATAGTCTTTTTTTTGTGTATACAACTGAAAAAAACTACACCATGATTTAGCCACAATGAATCAATTCACAATTGTATTAAGAGTCAAAATGTAGTTAAAAAAGATCCATTGGATGTACTAAATACCTGTAAATGTCACAGTTGTTCAAGAAATGAGATTCTAATCATCACCTCATCTTTGTGGCCATTTCAAGTACTTTAATGAAGAAGTAATATGAGTCCTTGATAAATAAATGTTTATTGTTCTTCATAAAATATTGCATCTTTAGTTTTTCTTGTACTCTTGCTTTATCTGCATCTTCCCAGAGAAGGATAGATTTGATTTTTGTACTTAAGGCCCTCAAGCTTGGCATATGGCGGTCGATTGATACAATTTCTTGTAAACAGTTTTAATCATGAGAAGAATCCGGTTGTTCTTTCCATCTTCACTTTTCTGTCTGCTGCAGTGGAAGTAGCAATAAATCTCATAGGCCAAGTCCTCGTTGCATGTACTCATCTGATTGGCTTTATTGGTAGGATGTATGGCTATGTCTGGCTTAAGGGCATAACTATGATGACATAGCTATGATATCTACTTCAACGGTATGTAGGGGAATTCTCAATTGATATTTATAGCCTTGGATGTCATATACTTCCACACACCACACATTACACATTTTGATATATTAAAAAGCAAAACAATATGAACAGGATGAATATAATACTATGCAAAGTCATTTTCAGAAGATGACCGTTCAAAGATCGAATGCCAAAGAATAGTTGTGGAAATAGAATTGATATGGACAACAAACTATTTAATATTTTGAAATATTCCAATATTTTACCCAAATTAAGTAACATAGTTGTTTCTCTGATCGTCTCTTTTAGAGTATAAGGACATATTTAAACTAGAAAAATATTCAACTCAGTATTGTGTGAAAAATTGAGCCTTAAAACATATCACCAGAAATGTTATGTAGATACAAGCCACAAGAAAGCTTTCTCAGTTCCTTCTTACTCCATTTGAAACTGTCAAGAGAAACCCATTTGATATTACAGTTTTAAATTAAGAGAATAAACTGAATAAGAGTAGTAGAGGCAGTGTCAACAATCACCTAATATGGGAAGTTATCATGCCAGCGCAATGTATTTATCTTTTTGGTTCTAAACAGGTGTATAAACATATGTGAAATGTGAAGGTCTCTGTGTATACTCACTATTTCTAAAAATGAGTATCGATTCATAGCTCAACATGCCAACTATAGCTTTAGAATAAGAAACTAGATTTTCTAGTGACACTGTTTTCTGAAGCTCAATTATAACCATTTATTCAGAAATATCATATCAGGAAACATACATGATAAATATGTTTTATTTTTTTACCATAGTTAATCAAATGTCATAGAAGATTAGCGTATATGTGTAATGACTCTTTAAAATAGTGAACTGCTAACTTCGCTCTAAGGAGCGAAGTGTCCCTATCCAGCGAGCTCCATTACTTTTAATAGGAGCCATCGCGCCACTCGCAGGAACTACATTCTACCGGGGCAGCCCTACAAGAGTCGGCGAGAAAAAGTAGGTTTGAGCTGGCAAAGTTTATATCATCGAGCCCTTAGTGTTGCTTTGCCCCCAGTGTTTTAAGAACAGAGGATTTTCAAAGCCTGTTTTTTTCTGGGTATGAAAAAATCTGACTCACTGTATTCTATTTTATTCACTAGCCATGAAATCTTTTGATATCATGCTAAGATAAAACTTCCTGCAAAGGGTTCCTCCTCCTTGTAGGCTTGACAGGAAGTACAAATTTAAAAATAAAAGGTAAAATCCATTTAAATAGATAAATAATACGTTTTGCAATTATTTCCATATAAGTAACTGCTTAGTGCTTTTTAACATCCCCATAAAGAACAGTGTTGGGTATCATAGTCATGACTTAATTCAAACACAAAACTTTCATTTTGGTAAATAAATAATTAAATAAATTATAGAAAATGTTATGGCATAATACAAATTTTTGAAAAGTAAAATTATTTTGCAGATAAATTGCCCATCATTTTTTAAATTCCTAGTCCTTGATGGGAATGATTTATTTATACATTACTTTGATGCTCTAGGTTACACCCCATTTATTTTAGAAGTATATAAAAATATATATGTAATTGTACATATGGAACAAAAAATAAAATATAGTATGCAATTACAATCCCCAATTTTATAGATAGAACAATATTCTGTCCCCATACAGGTAAACAAAAGTACAATTATTAAGATAAGGAAAAATAGGAATAAATTGGGAAAGTGCAGTGAAAACAGTAAAACAGTTGTTTTACTAGAAATACACAAACCACCTGTATAAAATACATGTTTTTTTTTTGGGGGGGGGGGGTGGAATTGTAAAGTGTCTAAAATAACTAGCAGTACATTCTTGAAATGGGCATTAGGTATTTTTTTTTCTTTTCATAACAAGTTATTTGCATGGCTAGTTTTACAACAACAGAAGGCTGGTGGGAGCAATACAAACATCAAGAAAAATAGAAAACACAATTAAAGAAAAGAAGAAAATGAAAAAATACAAAAACAATAAAAATAATAATAATATAAAAACAGACCTTGAAGAAATACATAAGACCAAGGAAACAAACATTTTTCTCTCACTTAACTACCCTGTATTTTACCCTTGTTTGTGACCAATAATATATATAAATATATATATATATATATATATATATATATATATATATATACAGATTTTTTTGTTTACCTAATGCATATCTAAATTATTATGCATTCATTTTTTTTTCACTTTAGTTCTAAAATAATTGTAAATGCAGAAGTGCTTATTTTGTTAGTTTTTTTAAAATAATTTAAGAGAAATATTCCTGGAAGTTTGCTAAAAAAGCAAAGCTTGATGTCCGCAATTCTCTGAAAAAGAAAAAAGAGTTGTTAGCACGAGTTAAAACTAAATATTTAATAAATATTTAATATCCACCCAAATATATAAGACAACAAATATACAGATTTTATATATATATATATATATATATATATATATATATATATATATATATATATATATATATATATATATATATATATATATTGTGCACCAATAATAGCTTGTAGTGAAGTGTAAACATCATATTTTAATTTTCACTTTGATATAAAAGGCTAAATATTTTTTATTTTTTAAAGGGAGAAAATATTGTTTCCCTGTTTTGTTTATATGGTGATAAAGTTTAAAATCCCTTGGTGCACACCTCCAATCAATGTAATCTCCATCAGCATATTTCTGCCCTATTCTTTAAAAGCTATTTCCATTATACCAGCCTTATTTAATTTAATGTCTTATTTTCCTACAAACAAAACAGTGGTTATAGCCTTATAGACATATACTGTATAGTATTACATTTATTTATATGACACAGAGATCACTGTGCAGATTTCAGTTTTGTGCATTTAAGATTAAACATAAATTCTCTGAATTTATTTACATTAGCTAGTATATTTTATTGATAAAATACTTTAAATTATTTAATTTTATCATTTTGGGATCTCCTATCTTCAACTATATCGTATTCTGGTTTTTAGTATTGCAATTAGATAACAATTAGATTGTTTGCATAGGTGAGCAAATAGGAGGGACCCCACCCTATCTTTCTGAGGGTATTTAAAGAGATCTGTTTAGCTCTGCTAAACTTTTAGCTCTGCTTCTTAGCAAAGAGATCAAACTAAAAAAGGATCAAATACATAAGGATATTTGAGTTATTTCAGAAAGGTATATAACATTTCTCTTTTAAATTGTTGTTACTTGAATAGTTTGTACTTTCAGATAATATATTTTGTATTTCTATTAACTTTATATTTTGTTTTTTTATAGGTGGTAGACCTGAACTGTGAATTAGTTTCACTACAGAAATTGAATAGTTAAAGGTTTGAGTTAATTTACATTCTTTTGTATTCTGGTTTTTAGTATTGCAATTAGATAACAATTAGATTGTTTGCATTGGTGATCAATTAGGAGGGACCCCACCCTATCTTTCTGAGGGTATTTAAAGAGATCTGTTTAGCTCTGCTAAACATTTAGCTCTGCTTCTTAGCAAAGAGATCAAACTAAAAAAGGATCAAATACATAAGGATATTTGAGTTATTTCAGAAAGGTATATAACATTTCTCTTTTAAATTGTTGTTACTTGAATAGTTTGTACTTAGTTTCAGATAATATATTTTGTATTTCTATTAACTTTATATTTTGTTTTTTTATAGGTGGTAGACCTGAACTGTGAATTAGTTTCACTACAGAAATTGAATAGTTAAAGGTTTGAGTTAATTTACATTCTTTTGTATTCTGGTTTTTAGTATTGCAATTAGATAACAATTAGATTGTTTGCATAGGTGAGCAATTAGGAGGGACCCCACCCTATCTTTCTGAGGGTATTTAAAGAGATCTGTTTAGCTCTGCTTCTTAGCAAAGAGATCAAACTAAAAAAGGATCAAATACATAAGGATATTTGAGTTATTTCAGAAAGGTATATAACTTTTCTCTTTTAAATTGTTGTTACTTGAATAGTTTGTACTTTCAGATAATATATTTTGTATTTCTATTAACTTTATATTTTGTTTTTTTATAGGTGGTAGACCTGAACTGTGAATTAGTTTCACTACAGAAATTGAATAGTTAAAGGTTTGAGTTAATTTACATTCTTTTGTATTCTGGTTTTTAGTATTGCAATTAGATAACAATTAGATTGTTTGCATAGGTGAGCAATTAGGAGGGACCCCACCCTATCTTTCTGAGGGTATTTAAAGAGATCTGTTTAGCTCTGCTTCTTAGCAAAGAGATCAAACTAAAAAAGGATCAAATACATAAGGATATTTGAGTTATTTCAGAAAGGTATATAACATTTCTCTTTTAAATTGTTGTTACTTGAATAGTTTGTACTTTCAGATAATATATTTTGTATTTCTATTAACTTTATATTTTGTTTTTTTATAGGTGGTAGACCTGAACTGTGAATTAGTTTCACTACAGAAATTGAATAGTTAAAGGTTTGAGTTAATTTACATTCTTTTGTATTCTGGTTTTTAGTATTGCAATTAGATAACAATTAGATTGTTTGCATAGGTGAGCAATTAGGAGGGACCCCACCCTATCTTTCTGAGGGTATTTAAAGAGATCTGTTTAGCTCTGCTTCTTAGCAAAGAGATCAAACTAAAAAAGGATCAAATACATAAGGATATTTGAGTTATTTCAGAAAGGTATATAACATTTCTCTTTTAAATTGTTGTTACTTGAATAGTTTGTACTTTCAGATAATATATTTTGTATTTCTATTAACTTTATATTTTGTTTTTTTATAGGTGGTAGACCTGAACTGTGAATTAGTTTCACTACAGAAATTGAATAGTTAAAGGTTTGAGTTAATTTACATTCTTTTGTATTCTGGTTTTTAGTATTGCAATTAGATAACAATTAGATTGTTTGCATAGGTGAGCAATTAGGAGGGACC
Source organism: Bombina bombina (assembly GCF_027579735.1). Classification (NCBI taxonomy): domain Eukaryota; kingdom Metazoa; phylum Chordata; class Amphibia; order Anura; family Bombinatoridae; genus Bombina; species Bombina bombina. The sequence continues at coordinate 355,692,643 of NC_069502.1, forward strand.
CCACCCTATCTTTCTGAGGGTATTTAAAGAGATCTGTTTAGCTCTGCTTCTTAGCAAAGAGATCAAACTAAAAAAGGATCAAATACATAAGGATATTTGAGTTATTTCAGAAAGGTATATAACATTTCTCTTTTAAATTGTTGTTACTTGAATTGTTTGTACTTTCAGATAATATATTTTGTATTTCTATTAACTTTATATTTTGTTTTTTTATAGGTGGTAGACCTGAACTGTGAATTAGTTTCACTACATAAATTGAATAGTTAAAGGTTTGAGTTAATTTACATTCTTTTGTATTCTGGTTTTTAGTATTGCAATTAGATAACAATTAGATTGTTTGCATAGGTGAGCAATTAGGAGGGACCCCACCCTATCTTTCTGAGGGTATTTAAAGAGATCTGTTTAGCTCTGCTAAACATTTAGCTCTGCTTCTTAGCAAAGAGATCAAACTAAAAAAGGATCAAATACATAAGGATATTTGAGTTATTTCAGAAAGGTATATAACATTTCTCTTTTAAATTGTTGTTACTTGAATAGTTTGTACTTTCAGATAATATATTTTGTATTTCTATTAACTTTATATTTTGTTTTTTTATAGGTGGTAGACCTGAACTGTGAATTAGTTTCACTACAGAAATTGAATAGTTAAAGGTTTGAGTTAATTTACATTCTTTTGTATTCTGGTTTTTAGTATTGCAATTAGATAACAATTAGATTGTTTGCATAGGTGAGCAATTAGGAGGGACCCCACCCTATCTTTCTGAGGGTATTTAAAGAGATCTGTTTAGCTCTGCTAAACATTTAGCTCTGCTTCTTAGCAAAGAGATCAAACTAAAAAAGGATCAAATACATAAGGATATTTGAGTTATTTCAGAAAGGTATATAACATTTCTCTTTTAAATTGTTGTTACTTGAATAGTTTGTACTTTCAGATAATATATTTTGTATTTCTATTAACTTTATATTTTGTTTTTTTATAGGTGGTAGACCTGAACTGTGAATTAGTTTCACTACAGAAATTGAATAGTTAAAGGTTTGAGTTAATTTACATTCTTTTGTATTCTGGTTTTTAGTATTGCAATTAGATAACAATTAGATTGTTTGCATAGGTGAGCAATTAGGAGGGACCCCACCCTATCTTTCTGAGGGTATTTAAAGAGATCTGTTTAGCTCTGCTTCTTAGCAAAGAGATCAAACTAAAAAAGGATCAAATACATAAGGATATTTGAGTTATTTCAGAAAGGTATATAACATTTCTCTTTTAAATTGTTGTTACTTGAATAGTTTGTACTTTCAGATAATATATTTTGTATTTCTATTAACTTTATATTTTGTTTTTTTATAGGTGGTAGACCTGAACTGTGAATTAGTTTCACTACAGAAATTGAATAGTTAAAGGTTTGAGTTAATTTACATTCTTTTGTATTCTGGTTTTTAGTATTGCAATTAGATAACAATTAGATTGTTTGCATAGGTGAGCAATTAGGAGGGACCCCACCCTATCTTTCTGAGGGTATTTAAAGAGATCTGTTTAGCTCTGCTTCTTAGCAAAGAGATCAAACTAAAAAAGGATCAAATACATAAGGATATTTGAGTTATTTCAGAAAGGTATATAACATTTCTCTTTTAAATTGTTGTTACTTGAATAGTTTGTACTTTCAGATAATATATTTTGTATTTCTATTAACTTTATATTTTGTTTTTTTATAGGTGGTAGACCTGAACTGTGAATTAGTTTCACTACAGAAATTGAATAGTTAAAGGTTTGAGTTAATTTACATTCTTTTGTATTCTGGTTTTTAGTATTGCAATTAGATAACAATTAGATTGTTTGCATAGGTGAGCAATTAGGAGGGACCCCACCCTATCTTTCTGAGGGTATTTAAAGAGATCTGTTTAGCTCTGCTTCTTAGCAAAGAGATCAAACTAAAAAAGGATCAAATACATAAGGATATTTGAGTTATTTCAGAAAGGTATATAACATTTCTCTTTTAAATTGTTGTTACTTGAATTGTTTGTACTTTCAGATAATATATTTTGTATTTCTATTAACTTTATATTTTGTTTTTTTATAGGTGGTAGACCTGAACTGTGAATTAGTTTCACTACAGAAATTGAATAGTTAAAGGTTTGAGTTAATTTACATTCTTTTGTATTCTGGTTTTTAGTATTGCAATTAGATAACAATTAGATTGTTTGCATAGGTGAGCAATTAGGAGGGACCCCACCCTATCTTTCTGAGGGTATTTAAAGAGATCTGTTTAGCTCTGCTAAACATTTAGCTCTGCTTCTTAGCAAAGAGATCAAACTAAAAAAGGATCAAATACATAAGGATATTTGAGTTATTTCAGAAAGGTATATAACATTTCTCTTTTAAATTGTTGTTACTTGAATAGTTTGTACTTTCAGATAATATATTTTGTATTTCTATTAACTTTATATTTTGTTTTTTTATAGGTGGTAGACCTGAACTGTGAATTAGTTTCACTACAGAAATTGAATAGTTAAAGGTTTGAGTTAATTTACATTCTTTTGTATTCTGGTTTTTAGTATTGCAATTAGATAACAATTAGATTGTTTGCATAGGTGAGCAATTAGGAGGGACCCCACCCTATCTTTCTGAGGGTATTTAAAGAGATCTGTTTAGCTCTGCTAAACATTTAGCTCTGCTTCTTAGCAAAGAGATCAAACTAAAAAAGGATCAAATACATAAGGATATTTGAGTTATTTCAGAAAGGTATATAACATTTCTCTTTTAAATTGTTGTTACTTGAATAGTTTGTACTTTCAGATAATATATTTTGTATTTCTATTAACTTTATATTTTGTTTTTTTATAGGTGGTAGACCTGAACTGTGAATTAGTTTCACTACAGAAATTGAATAGTTAAAGGTTTGAGTTAATTTACATTCTTTTGTATTCTGGTTTTTAGTATTGCAATTAGATAACAATTAGATTGTTTGCATAGGTGAGCAATTAGGAGGGACCCCACCCTATCTTTCTGAGGGTATTTAAAGAGATCTGTTTAGCTCTGCTAAACATTTAGCTCTGCTTCTTAGCAAAGAGATCAAACTAAAAAAGGATCAAATACATAAGGATATTTGAGTTATTTCAGAAAGGTATATAACATTTCTATTTTAAATTGTTGTTACTTGAATAGTTTGTACTTTCAGATAATATATTTTGTATTTCTATTAACTTTATATTTTGTTTTTTTATAGGTGGTAGACCTGAACTGTGAATTAGTTTCACTACAGAAATTGAATAGTTAAAGGTTTGAGTTAATTTACATTCTTTTGTATTCTGGTTTTTAGTATTGCAATTAGATAACAATTAGATTGTTTGCATAGGTGAGCAATTAGGAGGGACCCCACCCTATCTTTCTGAGGGTATTTAAAGAGATCTGTTTAGCTCTGCTAAACATTTAGCTCTGCTTCTTAGCAAAGAGATCAAACTAAAAAAGGATCAAATACATAAGGATATTTGAGTTATTTCAGAAAGGTATATAACATTTCTCTTTTAAATTGTTGTTACTTGAATAGTTTGTACTTTCAGATAATATATTTTGTATTTCTATTAACTTTATATTTTGTTTTTTTATAGGTGGTAGACCTGAACTGTGAATTAGTTTCACTACAGAAATTGAATAGTTAAAGGTTTGAGTTAATTTACATTCTTTTGTATTCTGGTTTTTAGTATTGCAATTAGATAACAATTAGATTGTTTGCATAGGTGAGCAATTAGGAGGGACCCCACCCTATCTTTCTGAGGGTATTTAAAGAGATCTGTTTAGCTCTGCTAAACATTTAGCTCTGCTTCTTAGCAAAGAGATCAAACTAAAAAAGGATCAAATACATAAGGATATTTGAGTTATTTCAGAAAGGTATATAACATTTCTCTTTTAAATTGTTGTTACTTGAATAGTTTGTACTTTCAGATAATATATTTTGTATTTCTATTAACTTTATATTTTGTTTTTTTATAGGTGGTAGACCTGAACTGTGAATTAGTTTCACTACAGAAATTGAATAGTTAAAGGTTTGAGTTAATTTACATTCTTTTGTATTCTGGTTTTTAGTATTGCAATTAGATAACAATTAGATTGTTTGCATAGGTGAGCAATTAGGAGGGACCCCACCCTATCTTTCTGAGGGTATTTAAAGAGATCTGTTTAGCTCTGCTAAACATTTAGCTCTGCTTCTTAGCAAAGAGATCAAACTAAAAAAGGATCAAATACATAAGGATATTTGAGTTATTTCAGAAAGGTATATAACATTTCTATTTTAAATTGTTGTTACTTGAATAGTTTGTACTTTCAGATAATATATTTTGTATTTCTATTAACTTTATATTTTGTTTTTTTATAGGTGGTAGACCTGAACTGTGAATTAGTTTCACTACAGAAATTGAATAAAGGTTTGAGTTAATTTACATTCTTTTGTATTCTGGTTTTTAGTATTGCAATTAGATAACAATTAGATTGTTTGCATAGGTGAGCAATTAGGAGGGACCCCACCCTATCTTTCTGAGGGTATTTAAAGAGATCTGTTTAGCTCTGCTAAACATTTAGCTCTGCTTCTTAGCAAAGAGATCAAACCAAAAAAAGGATCAAATACATAAGGATATTTGAGTTATTTCAGGAGTTATTCAGGGTTATTCAGGCTTATTCAGTAGTAAATAATACTTATATTTTTCTTATTGTTAAAGTGTTACATAGTTTAAAATGTCTCAGATACAGTGCAATGGGTGTTTTGCACTTTTTAATCGTTCTACTTTTTGGAGATTTAGGGGCTGTCCTGTTTGTAAGCAGTTTTCCCTGTTAAGGGAGGAAATAGCTAAACTTCAAGCTAAGGTAAGTAACATACCTGTTACCTCTACAAAGCTGCCTCAGAAAGAAGCCCCTCTACCCCAGAGATCAGCAAGGAGAGGCAGATGGATCACTGTAGGCTCTGGAAGAATTAGAACAGTAGACCAGAAGCATTGCCCACAACCTCTGCCATTGCAAAACTCCTATGCTGCTCTTGCCGAATACACTTGTGATGAGGAGATTGCTGTTTCTGAGCCCTCTGAAGCTGTAACAGGTAATTTAAATCTATTGGCACCTGATTCTCCAGGTAACATAACACAGGAAAGAACTGCAGATGTGTTTTTGAGAAAAAGGGGGCTAGTTATCAAGCCGTCTACTTTTCTGGCTTCGCCGGCCCAATACGTCCGCCTAAGCTCGCCTACCTTCGCCGCCGCGGACCTGAAAAAATACGCCTAAGTTATCAAATAAAGCTGTCAAAAAGCCACGGGGCGATGAGCAGCGGACTGTGACAGTTATCACTCATCCGATCTCGCTGCCCTTTGGCTTTTTCCCAGCTTTATTGCTAGCCTGTCACTAAGCACTCACACTAAACTGCGCTGTTCTACCCCCTATACCGGCGCCCCCGGAGCCCCCCGCAACTCAATAAAGTTACTAACCCCTAAACCGCCGCTCCTAGACCCTGCCGCAACTCTGATAAATGTATTAACCCCTAAACCGCCGCTCCCGGACACCGCTGCCACCTACATTATACCTAGTAACCCCTATCCTGCCCCCCCTATACCGTCGCCCTCTATTATAAAATTATTAACCCCTATCCTGCTGATCCCGCACCTCTCCGCAACTAAATAAATAGTTTAACCCCTAAACCGCCGCTCCATGAACCCGCCGCAACCTATAATAAATTTATTAACCCCTATCCTGCCCCCCACTACGCCGCCGCCACTGTAATAAAATTATTAACCCCTAAACCTAACCCTAACCCTAACGCCCCCCTAACTTAAATATTAATTAAATAAATCTAAATAAATTAACTCTTATTAACTAAATGAATCCTATTTAAAACTAAATACTTACCTTTAAAATAAACCCTAATATAGCTACAATATAAATAATAATTATATTCTAGCTATCTTAGGATTTATTTTTATTTTACAGGTACCTTTCAATTTATTTTAACCATGTACAATAACTATTAAATAGTTATTAACTATTTAATAGCTTACCTAGCTAAAATAAAGAGAAATGTACCTGTGAAATAAATCCTAACCTAAGTTACAATTACACCTAACACTACACTATACTTTAATAAATTATTCCTATTTAAACTAAATACTTACCTGTAAAATAAACCCTAAGATAGCTACAATATAATTAATAATTATATTCTAGCTATCTTAGGATTTATATTTATTTTACAGGTAACTTTGTATTCATTTTAGCTAGTTAGAATAGTTATTAAATAGTTATTAACTATTTAATAACTACCTAGCTAAAAGAAATATAAAATTACCTGTAAAATAAATCCTAACTTAAGTTACAATTAAACCTAATACTACACTATCATTAAATTAACTAAATAAACTACCTACAAAGAACTACAATGAAATACAATTACATAAACTAACTAAAGTACAAAAAATAAAAAAAGCTAAGTTACAAAAAATAAAAAATTCAGTTACAAACATGTTAAAAATATTACAACAATTTTAAGCTACTTACACCTAATCTAAGCCCCCTAATAAAATAACAAACCCCCCCCAAAATAAAAAAAATCCCTACCCTATTCTAAATTACATAAATTTCAAAGCTCTTTTACCTTACCAGCCCTTAAAAGGGCCATTTGTGGGGGCATGCCCCAAAAAGTTCAGCTCTTTTGCCTGTAAAATAAAAATACAACCCCCCCCCCAACATTAAAACCCACCACCCACATACCCCTAATCTAACCCAAACCCCCCTTACAAAAACCTAACACTAATCCCCTGAAGATCATCCTACCTTGAGTCGTCTTCACTCAGCCGAGCCACCGATGGAACTGAAGAGGACATCCGGAGCGGAAGAAGTTAATCCTCCAAGCGGCGCTGAAGAAATCTTCCATCCGATGAAGTCATCATCCAGGCGGCGCTGAAGAAGTCTTCGATCCGGCCGATGTCATCTTCAAAGAGGCGCTGAAGAGGTCTTCTATCCGGGCGAAGTCATCTTCCAAGCCGGGTCTTGAATCTTCCTTCCGCCGACGCGGAACCACCTTCTTCACCGACGGACTACGACGAATGACGGCTCCTTTAAGGGACGTCATCCAAGATGGCGTCCCCTCAATTCCGATTGGCTGATAGGATTCTATCAGCCAATCGGAATTAAGGTAGGAAAATCTGATTGGCTGATGGAATCAGCCAATCAGATTGAGCTCGCATTCTATTGGCTGTTCCGATCAGCCAATAGAATGCGAGCTCAATCTGATTGGCTGATTGGATCAGCCAATCGGATTGAACTTGAATCTGATTGGCTGATTCCATCAGCCAATCAGATTTTCCTACCTTAATTCCGATTGGCTGATAGAATCCTATCAGCCAATCGGAATTGAGGGGACGCCATCTTGGATGACGTCCCTTAAAGGAGCCGTCATTCGTCGTAGTCCGTCGGTGAAGAAGGTGGTTCCGCGTTGGCGGAAGGAAGATTCAAGACCCGGCTTGGAAGATGACTTCGCCCGGATAGAAGACCTCTTCAGCGCCTCTTTGAAGATGACATCGGCCGGATCGAAGACTTCTTCAGCGTCGCCTGGATGATGACTTCATCGGATGGAAGATTTCTTCAGCGCCGCTTGGAGGATTAACTTCTTCCGCTCCGGATGTCCTCTTCAGTTCCATCGGTGGCTCGGCTGAGTGAAGACGACTCAAGGTAGGATGATCTTCAGGGGATTAGTGTTAGGTTTTTGTAAGGGGGGTTTGGGTTAGATTAGGGGTATGTGGGTGGTGGGTTTTAATGTTGGGGGGGGGGTTGTATTTTTATTTTACAGGCAAAAGAGCTGAACTTTTTGGGGCATGCCCCCACAAATGGCCCTTTTAAGGGCTGGTAAGGTAAAAGAGCTTTGAAATTTATGTAATTTAGAATAGGGTAGGGATTTTTTTTATTTTGGGGGGGTTTGTTATTTTATTAGGGGGCTTAGATTAGGTGTAAGTAGCTTAAAATTGTTGTAATATTTTTAACATGTTTGTAACTTAATTTTTTATTTTTTGTAACTTAGCTTTTTTTATTTTTTGTACTTTAGTTAGTTTATGTAATTGTATTTCATTGTAGTTCTTTGTAGGTAGTTTATTTAGTTAATTTAATGATAGTGTAGTATTAGGTTTAATTGTAACTTAAGTTAGGATTTATTTTACAGGTAATTTTATATTTCTTTTAGCTAGGTAGTTATTAAATAGTTAATAACTATTTAATAACTATTCTAACTAGCTAAAATGAATACAAAGTTACCTGTAAAATAAATATAAATCCTAAGATAGCTAGAATATAATTATTAATTATATTGTAGCTATCTTAGGGTTTATTTTACAGGTAAGTATTTAGTTTAAATAGGAATAATTTATTAAAGTATAGTGTAGTGTTAGGTGTAATTGTAACTTAGGTTAGGATTTATTTCACAGGTACATTTCTCTTTATTTTAGCTAGGTAAGCTATTAAATAGTTAATAACTATTTAATAGTTATTGTACATGGTTAAAATAAATTGAAAGGTACCTGTAAAATAAAAATAAATCCTAAGATAGCTAGAATATAATTATTATTTATATTGTAGCTATATTAGGGTTTATTTTAAAGGTAAGTATTTAGTTTTAAATAGGATTCATTTAGTTAATAAGAGTTAATTTATTTAGATTTATTTAATTAATATTTAAGTTAGGGGGCGTTAGGGTTAGGGTTAGGTTTAGGGGTTAATAATTTTATTACAGTGGCGGCGGCGTAGTGGGGGGCAGGATAGGGGTTAATAAATTTATTATAGGTGGCGACGGTGTAGGGGGGGCAGATTAGGGGTTAATAAATGTATTATAGGTGGCGACGGTGTAGGGGGGGCAGGATAGGGGTTAATACATTTAATATAGGTTGCGGCGGGTTCAGGGAGCGGCGGCTTAGGGGTTAATACATTTATTATAGTTGCGGTGGGCTCCGGGAGCGGCGGTTTAGGGGTTAATATGTATAGAGTAGCTTGCGGTGGGCTCCGGGAGCAGCGGTTTAGGGGGTAATAACTTTATTTAGTTGCGGCGGTGTAGGGGGGGTCAGATTAGTGGTGTTTAGACTCGGGGTACATGTTAGGGTGTTAGGTGTAGACAGCTCCCATAGAAATCAATGGGATGTCTGTCAGCAGCGAACTTGTACTTTCGCTATGGTCAGACTCCCATTGATTCCTATGGGATCCGCCGCCTCCAGGCTGGCGCTTTGAAAACCAGGTACGCTGGGCCGTAAAAGTGCCGAGTGTACCTGCTAGTTTTTTGATAGCTAGCAAAAGTAATTAGAATGTGCCGCACTTGTGTGCGGAACATCTGGAGTGACGTAAGAATCGATCTGTGTCGGACTGAGTCCGGCGGATCGAAGCTTACGTCACAAAATTCTACTTTTGCCGGTCTCGAGCCTTTGATAACTAAGGCGTATCAGCCTCGCCACAAATACGCTGCGGAATACGCAGCGTATTTGAGGTTGACGGCTTGATAACTAGGCCCCATAGACTGTTAGTGGGTGACTCTATTTTGAGGAATGTGTATTTAGGTGAAAGTAAAGGAGAAACAAGGGAGGTTAGATGTCTTCCAGGAGCTACTGCTCACAGGGATAAGAATCATATTTTGAGAATTGTTAAGGCAGCAGGAAAGGGAAGTGAGTTAGATGTGATTGTACATTTAGGAACAAATGATCTGGCTAGTAATCATGTTGCTGCTGTTCAGAAAGAGTTTTGTGACCTGGGTAATCATTTAGAGACTGTGGCATCAACTCTATCATTTTCTGCTATTTTACCTGTGTATGACCAGGAAGCAGGAAAGATGGAGCGGATAACAACATTTAATTCTGGGTTAGATAAGTGGTGCAGGGAACGAGGATTTGGTTTTATTGACCATTATAGCTCTGTTTGGAAAGATACTAGGTTATTTAGGAGAGATGGCTTGCATTTGGATGCTAAAGGAACAGAGTATTTGGGAGAGGAGTTCAAATACTTTATTAGAAATCATTTAAACTAATAAAGGGGGGTAGCATTAATATATCCACCTGCCCCCCACAGCATGCCAAAACTGTTAGTCCAAGTAACAATTCTAGAAATTCTAGTAGAAAAATATTGTGTGCAATTCTGGAGACCATATCTTCAGAAGGATATTAACAAACTTGAATCTGTGCAAAGGAGGGCTACCAAAATGGTACATGGTCTAAAAAATAAAACTTACCAGGATAGGCTCAATTACCTAAATATGTATAGCTTAGAGGAGAGAAGGGAAAGAGGTGATATGATAGCAACTTTCAAGTACATTAAAGCGTTTAGTAAAACTGAGGCTGTGGGTATTTTACATAAAATGGAAAATTCAAGAACAAGGGGCTCAAGCTAAAGGGTAGTAGATTCAGGAGTAATTTGAGGAAGCACTTCTTTACAGAAAGAGTGATTGATTTATGGAATAAACTTCCTCAAGAGGTAGTAGCAACAAACACTGTGGGGGACTTTAAAAATGCATGGGACAAGCATAGGGCTATCCTACGAACTAGATAAGTTTATACTGTTAGGTAAGGTCGGGCAGACTTGCTGGGCCTATGGCTCTTATCTGCCGTCAATATGTATGTTTCTATGTTTCTATGTTTCTATTTCCGTTATAACCTTACAATATATAAATTAAATTTAGAACAAAAAAGCTAAAATTCATCTTCTATTTTTTGAAGATTTTTTTTTTTAATAAAAAGCGTGTATCTGATATGTCTATAGCTAATAACATATATAACTAAGTAAATCTTTGTTAGCCTAAGCAATCTTTTATTGGAGTAGAGCCTATTTGGAGTAATATGTCAGTAAAAAGATCTTTAAAAGATGGATGGTCTTCTTATCCTCTAAGTTGTACTATGTTATAAACTAATTATATTAATTACATTGACCAACTAATGGAACCTTGGATTAAAGATGGAATAAAAGCTTTTATCTTTGTGGCATACCACACTCATAATAACACCATCTATTAAAAATTATTCAAAAATAATACTGCACAAAAAAGTTCCAAGGGCTCAAAGAGGTCTCAGGTGTTAGAAACATAAAAGGCAGACAAAGGGCTTTAACCTTGAAAAACATACATATTCATCTAAAGCTATATGTATGTGTGTATGTATATATATATATATATATATATATATATATATATATATATATATATATATATATATATATATATGTTTATATATATATGTTTATATATGTGTACATATGTATGTATGTATTAATATGTGTGTATATATATATATATATATATATATATATATATATCTGTATATAGATTATTCCATACACAATAAAGACATTTTTATTTTTTCATTACGCTTTATTCCTGGATTATTTCTCCTCAGCTATCCTATGAAGAAAAAACTACTTTTTTATGAGGCGTCTCCAGGTTTCGTGTCACAGAGGGAGGGAGCAGTGTCTGATGTGAGAGGGAAGGCAGTGCACACGCTTCCTGTTTGGGTGCTCCTCCCATAACAAAGGATTTTTATTGAAAGGAGAAACAATCAGCTAGATTATGAGTCTTGCGTTAGCCTTAAAAAGCAGCGTTGAGAGGTCCCAACGCTGCTTTTTAACGCCCGCTGGTATTATGAGTCTGGCAGGTACAGGTGTACCGCTTACTTTTCTTCCATGACTCGAGCTTACCGCAAATCCCCTTACGTCAATTGCGTATCCTATCTTTTAAATGGGATTTTCCTAACGAGTCTTGGAAGAAGTGAGCGGTAGAACCTCTCCTGTCAAGACTCCTACTGCATTTAAAAGTCAGTAGTTAAGAGTTTTATGGGCTAACGCCGTAACATAAAACTCTTAACTAAAGTGCTAAAAAGTACACTAACACCCATAAACTACCTATTAACCCCTAAACCGACCCCCCCCCCACATCGGAAACACTTAAATAAAGTTTTAAACCCCTAATCTGCTGACCGGACATCGCCACCACTGTAATAAATATATTAACCGCTAAACCGCTGCACTCCTGCCTCGCAAACACTAGTTACATTTTATTAACCCCTAATCTGCCATCCCTAACATCGCAGACACCTACCTACATGTATTAACCCCTAATCTGCCGCCCCCAACGTCGCTGCTACTATATTAAATTTATTAACCCCTAAACCTAAGTCTAAACCTAAGTCTAACACTCCCCTAACTTAAATATAATTTAAATAAAATGAAATAAAATTACTACAATTAAATAAATTAATCCTATATAAAACTAAATACTTACCTATAAAATAAACCATAAGATAGCTACAATATAACTAATTGTTACATTCTAGGGTTTATATTTATTTTACAGGCAACTTTGTATTTATTTTAACTAGGTAGAATAGTTATTAAATAGTTATTAACTATATAATAACTTCCTAGTTAAAATAAGTACAAATATACCTGCAAAATAAATCCTGACCTTAATTACAATTACACCTAACACTACACTATCATTAAATTCATTACCTAAACTAACTACAATTAAATACAATTGAATTAAATAAACTAAAGTACAAAAACAAACAAACACTAAATTACAGAAAATAAAAAAATAATTACAAGAACTTTAAACTAATTACACCTAATCTAATCCCCCTAATAAAATAAAAAAGCTCCCCAAAATAATAAAAATCCCTACCCTACACTAAATTACAAATAGCCTTTAAAAGGGCTTTTTGCGGGGCATTGCCCCAAAAGTAATCAGCTCTTTTACCTGTAAAAAGAAATATAATACCCCCCAACATTAAAACCCACCACCCACACACCCAACCATACTATAAAACCCACCCAACCCCCCTTAATAAAACCTAACATTAACCCCTTGAAGATCACCCTACCTTGAGACGTCTTCACCCAGCCGGGAACAAGTGGTCCTCCAGAGGGGCAGAAGTCTTCATCCGATCCGGGCAGAAGAGGACCTCCAGACGGGCAGAAGGCTTCATCCAGGCACCATCTTCTATCTTCATCCATCCGGAATGGAGCGGGTCTATCTTGAAGCCAGCCGACACGGAGCATCCTCTTCTTCCGACGACTCCCGACGAATGAAGGTTCCTTTAAGTGGCGTCATCCAAGATGGCGTCCCTTGAATTCCGATTGTCTCATAGGATTCTATCAGCCAATCAAAATTAAGGTAGGAAAAATCCTATTGGCTGATTGGTGTTTGGTGTAGACATAAATTTTATTTCCCCATAGGAATCAATGGGGCTGTGTTAGAAGCTAAACACTGCTTTTTTGCAGGTGTTAGATTTTTTTCAGCTGAATCTGCCCCATTGTTTCCTATGGGGAAATCGTGCACAAGCAAATTTTACCTGCTCACCGCTACCGTAAGCAACGCTGGTATTGAGGTGAGATGTGGAGCTAAATTTTGCTCTACGCTCACCTTTTTGCAGATAACGCTGGGTTTAAAAAAACCTGTAATACCAGCGTTGTTTTGTGAGTGTGTGAAAAAAAATGCTCGTTAGCAACGCACCTCTGTTACTGCAAAACTCGTAATCTCGGTGATTGTTAGCTGCTTTTGTGCAGCTAACCATATGGTGAATCCTTAAGGAAAAACAGGTTATTAATTATGGCTCCAAAAAAATGGCACTGAATGATACATTTTAAATAACATCAGCTTTAGGTGATTTCTGCCTTCAGGGATCAGAGTTGCAATGCGGCACTGCAGCTATGCTTCAAGCACTCCCATCTCCAACCCTCCTGTTTGTTAGTGACAGAGAAGGTGTTGAATAAATAACAGCACCAGCCAATGAGATTATAATACTGCCTACTTCCAGGCATATTCCATTGCCATGGGGATTGAAATACATACAGTATATTTTTAAGAGGGAATGTTATTTTTGAGGTGCATTTTATTGCAGTAATTCAGACTCCTCAGCATGAAATAGTGTTTTCAGGTTCAGCTGAGGGAAGACCACTTCCTGCACTGAGGAGTAGTCCCAGCAGACATGCACCATGCAGCCTATGCACATTGCTGACTCCGGAATCCCCACCCAAAAAAAGCATATTTCAGAATTCTGCTCCTTACCTTCTATAGGAGCCATGGGGAGCTCTGTAAGGTTTTTTTTTTTTAACATGCAGAATTGCTGATAATGCTGTGATGCCCCTTGTGCGTATTTTATGCAGCTGAACTACTGCTTGCACAGTGACATTTGCGGTCAGCAGGATGGTTGCCTGGATCCGCCACTGTTCAGTGGGAGGGGGCACATGGGTGGGCAAGGAATTTACTAGGGGGGGGGCAATTGCCCCCTGTAGTGATGCCTATGCTCTAAATACAAGTGCAACCCAAATAACCCTCCACTTGTAATCTGACCCTTTATTTTTTAGTTTATGATGTTGCACATATTTCTACCTGCATCTTCAAACTGTTGCAACAAATACTTTAACAACCATAATGCATATAAATTATCTTAAGACACGGTCAATAGAACTTTTATTGCAAATCTGTTATACACTTCCTTACCTTCTCACTCCTGAGGTCCATGTTTGTAGCTTTTCTTTAGCATCCAGCTTTGTACAGACTGGTATACTGTCTGGCACATCATGTATGATAAAGTTACTCTAAAAACCAGGTAAGTAGTGTACCTATAACCATTCAGTTTACCTTAAATACAACCAGTAATTTACTTAAAGGGATATTAACCACTAAGGACTAGATTACAAGTGGAGTGCAAAAATTTTAGCTCTATTGTGTGCTAACATGCTCAAGTTAAAGGGACGGACAGTGTACTGTAAAATTGTTTTTCCCTCAATGTGTTTCCAATGACTTGTTATACGAGTTGTATAGTATAAAATGTATGAAAAATTGCTTCATTTTTTTTTTGAAAATGCTGTTTTTGTTCTTTGAAACTGAAAACTATTAAAAATGGGCTGAGCTTGTAGGGAAAACAGATCTTTTTATCTAATAACTTTCTCTAAACACACATGCTTCTTTATATTAAGTCTATCTGTAAACCAAAACCCAGTATTTAGCAAAAACAATTGGAAATTAACATTGTATTACTTATCTCTCATATCCCCCACTGGGAGTGTAATTTCTTCTTCTAAATATGCTTACATAGCCTTTTTATAGCCAATACTTAAAGTGATGGTAAAGATGGTCTAACGGTGCATTGAGTTTAAAATCCTTGCTATGATTAACATACGTCTTTATTTATTTATTTTTTTCACTATCATGCGCTTTACACATAAATTCTTTCCCAACATATTTCTTATTGTAACTCATCTCACAGGCCTTCTTTGATCCTCTGTTTTTTTTTGTTTTTTTTGTGACGTTTTCAACATTTATCCAATGAGGTTCTTAGTGAAAAAGCTTGCATATTCCTATGGCTCACATGACGTTGAATCCTTGGATTTGGAAAGTTATCAGGAAAGAAGCTTCAGGTGGTGATTAATTATTCACCAATTTTCTTAGAATTATCTGAACTTCTACAGGAAATTATATGCTTAGTGTATAACATTAATGTTATACACTTAATAGTTTTTTTGCAAATGAGGGAGGTTATTGGGTAGATGTACATTTCTATCTATATCAGAGAATGTAATACACAGATTTTGAAAGGTATGGAATTAGATAGATAGATAGATAGATAGATAGATATATTTAGATAGAGAGAGAGGGGGGGAGATAGATGATAGATAGATAGATGATAGATAGAAAGATAGATAGATAGATAGATAGATATATTTAGATAGAGAGAGAGGGGGGGAGATAGATGATAGATAGATAGATAGATAGATGATAGATAGATAGATAGATAGAAAGATAGATAGATAGATAGATATATAGAGAGAGATGATAGATAGATGACAGATAGATAGATAGATAGATAGATAGATAGATAGATAGATAGATATTGCGAGCATTATGACCCTTTTTGTAGTTCTCCAGAAAATCTTGCATTTTCAGCTGTTTTTTTCCAGACTTAGATTGCCTTTTTACAAGGGAGGGTAGTTTTGATCTTAGTTCTCAAGACCCTCAAGGTTTGATTACTGTGGGTTGACAGGTAAACATTTTTTTAATAAACTGAATTGATCAGACAAAGAATTCAGCTGTTCTTTTTATTCCAATGGTCTCATCACCACCAGATAGTTTTGATAATTCTAACAGTGTTGTATATTTAGTAGATAAAATAGTTCTATTAAGGAATGTCTGACAAGTTAGCATAGAGATAACTTAAGATTTTTTTTTGTATAACAATAATATTACATTGAGCTTCAAAATTTGCAAAAAAATTAAAGGATTAGATTATGCAGTACCTCTTACGTTTTTTTATTATAACCCTAAATGCAGTTTATACACTAAATACTAAATATAACATTTATAAAAACTTTCCTATTGCCAACTATATTTTAAAGCATATATCTCTCGATCTCAGTTAGTAACAAAGAAAGTATATTATTTAGATGTAAAATTGTCCTTTGTTGAAATCCTTGAAGAACACCACAATCAGAGTTAGAGTCATTAGAACACATAAATTATTTTTGCACACTATTAGGACTTATGTTGTTAATAAAGTATCTATTATGTGACATTTCAGCAACCTTATAGATAAGGAAATTTTAAACAGTACATGCCTTAACGCTACTTAACCCCTAAATAAAAAATGGAGCAAAAACTGAAATTTACTAATGCGCATACCATATTGACATTCTAGAAAATAATCAGTAATGTGGATCACCCATTCTATAGCATTGCCTTCCATGAAAGCAAATAACTAAACCTTTCACTAGCAACAAGGATGGATAGATAGATAGATAGATAGATAGATAGATAGATAGATAGATAGATAGATAGATAGATAGATAGATTTAGATAGAGAGAGAGGGGGGAGATAGATGATAGATAGATAGATGATAGATAGAAAGATAGATAGATCGATAGATAGATAGATTTAGATAGAGAGAGAGGGGGGGAGATAGATGATAGATAGATAGATGATAGATAGAAAGATAGATAGATAGATAGATAGATAGATAGATAGATAGATATAGAGAGATAGATGATAGATAGATGACAGATAGATGACAGATAGATGACAGATAGATAGATAGATAGATAGATAGATGATAGATAGATAGATAGATAGATAGATAGATAGATAGATAGATAGATAGATGACAGGTAGATATAGATATAGAAATACACTGTTTACACAGCCATCTGGGTTTTTTAAGTAAGATACATCCAAAAGCAATGGCAACTTTAAAAGGCCCATGGCCTGTTTATTTATCATTCACAGCAAATATCCAGTAAATACAATAAACAGCAAGTTTTAAGAATACAGTCCAAATTACAGAAAAATCTGTTTTACCACTAGTTAATACCAGTGTCTGCACTTCAGCAACTTCCTTAACTAGCAATAACCACCCCATTCACTGACAAAACCTGTATAGCCTCCGCACACTCCAGGTGAGTTTAATCAGGGTCATTAACATAGAGAAAATGAACACAGTAAAATCTGGACTGTATCCTACACATACAATCATCTAATAGTGGGGTGGAATATCAGCACACCCTACACTTTTGAATACTCCACCCCAGGGAACCTACAATGTACTATAAAATAGCAGGTTAGTTAAAGAACAGTCTTTTTCTGAAGCTGTCTTCCACATAATAGGGTAGTGACTTCTTTAAGCACTGGATCCTAAATACACTGTATCCACAATTCTGCCCAGTCCTGTGTCATATATCCTCCCACTAGCTCAGACCTTGTGGTGTGATCAACTATGGACATAAATTAATGAAGTAAGAATAGACTTTCAGCATTTCTATGTTTAACCCCAGCCCTATAGTAAACTGTAAAATGATAAGATTGCAAGGTTAGGAATCCCCTTGTCACCCTATCATTCCTATCTATAAAAGCTTATTCAGTTTAAGGGAGCATGATCAGTGACCAACTTTATTTACAGCACAGGAGACAATATTTTAGAGACAATATTTCCCGTTTGACAGTCTCAGTTATAGAGTAATTTGCCTTCCTGCTTAGATAGATAACTGGGTGTTCTTAGTCTTGAATTTACTGAGATAATGCTGCTTGCAAACCAATCTCAAAGGCATCTGTCTGTGCAACAAGTTCTTTAGAAAAATCAGGGGTTACTAGAACAGGTTGTGTACATAAAGCCTCCTTCAATTCTACAAAGGCTGTTAACACCCTGAAGACCACTTTACCATCAATAGAACTTTTGTCTTTTCAAGATCAGTAATTGTAGCAACATTTGGGGAACAGCTACTATAGTATTCAATAATCCCAAAGAAGTCTTGAGTTGCTTCTTAGTGAGGGGTCATGGTCAATTCTAAATTGCCTCCACTATTGCTAGCTGGGTTTTACCAATCCCTTCCCAATTGAATAACCTAGGTACTTTTCTTCCCCCAAACCTATGTTATACTTTGAAGGATAAGCTGTTAAGCCAGCTAAGTAAATAGAACACTTAACTGCTTGGGAGATGTGAGACCTAATCTGCAATGTGAATGACTACATCATCCAAAGAAGCTGCTTCATAGAATGTGTGGGAACAATCAAGTACACCGGACAATAGCATTTGTGAGGTAAAAAATCAAGTAGTAAACTTTTGCCAATCTCTGGGTATTGGATAAGCATCAAATTTTGACATACCCCTCTGGGACTTTATTAAGGCCCTTGACCAAGGCTGTTCATCAATATGCAGGTGGTTTGTCACAAGTTACTGAATCATGGAATCTGTATTTGCCTTTTGGCCAATTACCAGTTGCTACAAAGCTGCCATATTCTCTTGTTGTGTAGTTATAGCTTGTTGCTGGGCAACTGTTGCCTGCAGCTGTGTAGCTATATCTTGCAGTAAAGCATTCATAACTTCTTCCATTGTGTGATCTGCTAGTTATATTTTCCTCCTTACACTTACAGACTTCTTCAGTGCAGGACCTGCTAACTTCACCACATATGCTAGACAGCCTGTTTTTCTAAGTCTTTGGGGCCTATCTATAGAGCTCCGAATGGAGCTTGATGCCCCATGTTTCTGGCGAGCCTGCAGGCTCGCCAGAAACAGCAGTTATGAAGCTCCATAACCTGTCTGCGTGCTCTGATCAAGTACGATCGGGTTGATTGACACCTCCCTGCTGGCGGCCGATTGGCCACGAGTATGCAGGGGGCTGCATTGCACCAGGGGGCTGCATTGTGAGCTGCTGGTGCAATGCTGAATACGGAGAGCATATTGCTCTCCATATTCAGCGAGGTCTGGTGGACCTCATCCGCAATGTCGGATCAGGTCCGCCAGACCTTGATAAATATAGGCCTTTACCTGCACTTTAATCTAGGTATTTTAAGGAAGACATTCCAGAACGAATGCCAATTTTGAAATGCCTGTGGCCTGTTTATTTATAGTTTACAGTAAATCCAATAAACACATTTAAGCATATAGTCCAAAAAGTCAGCAATGTCTCCTTTAACGCTGGCTCATACCAGTGTCTTCAATACAGTACCTTTCTTTTCCAAAAATAACACAACACCCCCATTACTGACTTAACAAGCCCTTTAGAGCCTCAGCATGCTCCAGCTGAGCTTAATAAGGCTCATTAAAAAAGAGAGAAAGAATCTACTACAATTTGGATGAGATCACCCTGATAGTGGGATGGAGAATCGTACCATCCTACTCTTCCAAATGTTCCACCCCAGGGAACCCATCAAGCACAATAAATATATAAATCATATTGTCTTCCAGAAAAAACCTACATAAACAGTCTAGATTGGGCTAATTATGTATCACATAAACCATCCCTCCACATCAAACTCCACTCATACATTATTAAATACACACATACATATATATATATATATATATATATATATATATACATATTAAAGAGTATGGAACAAGACAAGCGCCAAAAGGCACACTTCGTGTAATACTTCAGATAGTTTACATATAGTATAACAGTGGGAAAAATCCGCTCTCACCTGGTTCAACCTCAAGGTATGAGGTATAAAAAGGGCATTTGTGTTCGTGTACTCTCATCTCTTGTAGTCCTCCTGTATGTCCTCAGGTCTCCAGGTGTCTCTGGAAGTCTGCAGCGTGTCCCTGGAAGTCTGCAACCTTAATTAGAAGGAGGCTAGGGCATGGGAGTGGGGGTAATGTGTACTAATTGAAATGTACACAACTAACACATAGTAAAGATAAAACCAGGTGTTTATTTATATATATATATATAATTAATTTTAACAGTAACAGATGAAAACCCACAAAAGTTCGTTTGTAGGCCAATCAAAATAGCGCTTCCTTGTAGTACAGAGAAATACTATAGAGCTATAGTCATACCAGGTGTTGTATCCAGCATACAAGGCTAGAAACACGGGTGGCTAATGCGCTCTACTAGACAGAAATTCAGGTATGGAGCACTTAAGGATATTCGCAGATCTGCTGTATAAAACTTTTTGATAAAGCAGTCCAATCCTTTATGCAGCTCCGTGTGAGTGTATGTGCACAGCGTGCAGTATTCTGGCGCGTGGCGGGGGGCGGAGCCTAACGCATTTCGTAACCAATGGGTTACTTCATCAGAGGTATGGGCCGCCCCCACCCTAGATCTATATATAGGCATTAGTGAGGCTGATTTGCCTCCTGAGTGCCCCATCTGTCGCCATTTTGCATAAGGGCAAAAGGATTTTCATTTCTTTCATGTATGAAACTCTGTGTGTGGTATTCAGAGACCGCATCTAGTCCCAGAACAGCTTCCTAGATTATTTACATAAGTTCACTATTCTGTCAAGATGTGCTAAAAAAAATTTTTATCAACACTTCTAAAGTTTGTAAATCCCCTCACACATTTCTATCATATACAGATTACCTCAGCTGGAAAGCGTGCCAGCTGATGTGGTAACATGAATAAAGGAATAAATATTATTATTAAAAACCGGATTCAGATTACACATAAATGAATAAAACATTTACAACATTTAAAAATACATTATATAGGTACACATAAAAATATTATTCAGTTGATAAAGTTGATAACAGAGCTGCATAAAGGATTGGACTGCTTTATCAAAAAGTCTTATACAGCAGATCTGCGAATATCCTTTAGTGCTCCATACCTGAATTTCTGTCTAGTAGAGCGCATTAGCCACCCGTGTTTCTAGCCTTGTATGCTGGATACAACACCTGGTATGACTATAGCTCTATAGTATTTCTCTGTACTACAAGGAAGCGCTTTTTTTGATTGGCCTACAAACGAACTTTAGTGGGTTTTCATCTGTTACTGTTAAAATTAATTTTATGTATATATAAATGAACACCTGGTTTAATCTTTACTATGTGTTAGTTGTGTACATTTCAATTAGTACACATTACCCCCACTCCCATGCCCTAGCCTCCTTCTAATTAAGGTGGCAGACTTCCAGGGACACGCTGCAGACTTCCAGAGACACCTGGAGACCTGAGGATATACAGGAGGACTACAAGAGATGAGAGTACACGAACACAAATGCCCTTTTTATACCTCATACCTTGAGGTTGAACCAGGTGAGAGCGGATTTTTCCCACTGTTATACTATATGTAAACTATATGAATGTATTACACAAAGTGTGCCTTTTGGTGCTTGTCTTTTTCCATACTCTTTCAGATTTTCAAGAGGAACCTCGCCCTGCGGGGGATCATCCTTTTTCTCACAGACGAGCAGCCTAATCTTTCACAGCACACAGGAACTAGCATTGTGGATTCTAATGAACAATATACATCCATAGACTTACCACATTTGATTGAATGAGACTGTTTGCTGCATAACCTGCAAGTGTCTTGTGTATATATATATATTCCAGGTAGTGGGATGGGAATATATTTTTTAAGACTAACAGCATACTCATACACTTCTAGCGCTGATTTCTATCTTTTCTATTATATATATATATATATATATGCATTTATATATCTCACTATACTTGCTAAACGTTTTGCTTTTGAAAAGTTGATGCATAAGAAGAAACCTAAAGTTAAACAAAGAAGATGAGTGAATTAATTAGTGTACACAACACAATAACGTTATTTGCCTCAGAAGCAAGAAAGACCTAATGATAAAAAATACAATTAAATAATTCCCATGCTCTTCTACCTATATTTTTAGATTTAGCAATACACAAGCCATCTACTTTTTACTTTCATATTTTAAAAACACTTTTTAAAGATATAAAAAGGACATTAATTGTCTTAAAAAATGTGCAACATATTTAATACTGTTAAAGAGAAAACCTTTCTCCGAATCAGATATATTGTTTTTATCATGTTTATCTTTACCTGTAATTTGCAGTACTTTGGGATAGAATTTGCTCCAGAATCTACACTGCTTGGCACGCATTTTTCTACTTGTCTTTGAGTCTTCTGCGTCTAAAATAAGGTATTGTTGCTCGTTGAGTGTGAAGACAGGCCATCTGTTTTCAAGAGATTGTGCCCCATTTGGATTTCTAAAAGATAAATATTTCAACATAATGGCTGTTACTAAAAGTACATTTTGTATGTGACTCTTTGGTATCCCATCCAGAATTAATTAATTATATATAGTCTCATCTTGGCTAAATAACCTATATAAAAAAGAGATAATTAAAAAAACAAAAACAAAAATGGTACTCAACAAAAGTTGAAATTTATGGGTTAATAGTGTAGTGGCTTACTTTGCAATGGGGTTGTGGTGGTTTAGGGATTAATAGTGTAGTAGATCAGTTTGCAATGTGGGTGTATAGCGGTTTAGGGGCTAATAGTGTAGTGTGTTAGATTGCAGTGTGGTGGTTTAGGGGCTAATCGTGTAGTTGTTTAGTTTCTGATGTTGGCGGGTGTCGGTTTTGGGGTAAATAGAAATGTTTAGTGCAGCTGTTTCCTTTGGCCAAACTCAGGTAGTGGAAAAACTTTCGCCTAGATTACGAATTTTGTCGGTAATGCTATGCGGTGCTAACGAGCGGTTTTACCTCACCGCTTACCTACAAACCCGGCTTTAGCCGCAAAAAAAGTGAGCGTAGAGCAAAATTTAGCTCCACATCTCACCTCAATACCAGCGCTGCTTACGGTAGCAGTGAGATGGCAAAACGTGCTTGTGCACGATTTCCCCATAGGAAGCAATGGGGAAGAGCCGGCTGAAAAAAAAACTAACACCTGCAAAAAAGCAGCGTTCAGCTCCTAACGCAGCCCCTTTGATTCCTATGGGGAAATACTAAACACCCCTAATATTACACTTATTAACCCCTAATCTGCCGCCCCCGACATCACCGCAACCTACATTATAATATTAACCCCTAATCTGCCACTCCGGACACCGCCGCCACCTACATTATACTTATGAATCCCTAATCTGCCACCCCCAATGTCGCCACAACCTACCTACACTTATTAACCCCTAATCTGCCGCCCCCAACGTCGACACCACTATATTAAAGTTATTAACCTCTAAACCTAAGTCTAACCCTAACCCTAAAACCCCCTAACTTAAATATAATTTAAATAAATCTAAATAAAATAACTATCATTAACTAAATTATACCTATTTAAAACTAAATACTTACCTTAAATATAAACCCTAAGCTAACTACAATATAACTAATAGTTACATTGTAACTAGCTTAGGGTTTATTTTTATTTTGCAGGGAACTTTGGATTTATTTTAACTAGGTAGAATAGTTATTATATAGTTATTAACTATTTAATAGCTACCTAGTTAAAATAAAGACAAATTTACCTGTAAAATAAATCCTAACCTAAGTTACAATTACACCTAACACTACACTATAATTAAATTAATTACCTAAACTAAATATAATTAAATACAATTTAAAAAAATTATCTAAAGAACGAAAGAAAAAAACCCCACTAAATTACAGAAAATAACAAAATAATTACAAGTTTTTTAAGCTAATTACACCTAATCTAATCCCCCTAATAAAATAAAAAAGCCCCACAAAATAATAAAAAGCCATACCCTATACTAAATTACAAATAGCCCTTAAAAGGGCCTTTTGGGGGGCATTGCCACAAAGTAATCAGCTCTATTACCTTTTAAAAAAAAGGACAATACGCCCCCAACATTAAAATCCACCACCCACACACCCAACCCTACTCTAAAACCCACCCAATACCCCCTTAAAAAAACCTAACACTAACCCCTTGAAGATCACCCTACCTTGAGAAGTCTTCACCCAGCTGGGCCGAAGTCCTCAACGAAGCCAGACGAAGTGGTCCTCCAGACGGACAGAAGTCTTCATCCAAGCCAGGAAGAAGAGGTCCTCCAGATGGGCAGAAATCTTCATCCAGACGGCATCTTCTATCTTTATCCATCCAGCGCAGGGCGGCTCCATCTTCAAGACATCCGACGCGGAGAATCCTCTTCAAACGAAGTCCAACTGAAGAATGAAGGTTCCTTTAAATGACGTCATCCAAGATGGCGTCCCTTGAATTCCGATTGGCTGATAAAATTCTATCAGCCAATCAGAATTAAGGTAGAAAACATCCTATTGGCTGATGCAATCAGCCAATAGGATTGAGCTTGCATTCTATTGGCTGATCCAATCAGCCAATAGAATGCAAGCTCAATCCTATTGGCTGATTGGATCAACTTAATTCCGATTGGCTGATAGAATTCTATCAGCCAATCAGAATTCTAGGGACGCCATCCTGGATGACATCATTGAAAGGAACCTTCATTCTTCAGTTGGACTTCATTTGAAGAGGATGCTCCGCGTCGCATGTCTTGAAGATAGAGCCGCTCCGCGCCGGATGGATGAAGATAGAAGATGCCGTCTGGATGAGGACTTCCGCCCGTCTGGAGGACCTCTTCTTCCCGGCTTCGATGAAGACTTCCGCCTGGCTTCATTGAGAACTTCGGCCCGGCTGGGTGAAGACTTCTCAATGTAGGGTGATCTTTAAGGGGTTAGTGTTAGGTTTTTATTAAGGGGGTATTGGGTGGGTTTTAGAGTAGGGTTGGGTGTGTGGGTGATGGGTTTTAATGTTGGGGGGGTATTGTACTTTTTTTTAAAGGTAATAGAGCTGATTACTTTGGGGCAATGCCCCGCAAAAGGCCCTTTTAAGGGCTATTTGTAATTTAGTATAGGGTAGGGCTTTTTATTATTTTGGGGAGATTTTTTATTTTATTAGGGGGATTAGATTAGGTGTAATCTGTAAACTGTAATTTAGTGTTTGCTTTTTTCGTACTTTAGATAATTTTTTTAAATTGTATTTAATTTTTATTTAGTTTAGGTAATTAATTTAATTATAGTGTAGTGTTAGGTGTAATTGTAACTTAGGTTAGGATTTATTTTACAGGTAAATTTGTCTTTATTTTAACTAAGTAGCTATTAAATAATTAATAATTATTTAATAACTATTCTACCTAGTTAAAATAAATACAAAGTTGCCTGTAAAATAAAAATAAATCCTAAGCTAGCTACAATGCAACTATTAGTTAAATTGTAGCTAGTTTAGGGTTTATTTTATAGGTAAGTATTTAGTTTTAAATAGGAATAATTTAGTTAATTGTCGTTATTTTATTTAGATTTATTTAAATTATATTTAAGTTAGGGGGGTGTTAGGGTTAGACTTAGATTTAGGGGTTAATACTTTTAATGTAGTTGCGGCAACATTGGGGCGGCAGATTAGGGGTTAATAAATGTAGGTAGGTGTCGGCAATGTTAGGGACGGCAGATTAGGGGTTAATAAAATTTAACTAGTGTTTGCGATGTGGTAGTGCGGCGGTTTAGGGGTTAATATATTTTTTTATAGTGGCTATGTCCGGTTCGGCAGATTAGGGGTTAAAAATATGTTTTTAGTGTTTGCGATGTGGGGGGGGCTCGGTTAAAACTTTTAACTACTGACTTTTAAATGCGGTATCAGTCTTGACAGGAGAGGCTGTACCGCTCACTTTTTGGAAGACTCGTAATACTGGCGTTATGCAAGTCCCATTGAAAATATAGGATACACAATTGACGTAAGTGGATTTGCGGTATTTTCGAGTCGGACCAAAAAAGTGAGCGGTACACCTGTCATTTCAAGACTCGTAATACCAGCGGGCGTTAAAAAGCAGCGCTGGGACCTCTCAACGCTGCTTTTTAAAGCTAACGCAAGACTCATAATCTAGGTGTTTGATTGTTAAATGTGATTGTGTTCGAGCAATCGAATTTACATTCAACTTCTAATATGAGGAGACATTCTCAATGCCCCACACATAAAGAATATGAGGATCTTAAATTACTGCGAGTTTGCCCAAATTAATGCTACTTGTAATATGTATTTGAGCATAAAGTACGATCTTGTGATTGCGTTTACACTCCTCACGCTAACGATAGTGATTCACTCGTAATCTGGCCCTAAATATGTTATCTAATTTAAAGGTGCTACATGATATAGCTTAGTTTTCGTATCTCACCAGAACTCAAAAGATTTAAATCATTAGTGCCTTTGATAGACATCAATACCATATAGTCAGTAAATTAAATGTGTAGAGTACTTTAGCTGACGAGGGCTGTTGCTGAAATAAGTATAAATTATAAAAATAGCCATAACTCTAAGGGGTCGATTTATGAAGCAGGGGATGCTGCTTCCGACCCACTCCGCTTCAGGTCCACCCAGGTCGTAAGACCGCTGCTCCTTAACTTGTCCGACATCTCTGAAGGAGCGGACAGCAATCAGCCCGATCAGATAAGATCGGGTTGATTGGCACCCCCTGCAGATTCGGGGGCCAATTGGCTGCAAATCTGCAGGGGGTGGCATTGCACAAGCATTTCACTAGAAATGCTTGTGCCGTGATAAATTTATTGCTGTGCGCATCATGTTTACCCACACACCGGCCCCTAAGAGTGAAGTTGGTCTAATCTACAAATTGAGTATTGAAATCAGCTGTGATAAAGGTATGTTGGGTCTTGGCTACTATTATGATGTGCAGTTTTTTTGTTTGGAATTCATACTTTTGGATGAATCCCTTAAACTGTTTGTATATCAACTTTTTTTATTAGCTAATGTTGTATTAGTGCCGTTTTTATTTAGATTGTTCTTATTTCTTGAGTGGCATGTTTCACTCTTTTTCATCAATCAACATAGAAGCAAAATCAAAAGAACCAATCACAAGGGGAATGTAAAAAAACGTATATGTGTTAACTTTATACACAGCCTAGGGCAGATATTAGTTTTTAGTAGAGTTTGAGGGTAAAAACACACCAGCAGAGTGTTAAAATGGGGACTGATTACCTAATTAATTCTGACAGTTAGAAAGAAATAACAACATTTTTATGTATAACTGGTACAGAAAGTAAATGCAAATCACAAATAACAGTACACACAGAAACATGTATACACTGGCACACACAAACCATTTAATACAAAAAATAGTTGTAATCTTTTGTACATTAAATGTGAATCACTAGCAAGTGGTACGTGTTGGTAAAACACAGCAAGGGGGAGGGTTGTTTGACTATAACTGGTAGGGGAATTCCATTAGAGTGTAAAGGAAGGGAGAGCTATGCAGCTAAGAACAAAACGAAGGCAGCACTCCATGAATTCAATAACTTACAACTTTAATGAAACAAGTTAAAATCAACACTCATGACACAAGACATGGATGGAGAGGAGGAGCAACTAGTTTAAGAATTCCCAGGGATAGAAGAATAAGAACTGTTAACAGATATTGCCATAGAGAGCTAGATTTATCATACTACTGGCAGACAGGGGCATACATCCTCGCCCTTGTTTGCCCGGCATCACCAGTTGAATGTAGAAGTGCGCTGCCTGCATTTATCATTGCACACATACGCTCATTTGCAACTTCGCCCCCTGCCCATGTGCAGTCAATCACACACGGACAGCTGCTGTCAACCTCATTGGTCCAAAAATTCTGGGGAGATTGATATATGCCACATAACAGATGGAGAATAGAGTTGAGAAGCAGAGGTCTGATGACCGCTGCTTCTTAAATCTTGACTAAAGGCTCAGCCAATGGGGGTTGTAGAGAGAGCAGACATTCTTATCTTTTTTTCCACTATCCACTATTGCCTTCTTTGTCTGATTACACAAAAGCAGGTGCAACTGAAAATAATCATTAATCAACTTCATGTTTACGTAGCTGCAACATAGACAATACTTAAGCGAGGACATTTGCTGTATAGGTGGAGATACAATGGGCAGAAGTAGTTTTTTTAAATAACAAAATAAGGGCAAAGATATTTGTAAAAGTTTAATACACTCCAATAGTTCTAATGGATCATTGGAAATTCATTAAAGGGGGGATTTTCCAGCACACTGTCCTTTAAGGCATATAAATATTTGGTTCAACTTTGGTTGATTTCAAGGGCGTGAAGTTTATCATTTCAAGTATCCAAAACCCAAATCCAGAATAATGTGCACCCAATAAAACACCTTACAGTGATAATTAAAGTTCATTAAACAATTTTTTTTTATATATACGGATAGAATGTTTCAACAATTAGGCGCCTCGTTGCAGATATACCCAAATACAATTTTTTTAAAGTATTTAAAGGGCCATAATACTTATATGCTAAATCACTTGAAAGTGATGCAGCATAACTGTTAAAAGCTTACAGGAAAATATCACCTGAACATCTCATCAAAAGAGAGATATTTTACCTCACAATTTCCTCAGCTCCCCAGAGAAAGTGCTGTGTAAACAGCTAAGCTTCAGCTTCCGTCCAGCTGCAGGTAAAAAAATAAAGAAAAGAAATGAACAGCAGCCAATCAGCATCAGCAGTGCTGAGGTAATGAACTGTGATCTCATGAGATTTCATAGTAAACTTCCTTAAACTGAATAGGGAAATAACATGAGTGTGCATGAGGCTCGCTCCCTTGCAAGTCCCGGGACAGGCATGCTGATTTGCTGCTTAAATTCCTTTACAATGGGGTGTGAATACTTAAGACATTTTGAGGTAAAATATCTTTCTTTTTTTCATAGAGATGTTCAGGTGATATTTTCTAGTCAGCTTTTAACAGCTATGCTGCAATGTGTTTCAACCTTTGGGCATCCTGTCCCTTTAAGTGTAATATTGATGGTAAAAAACTGGATTGATTCTCACTCCACTGACGTTTAGTTTTAAAAGGCTCTTATCTGTACTGTTGTGGCCAACTAGGAACATATTTAAATGAGTTACTATACTGTTCAAACAAATCTGTACACAATGTAGCAGGGTTATTCCTTAAAAATGTGGAGTATGTGCTTCTTACTATCAGGGCAACTGGAAAACCACAGTTTTCATTTAAAAAAAGGACAAAATAAATACTGACATCATATGGTATTTTTTTAACTGTGCAAATTAAACAATATCCATTTTATTGAGAATTCATTTAAAGGGACACTGAAACCTAATTTTATATTTCATGATTGAGATAGAGCATGCAATTTTAAGCAACTTTCTAATTTACTCCTATTATCAATTTGTCTTCGTTCTCTTGCTATCTTTATTTAAAAAAAGAAGGCATCTAAGCTATTTTTTGGTTTAGAATCCTGGACAGCACTTGTTTATTGGTGGGTGAATTTATCAACCAATCAGCAAGAATAATCCAGGTCGTTGGGCCAGCATCTAAACTTACATTCTTGCTTTTCAAATAAAGATACCAAGAGAATGAAGAACATTTGATAATAGGAGTAAATTAGAAAGTTGCTTAAAATTGCATGCTCTATCTGAATCATGAAAGAAAAACAATTGGGTTCAGTGTCCCTTTAAATGAATGCTTAATAAAATTTATATTGTTAAATTTGCACAGTTAAAAAAATACGATATGATGTCAGTATTTATTTTGTCCTTTTTTAAATGAAAACTGTGGTTTCTCCAGTTGCCATTATAGTAAGAAGCGAATACTCCACCTTTTTTAAGGAATAACCCTGCTACATTGTGTAGAGATTTGTTTGATCAGTGTAGTAACTAATTTTATATTTGTTCCTAGTTGGCCACAGCAGTAGAGATAAGAGTCTTTTTAAAACTAAACATCAGTGGAGTGAGAATCAATCCAGTTTTTAACATCCTTTAATTTTGAATAATTATGAGTTATTATGAGTAATATAATTACTAGAGTGGTACAGCTATTACTTGAACAATATAGATGTTGTACATGAGACATTGGCCTCTGTTTATTATTGAGCAGACAGACAGGTTCCCAATTAGAAAATCTGCCCACCCGAGATTCCGAGAAGCAATGCTGTCAAGCAAATTGTTCAGATTAGTCCTACATTTTTAACCCCCAGCTAACTCTGTTGACCGCTGCTTCTTAACTGTCATCTGCAGGCTTGCTGATGTAGGCCTGCACTGAAGGAGCTCCAAAGCTACATCAGCAGCTTGATAAATGGAACCTATTGGATCACAGGCCTAGAGGCACAGTTTGATGTCATCCAGAATAGCAATAATTCACATTACACTAAAACAGATGATAATGATGACTCTACACAACAACACAACCACCAACAAATGTTAATAAATACAAAAATATATAACAAGAATGTATCCTGAAGAAAAAAGCAAAATATATTTTCTTTGAAAGATATAATTTCTCATGATCCATATGAGTTGCAATAACTTCTAATAGGTGACTTTTATGTTACTCTAGGATCAAAAAGGGAACAGTGCACCCACATGCTAAATCATAAAGGGCCGATTATGAGCGGAGAATAGATTGTGGTGTTCATTACACTCTTATCCAAATTACAAGTGGTGCGCGCAAACTACCTCTCTACTCTATTAACCCCTAAACCATCACAGCCTCACATTGCAAACTACCCCTCTACTCTATTGACCCCAAACCACCATTGCAAAATACCCACTAACATCTAAACCCCCATAACCAGCGATCCCTCTTACCTAACACCCCCTAAGTTACCCCAAAAAGAAACCTAACCTTACCTGAAAAAAACTAACCTTAACTAAAAAATAAAATAACCTAACATTATAGGGAAAAAAACTACCATTACAGAAAAAAACTAAAACCTACCATTACAGAAAAAACAAACAAATTGTCAAAAATAAAAAAACAATCATGCCTATTCTAAAATTAAAGCCCCACTTAAAAAAATAAACCCACCCCCCCCCCCCAATTTATTTTTATTTTTATAGCAATAGCCATTAAAATGGCTTTTTGTAGAGCATTGCCCTAAAGTGACTATTGGCTGATTTTCAAATTCAAATCAGCCAATAGAATGAAAGCTTTTCTATTGGCTTATCTGAAATTGAAAATGAAAATTTGATCTCACATAAAAAGCACTAATATTGATGTTTAATTGTAGTGACTTCAAACAATAACACCATCCTGGTTAACTGCCTTTTTGACAGAGGCTTCATGAGTGATGAAGATGCAAAATCAGTCCTCAGCGACATAAAGAGCTCAAGGTATGAGCAAAGTTATATGAGCACATATAACAATAATAATTTTATATAACACTGCACAAGCTGTCAGGGATGTTGGGAAACTGGAGAGACTCTAAAGATGTTTTACTCCACATAATTAAAAAAATTTCATTACAATCTCAAGGACATGTATACAATATAACATCATTGCCAGCCTAGGAATTTCCAATTTGTTTGAGACAGTGGCTTAAAGTGTCATATAAATAAAGGAGATAACTGTACCAAGAAAGCCATTCTCCATAGTCATACAACTAACTCTATGGAAAATAACCTGCTAAGAGAATATGCTTGGGATAAAAGAAGTTACGTTGTCTGTCTAGGTCCAGTAGTACAGTTAGGTTCATGACTGCATTTCCCTGTACTGCTCATTCTTTCTCAGTCTCTCTCAAAGGTTGGGCTTTTCTTACAACCTCAATCCATCTGACTAACATTCTCCTTCTCGACACATTCCAAACCATTTACATAAGCTCTGAAATATGAAAGGGTCACTATTAGACATAGCTCAATAAACTACATCAAACATATAAAATACGATTACATTGCAAAATAATAATGATCATATTGCATCACACACAGATATTACTATGGCAAAGATGCTGTGAAAACTAGGGTTTTTACAGACAATTGCCCCTATTTATCAAGGTCTGTCGGACCTGATCCGACAGTGCGGATCAGGACTGACAGACCTCACTGAATATGGCGAGCAATATGCTTGCCGTATTTAGCATTGCACCAGCAGCTCACAAGAGCTGCTGGCGCAATGCCGCCCCCTGCAGACTCACAGCCAATCTTCCGTCAGAAGTGGGGTGTCAATCAACCCGATCGTACTCGATCGGGTTGATTTCCGGCGATGTCTGTCCGCCTGCTCAGAGCAGGCGGACAGGTTATGGAGCAGCGGTCTTTGGGACCGCTGCTTCATAACTGCTGTTTCTGGCGAGCCTGCAGGCTCGCCAGGAACACGGGGCATCAAGCTCCATTCGGAGCTTGATACATATGCCCCAATGAGTTGAAAATTCTGAAATGAAAGAACAGAGTTTACAGGGACGTTATACTCTAAAATGTTCTCCCCATAAATATGTTCACATGTCTAGGCCCCGCAGTAAAAATAGGATGGAAGACGAGGAAGAAGAGGTTGTGTTAGTGCTTGAATGTGGGCAATGCTCCTGAAACCGGTTGGTGCTACTGCTGCATCCAGACACCCTGCTTCCTCCCCTCCTGCCCTCCGCTTGCTGTTCCTCCATGCACATAGCCCGCAGCTTGTGGAAAAACGAACCGGGTCCATTGTAGGGATCCTCAAAATCTCTCTCCTTCTGTGCACGGAACATCTGTCTTGTTCAATATCCCTTGAGAAAGTCTGCCTGTGAGCAGATGAAATGCGTAGGGAGGAGGTACCTATAGGAGACGTCAGAACTGTGTCGAACAGCGTAAGAGTTTTTCACTCAGCTGCAGAGAGGAGCCTGAAACCAGGTGCTGCAGGTTGGCGTCCGTGGGATCCCCTCGAGGAATAAAGCAGGCTAAGTCATCTGGCCAGTGGGCAGAAGTGCCTTTTTTACATTTTTATCTTGTAAGTGTGTTTTTCTTATGTGTCATTGGCTTGAAGAATAAACAATACTGTGAATCGCGGATGTGCTGTGTTTTTCTCATCCTTTCTTGTACAGCTTGCCGCCTCGGGACTTACACAGCTGGAGCCCCGTGAACTATCAGCTGCTCTGCTCAAAGTTTAAATAACTACCATCATATTTTGAGTTTTATTGAGCCTGTGTTTTACCACCTAGACTTTTAGCCACTTACAGAACTGGGACTAAGTTAAGTGTATAAGATTATCATTTCTTATACACTTCATTTTTTATACACTTCATAGGATTATTTTTGTACTTTTTATTTTTATTCTTAATTTTTAATTTTCCATTTACACTTTTATTTCAATTTGGTTATTTTAATCTGTTTTCCACTTGTTAGCATCATTTGTTAATTATTAGCATCTTTTGTTGATTATTTATGAATAATTATATATATTAAATAATAGTTCACGCTTTTGCTTATTTATTTATTCACTTGATGTGGATTTCCATCTGATATTGCGGTGTTGTATTTAAAGGTGAACCGCAGTGCGTTCTGTTTGAGTCTGATTGCGCTGTCTATTGTCTTCTCAAATTTAACCTTAGAGATAAAAATAAGTTACTTAATTTTCTCTTTATGGTTCATTCTTTTAGTTGAGCCTTTCTTACAATCTCTTTCAATCTAAGTCCAAACCTTTTCCATAAGATCTGAAAATGGAGCTAAACACTCTGATTGTAAAGGGTCGTTATTAGAAACAGCTCATTAAACTACATCAACCCATCTAAAAGATGAATAAGTTGCATACTATTATATAAGGCAATTTATAATACAATCACTGATTTCATACATCAAAAACAAAGTTACAATTGCACTGAAAATCACTAATACACATGTAAAAATGTGCTTTGTGCCATAATACCTTATCATCATGTGCCTAAATTGCTAAAAAAAAAAACTTAAAAAACAAAATGCCTTGATATTTGTTTGCCACTTCTACAAAAGCTGTCAGAAGCACTGAAAGAACTATAAGTCCTTTTCTGTTGAGGTAAGTTAGCAACCTGTTGATTGGCACTCAAAGATAAGTATTGTCAGAAAATCTAATGGCATCATTATCCATACCAAAAATACATTCCTTGGCATTTAACTGAAGAGCGGTTTGGTCTTCATTTAAGATACAATATTTAAATGCCAAGAATTCCCCTATTTAGGCCTTGTGGAGCGCTATTGAGAGTAGAGGGTGCACTATCAATATTGTGGGACCACACCCTAACAATCACTCTAATTATAAGTTGTGAGTTATATGT
Source organism: Bombina bombina (assembly GCF_027579735.1). Classification (NCBI taxonomy): domain Eukaryota; kingdom Metazoa; phylum Chordata; class Amphibia; order Anura; family Bombinatoridae; genus Bombina; species Bombina bombina. The sequence goes on from NC_069502.1 coordinate 355,726,870, forward strand.
TATAGGTTGTACTCGATTAACTTTTGTCTTTTTTCAACCTCATTTACTTTATAACTATGTGTTGCACTCGAGGGCAATACATAACAGCGCTAAAAAAGTTAGCAGAACTTGACACCAAAAGTAAAATGTTAGGGCTAGAATGAAAGTAAAAAAAAAAATACATGTTAAAAATATTGAAAGTATTACACACATATTTATACTTTTTACATATTAAATATAAAACATATGTTTATTATTGAAATAAATGTCTAAAAAATATTTTAAAATAATATGGTGCACACGCAAATTTTACACAAATATACACACTTTTGAGTCCTTACCTGTCAAACACCTTCATATTATACCATATTCATTTAAAACTTAAATATCATAGTTCTTCACTTAGAAAGAAATGTTTTATATATATATATATATATATATATATATATATATATCCTCCATGTGTATCTGCACTCACAATGTCATATAGTCATCAACCAGGGTGCAAGATCAGTATTATTCACAGTGATCTTCAACAAAGGACTGCACTCACTGGATTTCCAAAAAAATACTTATATATTAGGTAACGTTTAGGAGTTTGCAGACCCCTTCCTCAGACCAGAATAGACATGCAACTAGTCACAGTGATTTATAAACACATTAAGCCCCACCCACCACCAAATCAAAAAGTGAATTGCGCCAAAACTGGGGTTGTCATGGTGATAACCCCTACACCCCTCAGTGGCTTAATGTGTTTATAAATCACTGAGTCTAGTTGCATGTCTATTCTGGTCTGAGGAAATCCAGTGAGTGCAGTCCTTTGTTGAAGATCACTATATATATATATATATATATATATACACATATATAATTTCTTCTAAATAAGTATTTCTTAATGCACTTTAGGCTTTAACACAGTTGATAGGGGCCTATTTATTAATGTGTGAGCGGACATGATAAGATGTAGCGTATCATGTCCGCTGCACATCAATACATGCTGACAGTGTATGCGAACTGCTGGTGCAATGCCGCCCCCCTGCAGATTCGCTGGCAATCACCCGCTAGCAGTGGGTGTCAATCAACCCGATCGTATTCGATTGGGTTTATTTCTGTCCTCAGCATCAGAGCAGGTAGGCAAGTTATGGAGCAGCCTGAAGGCTCACCGTAAACAAGGGGCATCAAGCTCTATTCTGTTCTTGATAATTCTGCCCCATAGTGTGCTTTTCAGTTAGTGCTCGAGTGGAAAATAGGACAGCGCAGCTGAGCTATATGACCTCCATATGGTAGTGCTCCTGAGGCTTTTGCTCAAGCAATAACGTTTTTCTTTCAACTTGTAAATTATGCAAGAATAGGAGTGCTATCCATTTATCTTTAGTGGTGTTAGTACTCAATAGCACTAATATTTTTGCACCGCACTTGTAATCTAGTTTTTAATCTTAACACCTTTAAAAAATAGGATAGAACGTGTTTGACCATAAAATACATTAGAAATTCATATTAATTCTCTCCAGTTGTGACTACAAACCCAAATGTTAATTGGAAATGTAAAAATTGGGTAAATGTTGGTACCTTTAAAAAATTAAACTTCTATTACTTTACTTTGCAAAATTTTTACCCAGCCATCACAATTAAAGCTCATGAAGGGTAAATTATTATTTAACTAATAATTTAAATTTATTACAATTTATTTAAGGCTATTAATATAAAAAATATTAATTTATTAATCTTTAGCATGGAACTTCAATTTCCAGAATTAGCAAACACAGCTCATATCGCAATGATATTTTGTTGAGGAAAAGGTCAGATGGGCAGTAATTTATTAAAAAATTAATCTCTTGAAATGCTTGATGCATATAAAACTCTTAGATTAAAAACATAATCAGTATCCATAAAAAATATCCCTCTCTCTATTTATTATCAACATCTCTCTCTGTGTTTCTCTCTCTCTCGCTTTTTCACTCTTTATCTATATATCTATCTACCTCTTTCTCTCTATCTATCTCTATTTATCTATCTACCTATCTCTCTCTCTCTCTCTCTCTCTCTCTCTCTCTCTCTCTCTCTCTATATATATATATATATATATATATATATATATACACAATGTATATATATTGTGACAGATCCCATGGTTTTGTCATAGAAGGGAGGTATGTGAGGAAAAGGGATCTGTCACATAGCTTGGTTACTTTTGGTTCCAGACCAGGATTTGCAGCTGATCAGTTTCTCAAACACTGCAGCAGTACACAGGTGTGTTAGTTCAGGGCCTTCACTTCCTCCTCACTGCAGAAAAGAGGAGCAGCTGCCTGCTGTTTGAAGGCCTTAACATTAAGGTAAACATCTTTTGCCATTAACTTTGTTTGTTTTATGTTCATTTTGTCAGTTCTAGACTAGCTGACTGACACTAGTTAGGCACTGTTTCTGTATGTTTAGTTAGTGCCTAGACAGGCAGGATTTTGTTTTATATTTTGCTGCTGTTTTCATTTGATTTGCCTGTGACATGCCAAATAAACAGGTAGACTGCCGCTTGATCTCCATTACTTTGTGTGTGGAAGCTTATTCCCTAAAAGACTGTATGGCAGTGTAAAGTACAAAGACAGGAAACAAAAGGAATCTTGTCACATATGGTGGCCTGTATGGGGATTGCTGCACTGAAAGTCTGAGGGCATTAGTGTTTTCTCTGTTAACAAAATGGAGGACTTTCTTAAAGCAATACTGCACTCCACAGCTGTCCAACAAGAGGCAAATGTGAAAACCACTGAGACTATTGCTGCCTTACAACAGTTGGTCCTGGTCCAGGTGGAGGGGGTTGCTGCACTAACTAAAACTCAGAAGGATAGCACAGAAGCTCTTATGCAACAGATGGTGACTGCACAAGTTTTGGCTGAACAGAGTAAGGTAACTCTGACTGTACAACAGGAGCTCCAGTCTTTGTCAGAGAGACTTGAAGGAACTGCTGAGACAATAACCCCAGGAGCCAAACATGTGCAAGCAAGTCATTATCTACAAAAGATGGTGCCTGACGATGACATAGAGGCATATTTATTGACTTTTGAACGTACTGCAGAGAGAGAGAGGGGTGGCCGACTGTGCAATGGGCCAGCCTCTTAGCACCTTTCCTGACTGGGGAACCCAATAAAGCATATTATGACCTGGATCCAGAACAGGCCAACGATTACCATAAACTAAAGACAATGGGGGGTAGTTATCAAGCCGTCAACCTAAAATACGCTGGAATTCCACATGGCGAGGATGATTCGCCTTAGTTATCAAGCCCTAGATACCGGCAAAAGTAGAATTTTGGGACGTAAGCTTCGATCCGCCGGACTCAGTCCGACACAGACCGATTCTTACGTCACTCCAGATGTTCCACACACAAGTGCGGCACAATCTGACTACTTTTGCTAGTTATGAAAAAACTAGCAGGTACGCTCGGCACTTTTACGGTCCAGCGTACCTGGTTTTCAATCCGCCGCCCTGGAGGCGGCGGATCCCATAGAAATCAATGGGAGTCTGACCATAGCGAAAGTTCAGGTTCGCTGCTGCCAGACATCCCATTGATTCCTATGGTAGTTTCTACACCTAACACCCTAACATGTACCCCAAGTCTAAACACCCCTAATCTGTCCCCCCCTACACCGCCGCAACTAAATAAAGTTATTACCCCCTAAACCGCCGCTCTCGGAGCCCACCGCCACTATAATAAACATGTTAACCCCTAAACCGCCGCTCCCGGAGCCCACCACAAGCTATAATAAACATGTTAACCCCTAAACCGCCGCTCCCTGACCCCGCCGCAACTATAATATATGTATTAACCCCTAAACCGCCACTCCCAGACCCCGGCGCAACCTATATTACATTTATTAACCCCTATCCTGCCCCCCCTACACCGTCGCCACCTATAATACATTTATTAACCACTATCCTGCCTCATAGCCATTTACTAGGAGGACACCTAGTTGTAGAAAAAACAAAAGAGAGAATCCTTAGGAGGTTTTACTGGCCAGGAATAATGGCTGATGTAACACATTATTGCTCTTCATGTCCTGAATGTCAGCACACAGCACCTTTTAAGGTGTTTCGTAGTCTGTTAATTCCACTGCCCATAATCAATGTTCTCTATGACTGGATTGCTATGGATATAGTGGGGCCTTTACCAAAGTCAGCTAGAGGACACCAGTATATATTAGTGGTCTTAGACTATGCTACATGTTATCCAGAGACTATACCTCTTTGTAAGTCCTCCTCTAAATACATAGCAAAAGAACTAGTACATATATTTAGTCGGGTGGAAATTCCAAAAGAAATCCTTACTGATCAGGGAACCCCTTTTATGTCCCGAGTTATGAAGGAGTTGTTTACACTCCTTAAAATAAAACAGTTAAAAACTTCTGTTTATCACCCCCAGACAGCTTGGTGGAGAGATTCAATAAGACCCTTAAGACCATGCTATGTTGTGCAATTGACACAGATGGTCCCATATTTAATGTTTGCCAGTAGGGAGGTTCCTCAGTCCTCTACAGGTTTCTCCCCCAGGTTTCTCCCCTTTTGAGCTGTCGTATTAGCGACACTCTAGGGGCTTACTCAATATAGTTAAAGAAACCTGGGAACAGGAGACCACCCCCTACCGTAGTGTCATAGAACACATTACTCAAACGCAGGATCGCATAGCTGCCATTAGTCCTATAGTAGTGGAACACATGAAAAGGCCCAGGAATCCCTGCAAAATACTTACAATCGTAATGCCAGAGTCCGTGTTTTTCATCAGGGTGATAGAGTACTTGCCCTCATCCCTAATGTAGAAAATAAGTTTCTTGCAACCTGGCAAGGTCCATATGAAGTCATTGAGAGGGTGGGAGATGTGAATTACAAGATAAGCGAGCCAGGTAGAAGAAAACCTGAACAAGTTTACCATGTCAATTTACTTAAACCCTTGAAGGATAGGGAGGCCTTGCTAGCATCAGGGGCAACCACACGCTCTACTGACATGTTCTTAGAAGTAAATGTGGCAGATGGTTTATCCTGCCATCAGAGACAAAAGTTAAAGATTTCTTAATAAGGAACAAAGATGTGTTTTATAAAGTGCCTGGGAAAACAGATCTTATAAAACAAGATATAATTACAGAAGCAGGGAAGACTGTGAATCTTAAGCCTTACAGGATTCCTGAAGCTCAACTGGAATCTATTAGCTCAGAGGTAAAAAAGATGCTTGAGCTTAGGGTGATCGAAGAGTCCCACAGCAACAGGAATAGCCCTATTGTCCTTGTACCTAAACCTTATGGGTCCATAAGATTTTGTAATGATTACAGAAAACTAAATGTAATTTCAAAATTCGATACCTATCCTATGCCAAGGGTAGATGATTTGATTGAGACACTTGGAAGGGCTCGCTATATTTCTACTTTGGATTTGACAAAGGGGTATTGGCAGGTACCCCTCACAGAAAGTGCAAAAGAGAAAATTGCCTTTTCAACCCCTGATGGGCTCTTCCAATACACAGTTTTGCCTTTTGGGTTGCATGGGACTCCAGCCACATTTCAAAGACTAATGGATAAAGTCCTAAAACCCCATATTCACTATGCATCTGCCTATTTAGATGATGTGGTCATCCATAGTGAGGATTGGGAGTCATCAATGCCATCAGGAGTTCTGGTCTTACTGCTAACCCAGCTAAATGTTTTATAGGGTTGTAAGAAGCAAAATATTTAGGGTTCTCCATTGGAAGGGGTTTAGTGAAACCTCAAACTGCAAAGATAGATGCCATCCAGAACTGGCCAAGGCCAGTAACCAAAAAACAAGTAAGAACCTTTTTGGGATTTATAGGATACTACAGGAGGTTTATTCCTAGATTTTCAACAATAGCAACCCCACTGACAGATCTCACTAAGGCAAGAAGTCCAGTTAAAGTGAAGTGGACTACAGAGACAGAGCAAGCCTTCCAAAAGTTAAAAGAGTCCCTTTGCTCTAAAGAGTTTATAGTTCAAACAGATGCTTCAGATGTAGGCTTAGGGGCAGTCCTTTCCCAGGAACAACAAGGGGCAGAGCATCCTATCATTTATCTTAGCCGGAAGCTTCTAACACGAGGGCAGAATTATTCTATTGTGGAAAAGGAATGCCTTGCAATAAAGTGGGCATTAGAAACCCTTTAATACTGCTTGCTTGGTAGAAACTTCCGTTACTGATCATGCTCCTTTAACCTGGATGTGCCAAAATAAAGAGAAAAATGCAAGGGTCACTATGTGGTTCTTGAGTTTATAACCCTTTAAATGTACTGTTGAGCACCAAGCTGGGTCAAGCTATGGCAACCCGGATGGGTTGTCTAGAATGTACTCCATGATATCCGTAGATGCTCGGCCCTCTAGGTCTCAGCTGGGGGAGGGATATGTGGCAGATCCCATGGTTTTGTAATAGACAGGTATGTGAGGAAAATGATTCTGTCACATAGCTTGGTTACTTTTGGTTCCAGTCCAGGATTTGCAGCTGATCAGTTTCTCAGACACTGCAGCAGTACACAGGTGTGTAATCATGCTGCTATAAAGCCTTAAGTCTGAGTTAGTTCAGGGCCTTAACTTCTTCACTGCAGAAAAGAGGAGCAGCTGCCTGCTGTTTGAAGACCCTATGCATTAAGGTAAACATCTTTTGCCATTAACTTTGTTTGTTTTATCTTAGTTTTGTCAGTTCTAAACTAGCTGACTGACACTAGTTAGGCACTGTTTCTGTATGTTTAGTTAGTGCCTAGACAGGCAGGATTTTGTTTTATATTTTGCTGCTGTTTTCATTTGAATTGCCTGTGATGTGCAAAATAAAAAGGTAGACTGCCGCTTGATCTCCATTACTTTGTGTGTGGAAACTTATTCCCTAAAAGACTGTGTGGCAGTGTAAAGTCCAAAGACAGGAAACAAAAGGAATTTTGTCACAATATATATATATATATATATATATATATACACACACTGTGTACACACATATAAACTTTTTTATATAAATTAAGGAGTTTGTTCCTGGGATTAAGTGTCTGAGTCACTGAAAGGAATGCAGATGGCTGTGAGTGCTGGAGAGCACCAAGGATTATGAGTTTTGCAGGGTCATGGGATGTGTACCCAGTCTGATTTGCGAATGTACGCCCTTTCCATGTTTTGTATGTGTCTAAGGAAATTTCAAAAGCCTGTACTACCCTTGTTTGTATTTCAGTGTCTTTGGTTAAGGGCATGCATTGTGTATTTGTTGGTTAAAGACCTTGATGCAGTCCTGGGCCTTTCACCATTTGGCCAAAATTTAGAGTGCCAGAATTTCTATGTGTTGTTTTGATAATTGTGTTTTGTAAGTTTCCCTATGGGCTTTGCACCCGGGCTTGCCTGGTGTTAACTGTCTGAGTCACTGAAATATTTGCAGGTGGCTGTGAGTGCTGGTGAGCACCCAGCGCTGTGAGTTTTCCAGCCTCATGGTCTGTGTACACAGTCCAGTTTGAAAGTGCAGTCCATTTTATAGGGCCTATTTAACAAAGGTCTGTCAGACCTGATCCGACAGTACAGATCAGGTCCGACAGACCTCGCTGAATGCGTAGAGCAATACACTCTCCATATTCAGCATTGCACCAGCAGATCTTGTGAGTTGCTGTTGCAACGCCGCGCCGTGCAGGTCCTTGGTCAATCGGCAGCTAGAAGGGGGTGTCAATCAACCCGATCATACTCGATCGAGTTGAATTGCGGCGATGTCTGTCCGCTTGCTCAGAGCAGGCAGACAGGTTATGGAGCAGCGGTCTTTAGACCGCTGCTTCATAACTGGTGTTTCTGGCAAGCCTGCAGGGGCCCATTTATCAAGCCCTGGATGGAGCTTGAGGGCCCGTGTTTCTGACAAAAGACCGCTGGCAAAAGACCGCTGCTCCATAACCTGTCCGCCTGCTCTGAGCAGGCGGACAGACATCGCCGCAATTTAACCCGATCAAGTACGATCGGGTTTATTGACACCACTCTGCTAGCGGCCGACTGGCTGTGAATCTGCAGGGGGTGGCGTTGCACCAGCAGCTCACAAGAGCTGCTGGTGCAATGCTGAATATGGAGAGAGTATTGCTCTCCGCATTCAGCGGACAAAACAATATATACGAAATGATACACAGAATGTATTGTGTTTTAAAAATTAAAAGGACCAGACGTCAATGTTTGAGACTCTACAGTGATATTAGATGTAGAGAACCACTATATTACCAATCTATTAGGAGCCTTCTAAGGACATGTAAGTTTATTATTTTTATTTCTATCAATTAAAATATGTGCGCTATTTAGATATCAGTGTGCGCTTTCCTGTGTTGCTATACATGACTTTACCATGACATTTTTTATTAAAGGAACAGTCAACTCAAATTTTTTTTAAAAAGATAGATAATTCCCTCAATTACCCATTCCCCAGTTTTGCACGGAAATCATGGTTATATTAATACACTTTTTACCTCTGTGATTTCCTTGTTTCTAAGCATCTTCTGACGACTCCCAGATTACATGAACTTTATCTATTGACTTGCATTTAAGCCAATTAGTACTGTGTTGTTAGAATCCACGGGCGTCAGCACAATGTTATCTAAATGTCTCACATGAACTAGCTTCCCCTGAAGTGAAAAGCAAATACAAAAGCATGTGATCATGGGGCTGTCTTTAGTGACTTAGAAACAGACAGATGTTTAGAGGTTTAAAGGTAATATAACCATGTTGGTTGTGCAAAGCTGGGGAATGTGTAGTAAAGGCACTATCTATCTTTTTAAACAATAACAATTTTTATGTTGACTGTCCCTTTAAAGGGACACTGACCCACTATATTTTCTTTCACGATTCAGATAGAACATGTAATTGTTAGCAACTTTATAATTAACTCATATTACAACATTTTCATAGTTCTCTTGCTATCTTTATTTAAAAAACAGTAATGTTATGCTTTGGAGCCTGCCCATGTTTGGTTCATAAAGTTGGTTATGCTTGCTTATTTGTGGGTAAATGTAATCCTCCAATAAAAAAAATGCTATTCATGTTGCTGAACCTAAAATGGGCAGGCTTTTAAGATTTACATCCCTGCTTAAAAAAAAAACGGTATTCAAGGAAAACCAAGAAAAAAGGGTAAAAGCGTTAAATTATAAATTTGATAAAAATGTCATCATCTATATGAACTATGCAAGGATAATTTTGTTTTCAGTGTCCCATAGTTATAATTTTGATGTACATACAGGCTATTGGAAGTTATCTATTAGCATTATTAATTATGGTTTGTGAATTTGTAATTTTTGGTTACTTCTAAAAACTATGAACATATCTAATTAATATCTACGATTTGAACAAACTAAGAAACAATGATATCTTAATGAAACTTTTATTTACAAAATAAAAATTTAATTTCTAAATAATTTTATTTCTTAAATTATTTACAATACATTTAAAAAAATTGAAAGTTAGGATTCATCCAGCATACATCACCAATTATTAGACTTGATGATTGAATTATACTTGTTTAATACTAATCCCAATTGTAAAATGTTTTTTATTTGTCAGTTATATATATTTTTTTTTTTTTACAAGTATCAGATTTAATTCTATTCTTTAAATAGATGTTTTCTCTTTTCATGTTATATAAATCAATTTAAAAGATGAAAATCAAAATAAAAGAGAAAACATAAAATATTTAAATAATAGAATATATATTATAAAACTTAAAGGGACACTGAACCCAAATTTTTTCTATCGTGATTCAGAAAGATCATGCAATGTTAAGCAACTTTTTAATTTATTCCTATTATCAAATTATTTTCATTCTCTTGGTATCTTTATTTGAAATTTAAGAATGTAAGTTTAGATGCCAGCCCATTTTTGGTGAACACACTGGGTTGTTCTTGCTGATTGGTGGTTAAATTCACCTACCAATAATTAAGTGCTTTTCATGGTCTGAACCAAAAAAATAGCTTAGATGCCTTCTTTCTCAAATAAAGAAAGCAAGAGAACAAAGAAAAATTGATAATAGGAGTAAATTAGAAAGTTGTTTAAAATTGTGTGCTCTATCTGAATCATGAAAGAAAAAATTTGGGTTCAATGTCCCTTTTAGTAATTGTAACTATGAAATTACATGTCCCTTTTAAAAAATAAAATTTAAAGAACAAAAAATGATTTATTAATCTTGTTTTGTATATCTGTATTCACTAATTCAGATAAGAAGAAAGAAAATATTTGTGGTGCTCCTCCTCCATGTTATGTAAGGCCTATTCTAAATTTGACACCTCACAGTGAGGCTAGATCCCCGCCCTTGCTACTGTCTTTGCTTGACAGAGAATTGTCTCCACAGAAAGGAGTTGTCAGATGCTTAACAATCGTACATACACCTCAAGGTGCAAAAGGAACCCTGAATTAAATTTCGAAAGTTACCCATCTTATTAACATAATCATGATTTAAATTCTTTTTTTTTTATAATAGAAACCAATAAAAGAGTGGTGAAAAGGAAGAAAAACAGGTTCATAAGAATATTGCATTTAGAAGGTATTTTTCTAATACTTAAACACTTAACATTTTTTTTTTATTCTGTAATCGTTCATAGATAGTGACAATGAGGAAAATAATGCTCCTCAAACGATATCAGTAACTTCACCATCAATGCAACTAGGTAAATGTTTGATAGTTCTATGCTTACTGTATAAATAAGTTATACTACAGTTAGTGATGTTGCGAACTTAAAAATGTGTGTAATGCTGCCTGACTGAGACATATCCCTGTTATCTACATCCTCTGGCAATAATGGTTGCGCATCAATCATTTCTTCCAACTGATGTGTAAATAACTCCTCTGACAGATCAAGTGAAGCGGCTGTGGTGCTAGTGTTGGTGGTGGCAGCAGGCGGGCGAGTGGTAACTTGAGAAGTGCACGAAGCTAAGCTGGAGGAGGATGGTGCGTCAAGGTTCCGAGCGGAAGCTGTAGAAGATTGGGTGTCCTGTGTTAGCTAGTCAACTATGTCCTCAGAAATGTTCGAGTTCGGGGTACGTGGCCTCTGAACACTGGGCATTATTCTAGGGCCAAAGGGAATCACAGCACCACAAACATGAAGGCCCCTGCAGGGTTTCCTGCCTCTGTCTGTCATTTTTTCGATTGGTGGTACTATGCGTGCAAGCTACTGTGACAACAGATATGAGTAGCACTGTGCACTGGCAGAAGTTGGCAGAGTAGACGCTGTGGGCCTGACACACACGCTTGCAGACAACTAACTGCTATTCAATCTATTACAGTCAAAATTGTATTTTTTTTTTTAAATGTACACTATTGTTACACCAGATATGAGTTGCACTGGTGTGACACTGTGCCCTGGCAGACACTGAAATGCACACATGTGAAGGAAACTGACTGCTATTATTTAACACAGTCAAAAAAGTGTTTTTTTTTTTTTTTTAAATCTACACTACTGTTACACCAGATATGAGTTACACTGGGGTGACACTGTGCCCTGGCAGGCAGGCACTGAAATGCACACGTGTGAAGGAAACTGACTGCTATTTAACACAGTCAAAAAGTTTTTTTTTTTTAAATCTACACTACTGTTACACCAGATATGAGTTGCACTGGGGTGACACTGTGCCCTGGCAGGCAGGCCCTGAAATGCACACGTGTGAAGGAAACTGACTGCTATTATTTAACACAGTCAAAAAAGTATTGTTTTTTTTAAATCTACACTACTGTTACACCAGATATGAGTGGTGGCACTGGGCAAGTGGGCACAGTATACGCTGTGAGCCTGACACACACGCTGGCAGGCAGGCAACTGTAATTAGATTACACAGGAAAAAAAAAAGCAGGCATGTTCTAGCCCTAAAAAGGGCTTTTTGGGGTGCTGTCCTTACAGCAGAGATCAGATGAGTCCTTCAGGACTGTAGTGGACACTGAATACACTAGCCTAGCTATCAATGTCCCTATTAAATCAGCAGCAGCTACACTGTCCCTCCTCTCACTAAGAATGCAGCTTCCAAATGAATCTAAAATGGATGCTGTCCAGGAGGTAGGAGGGTCTGGGAGGGAGTGTCTGCTGCTGATTGGCTGGAATGTGTCTGCTGACTGTGAGGTACAGGGTCAAAGTATTACTCAATGATGACGAATAGGGGGCGGATCGAACATCGCATATGTTAGGGGGCAAACGCGAACATGCTATGTTCGCCGGGAACTATTCGCCGGCAAACAATTTTGCGACATCACTAACTACAATCTAACTATCTATATATGTATCTCATTCTAAATATATATTACAGATACAAGTAGTGACAACAACACAACAACACAAATATTTTTGATATTGAGGTTGACTTGGAAATATCTAAGGTTTCTAAATCTACACAGACAAGTCCAACAAATTTGGAAAATACATCCTCTAATCAAAATGGTAATAATTTATTGCTTACTGCATTGCAACATCCTTTTTTTAAAATTATGGCACAATCTTTAACTTTTTTTTTTTTTTTTTTAAATCCTAGATACCAGGGTACAAGTTGTATCACAAGTACAATCTTCTGTTTGTCAAGAAATTAAACAAATAATGGATTCTCAAAAGAATTTAAATGCCCAGGTTCAAAATCTCTACAAAACTTATGTTATGGAAAAAATCTAAGCAATTCTTGAAGTATTGATACTATTTATATATATATATATATATATATATATATATATATATATATATATATATATATATATATATATATATATATATATATATATATATATATATATAATATATATATATATATATTTATATATTTATATATTTATTTATTTTTTAAATTTGGGAGAACTAAATTGTTAGTTTATTTTCACCTTTAAGACATTCAGATTGTGTTTTTGTAGGTTTACAAATTCAATTAAACCAAAACATTACTGTAGTGGCCAGGAGGACCATCACGGTCATACTTCCCCCCCCCCCCCCCAAATATTTGTGTTTCTTAATTCTTTACTTCATGTTTTAATAAACCTATTTTTTCACTTTTTTTTTTAATACATTTTTTATTTTTAATAAACAAATAATAAAAAAGAAAAGAAATAAAAAGAAGAGTTTACATGAAATTCAGGGTCCAAACATGGACTTCAAAGAACAATTTCAATATTGGTACACATAGAGCATATAACATCAAAGCATTTTAACTTCTCCAGGTATATTGTCTGAATGGAGCTAAATAACCTTTACAGAAGATATTATCAGGTTTGGAGTAAAAAGTTTACCTCCAACGGGAGGTCACCAATATTGGTCAAACAAAAGAGATAGGTTTGGGTTAAGGACCTTTAAAAAAAAAAACTAAATTTGAATATTTGTCTGTGCCCAGTCTTGTGGAAACTGTGGTTTTGTATACCATAAGAAGTTTATATTATGGAAGACTTCTAATTTATTAGTAGACATATAGTAATATCTCTCAAGAGAAATATTTATTGCTACTTGCTGTAGCCAATTTTGTGTAAGTGGTGCCTTCTCCTGCTTCCACAATCTAGGGATTAACTGTTTTGCACTGTTTAAAACAATGTGAAATAGTTTACTGTGTAGTTTTGAGGGAGGATTTGGAAATATATTAAAAAGAAAAATTAGTGGGTCAAGAGGTCAGGTACAACCAAAGAGGAAATTAACATGTCTTCTAACTGCTTCCCAATATTCTATCATGCCCGGGCATTCCCACTATATATGATATAGTGATCCTGCCTGGCCACAATTCTTCCAGCACCTATCAGAGGCCTGAGGGAAAATATGTTTTAATCTTGCTGGAGTTAGGTACCATTACATGAGAAGTTTGTAATTAATTTCTAGCATTATTGATGAATGTGATGATAATAAAATAGACATAAAAATGGAATTCCAATGGGATTGTTGGAGCTGATAAGGTAAGCAGTTTTGCCATCTTTTGGTATATGAAGATTGTTTCTGATGAAGTGGTGATAATAGAATTTTGTAAATCAGGGAAATTGAGTGTCGGGGCGGGGTAGAGGAAGTGCAAAGAAGTTCGAATGGGGAACAGGAGTGAATCAATGAGGGCTTTGATGCATGATGTTGTATGAAATGAGTAATTTGGTGACGATGAAGCCAGGTCAGAGGGAATTCAGTCTCCAGGTTTTGTATATGTTTAAAAGGGATAGGATTGGGTCCATCCATTACTAGGTATAAAGGTAAGAGCTTGCAGATATCAGTGCTATGTTTGGTTGCATATTTTTCCCTATTGGTAAGTCTGGGTTATCTAAAAGTGGTGTCAGGGGTGAGGGGATGGTGGAGATGTTATTATATTGTCGTAAAGTCTTGTCCCATGTATCAAATGTTTCTTTAAGGATGGGGGATTGGTGTATTGTTTGCGGTCTTAGATGTGGCGACAGCCAACAGAGGCTACCCAGTTGAGGGACTCTAGCTAGATCATATTCAATCGAGACCCAAGTTTTGGCTGTAGGATTACCGAAGTGACACCAATCCAAGATTCTGGATAGGATAGAAGAAGTTCTATAGGCCTGGAGATCTGGAACCCCCAGGCCCCCTTGTAGTTTGGGCAAGTGCATAGTAGTTTTAGTGATTCTTGGCGGTTTACGCTTCCAGATGTAGGAGTTCAGTATAGCTTGGAGCTGGGGAAGAAAAGTTTTGGGAAGTGGTATCGGGACCGTTTGAAATACGTATAAAATTTTTGGTAACAGGGTCATTTTGAGAGCACTGATTCTACCCATCCAGGATATTGGCTTGAGGAGCCAGTCCTCAATCAAAGTATGGAATTCCTGGGTGAATCTTTCATAGTTAAGCTTAAAAAGTAGGGAGGGGACTGGTGATAGAGATAAGTGAACAAATATATATTCCTAAAAGTGTCCCAATTATAAAAAATGGAGTTCAGAGTAAATACAAACTATTGTCCATAAAAATCAGATAGTGGTGACAATATGGCGATCCTGATAAAAAGGTGTATCCAAAAAATATAGTGAAGGTAAGTGGTTCCAATAAACAGTTCAAATCCTCCAATTAATCCAATAAATTAAACAGTTCCAAACCTTGATGTCAAGGCAGAGATAAAAAATAAAAATAACAATGTGAGAAAAAGATGAAATAAAAATAGAAAGCTGGGAAATCCTCAAAACCTAAGGACAGAAAAAAAATAACATAGTATAATTAAGCTTAAGTATTGATAAATCAAGAAATATAGCTCACCATATAGTTGCCAACGCGTTTCGGCCCACAGTTTGGGCCTTTCTCAAGACTAATAGGAATATATATTTGTTCACTTATCTGTAACATCTCACATTTGACATTTTTCCACTTCTTTTTCGTTTTTACACATTTTTCACCTATCATTTCACACATCACTCCCTGTGTGATTTGTTACTCGCATTTTTTCACATCATCTCTTTTGTGTCAACATTTTTTAGATTACTTTTTGATCAACACTAGCTTGTGTACACACTAGTTCATTTTTTTTGATCACCTTCTCTCATTTTTGTTTCTTTTCACATGTCATTTATATGTTCCGTTGCATTTTTATCTGTTTAATATTGTATCTATCATATTGGTAGACACTACTCTACCAGTCTTTTGTATCACCATTTTGGGTAGACTTAATCCTTATGGACTAGAGGGTTGTTGAGTCTAACAACATCTACCACTCTCTGTGTACCACTCTCACACCCATAATAATATAACGGTACTACTACTATATCATTTTATCAGTGACCAAGATTTGGGACATTTTGTTCTTGGAGGGATATATTCCCCTTGGAATTTCACGTACTATTATTTTAAAATTGTTTTTATGCATATATGTTTTTATGTACCATGGATCCATGTTTAGCGATTTAATTTGTGTTTGTATTAAATTGTGTTATAACTTTTATTCACATTGTCTTATAACCATTATAGCCTCTGTAGCTAACTATAGGAATATAGCCCTTACAAAGGGTTCCATCTATCTTAGTGTGAACACATCCCTCACACACACACCAGACCTTGACTTTACTGGCGCTCCTCTCTAAACCCACATTTAACTGTGTTGTCCTTCGCTTCTCTACCCAGGACAAAGCCTGATTGATCCTGGTGAATAATATAAGGAAGTATGGGGTTGAGTCTATTGGCGAGGATTTTGGAATATAGTTTTAAGTCAACATTAAGCAATGATATGGGTCGGAAATGTGCTGGTTGGTCTGGGGATTTCCCTGGCTTTGGGAGGACACTTATGTGGGATTCTAGCATATTGGGAGAGAACGGATTATTTTTGTCAATCCCCTGAAATAGAATTAGAAGATGAGGAGCCAAAAGGTCCTCAAAAGTTTTATAGTAAGCTCCAGAGAAGCCATCAGGACCAGGGCTTTTACCGGGGGAGAGTGATTTGATTGCATCTTTAAGTTCATCAAGTTCTATGGGTTTAACAAGATTTTCTGACATTTCTGGAGTGATTTGGGGTACCTGTATTGTAGATAAGTATGACTGACAATTAGTTTCATGATCCTTTTGGTCTCTGTGGGGGAATAGGTTGTATAGGGAAGCATAATATTTTCTAAAAGCTTCCCCAATTGATATAGAATTGATGTGCGCCGTCTTGTTGAATTAAATATTGTATGTAATTAGCATTCTGTTTTTTTTTTAAGTGCTCTGGTGAGGAGTTTACCCAGTTTGTTGCTCTCTACATGAAATTTTTGTTTTAAAAAGAAAGAAGCTTTTTGAGCTTTAATGTCTAGCATTGAATTCAGCTGAAGTCTGCATTGGGTCAATTCTTGCAGTAAAGCATCATCCGACGGTGTTAGTTTATGCAATTGGTCGAGGTGGAAAATTTGTTCCACTAAATCTTGATATTGTTGTCTGGATAATTTAGTGTTGAGAGCTTTAATTTTGATTAGTTCCCCCTGATTACAGATTTGTGGGCTCCCATTTCATGTGAATGGATACATCAGGTGTGTTATTTTCTGAAAAATAGTTCTGAATACATTTAGTGACTTGAAGTTTAGTTGTGGGGTCTAATATTAATGTATTATCCAATTTCCATTGGAATGGCTTGAAGGGTTTAGAGGGCCATTTGAATGTGCTGTGCACCGCAGAGTGATCAGACCATGTAGTGGGAATTAGGCGAGAAGAGTTAAGATATGATAACAATAGATGGTCTGCAAAGATATAGTCTAAACGTGAGTATGATTTGTTAGGGTTAGAGAAAAAGGTATAGTCTTTTTTTGACGGATTGAGTTGTCACCATGTGCCGTGTAGGTTTAATAGATGAAGGTCTTGCCAGATTTGTTTATGAATTTTACGTCTTATTTTAATGGACTGGTTAGAACTATCCATAGATGGATCTATTGGGATATTTAGATCTAAAGCCAGAATCAAGGCGCCCCTCTTGAAGAGGAAGGTGGAATCAGTGATGGAGTGGAAAAAATTATTTTGGGAGATGTTAGGGGCATATATGTTGATAATGGTGATAGGTTTGCCATGAAGTGTGCCCATCAGGCTTAAGTAACGACCCTCTTTATCAGTGTCTATTTGCGATAATTGAAAGGGGAGAGATTTGTGTATTAGGATGCTAACTCCATTTGTCTTTTTTGTGGGGTGACAGCTGTGATAATGTGTTGGGTATTGGGGGAAAAAATATTTAGGTATAGAGGATTTTTTAAAATGTGTTTCTTGTATTAACAAGATGTCATACTTATTGTGTTTGTAGTCTTGAAAAGCTCGGGATCGTTTCACTGGAGAATTGAGCCCCTTAACATTCTGTGTTAGGAAGGATACTAGTTGGGCGGAATTGTCAGTCATCTTAAGTCTGGAAAAGAAGGTAGTTTTGGTCGGGCTATAGGACCTGAAGGGGTGTATGAGAGAGGTGGCTTGTAAATCCATTCATGTAAACAAAGAAAAACAAAAACACTAAATAACAACATCATAAACATTTGAATAAGATATATGTCATTAAAAGACATAATAATATTGATATAAACCATATGAATCAAATGATTCCCATAACACATAAACATAAAAATTATCAAAAAATACCCTAACTGAGGGTGCAAACCTGATCCCTTTGGATTTAAAGTAGCAAGGTAGTTAAATTCCAATTAAGGGAGGTAAGTAGGATGACAACATTTCAACATTATATTGAATTATCAAATAAGGTCTGAAGTAAACAAGTTATTTTTACTAGATTTACTATAAAAAGTATGAAGGTAAGGAGGGGGTTATACCATTAGCTTTCCATTAAATGATGATATCATAGGAAACCTCTGGGGAGGGGGAACATGAACATTTCTGAATAAACAATTGCAACATGATACTAAAAAATAGCAAAAAGTTTTATATAGAACCTGAGTTCGTACTGGGTCCTTTAAGGCATGTCCAATTGAAGTCTGTAACAACAGGGGTGGAGACCATACAGACCCCACTCATCAGTGGGTATGTGGATTCACAAGTGAATCAGTAGATCAGTCAACCCATAAGCCATAGTAAAATGTCCATTCAGGTGGTGGAAGGGTCTTGGGCCTTACATTTCTTATACTGTACCGTTTGCCATTGATCTCTTTGTGGTTTAGGCCTGTTCTGATTTTGAGAAGATTTATCTGGAGGCTGAGGTATATTCGGATGGGGGGGGGTCTATCTGTAAATCCGAACAAAAATCTTTTGCATCTTCAGGATCTTTGCAAGTGAGCCTTTGACCCTCTTTAATGACTATGATGGAACAAAGGAAGCCCCATCTGTAGGATATGGAAGCCTTTCTGAGATGTGAGGTCAGGAATTGAAACTCCTTTCGCTGCATTAATGTGTGTGGTGCTAAATATTGGAAGATCTGTATCGATTTATCTTGGAATTTGATAGCTTTATGTTTCCATGAATATTGAAGTATTTCTTCTTTCTGTTTGTAATCTTTAAAGCTTATGATCACGTCTCTTGGATTTTCATTATCTGAAGGTTTGGGCCTTAGGGCCCTGTGGGCCCTGTTAATGACCACCGGGTGATCGAATTCAGATCCTTTGAGAAATGTAAATAGTTCTGTGAGATAAGTAGAGAGAGATATTGGTAAGACAGCCTCTGGAATTCCCCGTATTCTGAGATTACATCTGCGCTCTCTATTTTCAAAGTCTTCCAATTTATCATGTAGCTATATGATTGCAGTTTCCTGACCCTTGATCATCTGTTGCATGGTAGACATCTCATTTTGGGAAGGTTCTATTTCCTCTTCAATATAGGTTACTTTATTGCCCAACTCGGTGAGCTCTTTATGAAAACCTGCAATCTCCTCCTTTATGCATTGTCTAACTTGGAGTATCAGTGAAGAGAAGTCATTTTTCGATGGTAAGGACTCCAATAGTGTCTTAGTGATCTGTATAGGTTCATCCGTGTCTTCCTCTTCACGGTCCGAGATCGGAGAAGTGGATCTGGAGGTTGCTGGTGGAGCTTTGTTAATGGCTCTGGATCTGGAATCTGCAACTTTAAAAAAGGATTCCCATATGGGAGTAGAGCCAGGCAGGGGTTTCAACAATTTATCTGATTTAGATAGTCGTTTCAGGGACATGATGATAGTGGAGATGTGTGGCTATGTGATTGATGATAGCTACTGGGCCGATTACCCAGATCTGGTGTGGAAGATTACTGCCACTGTGTATGATGTGGGAGTAAGATGATTCCCTCTGGGCAACTCAGGCTCAAAGTTACCTGTTTGTATATATAGACTTTCTCTGAAGAGATTTAGAAAACGCCCTCTTATTACAATTGTTGTTAATAGAGCAAGTATAATTCAGAGAGGTATTTAGTGAAGCTACTAGGGACACTTTTGACCTCCACAGTAAGTTATTATGCGTTGAGTATGGCATCTGCCCTTAGTTAAAAAATTGTTCCGCAGAGTATTGTGAGACTATGCAAGGGTTAAGGAGCCCTGAAGGGATCTGGATTAATGTGCTATAATAGCTCCCTGAGGTGTCTAACCGTGTTGTTATGCCCCCTCAGTCATTTAAGTTTAATATGCTGTCTGTAGTATTTAGAATTGTCCTTCACATGGTATTACCTTTTGAGGTTGTAATCATTTTCCCCTTGAGCTAGTATGTGAAGCGCCATGAGTTGCGATGATCGAGGGCTGCAGCTGCGTCACAAAAATTTAGACCGAGGTGTAGGCCTTTACGCAACCTCCGGCTATAACTGATCACAGAAAGGAGCGGATCTCCTCCCGGCACTCCGGTCTAGCAGCCACATGTTTCCTACACAAGAGATCTCAAATCCGTGTGTGGAGGAGACAGAAAAACCTTCGTTTTGCTGAGTAATTGGGATCAGGTTTATGGAGCTCACTTAGTTTGCGGCCATGTCCGATGCTGGCCGGCTCCGCCCTCAACTATTTTTTTTAATATCTTTTTTTTGTTATTGTGTCACAATTTTTAAAAATATGGAAATGATTTCAACGAATTTAAAAAAAATAGATAATAAATTAAAAAAATATAGAACTTTAATAAACATATGTACAGATAACAATAATAAAAAAAATTCTAATAAAACAAATAAATAAGTTTAACCATTCAACTAGTATAAACAAGTAACCTAATAAGGGCTAACTGCACTAATGGAACCTTTGTCTCTTAGGATCTGGCGTTCTTGGTTCTGCTGTCTATCTCTTATGATATCTAACATAGACTGCATAGTACTTTGAGCCATCTGCATGTTATTTTATGCTATTGCCAAGGCCCTAGTTATTTGATGGTTCCTTTCCCTGTCCATTTATCTTTGGCACTAAAAGTTTTCATGGTCCAGTTCCAATCGTTGCTGGTTATAGTTAGCAAATCTTTCTAAATGTGCAGACAAAATATCCTGAACCTGTCTACTGTCTGCTCTATATCCTCTGGCAATATTTAACATTTCATTGAGAACAGCATCTTCCAATGGTGTAGGCTCTTGGAGTATGGGTTGAGCAGGTGCAGGTTCCAAAGCTTCAAATTCCTGCTCTGCAACAACATCATGAGGTGGATTTTGATTGTCATCCTCACCTGAGTGGTTAACTACAGGCTCATGAATAGCAAAATCCTGGTCTTGTGCCATCTATGAGAGGTCAGGAGTTAAGCTTCCAAGGTCTGGAGATCTAACCTCTGGACTATGTGCTCCAACAGGAACAAGATTGAGAATGACCTCTCTAGAAGAATCATTATCCTCTGTTATATGTAAAAAAAACAAAAAACATTTTTTTAGAGTTTGACATATAGAAATAAAAATATAAAAAGAATAATAGCCAACATTCTGTAACATCAGATTACACACATTTGTTCCTACAGTAATGGTGTGGGGTTCATGGTTAAACAGTGTGTCTATACATAATAACTATATACAGTACTAGTAGTTGTACAATGTCCCTACTCTAGTCGTTATATGTAAATCATTTGTGGTTTGTGTCAGGCCAGCCATCTCACCCTCAGATTAGAGAACTGTCCTTGAGTGCAGTGATATTTTTTTTTATTTTTAGCCATTATTGTGTAGGTGTGTGTTTGTATAAGTGCATATGTATACAATCACACTACATACAATATTGGGTGGATGTAACATGAAACAGACTAAAGTGTTCACTATTTGAAGTAAATGGCCATTTACAGTTAGTCTATCCATCTCACATTAAGATCTGTGACTAACACACTATATACATTCAAAATTATTTTTTTAAATTTGTGTCACTTTATACAGAAATTAGGCTTTTGATCATCTCATATTTACTTTCAAAAAATAACTTACCATCAAAAAGTGGTGCAGAATCTGTCACCATAGACCTGAATAGACGTCTAACATCCGCTGCAAAAAAAAATAATGTAAAATACAAATATTAAATTTAAATATTAAAAAGTGTATATATACGTGAATTCAAACAATATACCTGTGCTTCTTCCAACCGGTGTACTGCTCCTTACATCTGGAAGGGTATCAGCAGACGATAGGCTATGGCTTATATTTGTCATAGAGCGTATATATGGCCCATGTTGTGGTGGTTGTCTAATATTCACATTTTCAATTTGATGTGATGTCGACGGACGTGGTTCCTGTCCTATGGAGGTCGATGGAGTATTCACACATGTAGAAGTTGATGATCGAACAGAACCAACTATGAAATAGAAAATAATTATTTCAACTGACACTATCTTTTCATTATTCATAATGACATAACATATGACATATTGGGCCTGTATGTATCTTTATTGAGGCAGGTACATTATTGAGGCACATGGAAACACCCATTTGTATGTGTAAGTATGCACCAATATAACACCACTAAAACTTTATAATTAAAAATTGAAAAAAACTTGAAACCCAATATGTGGAACTCACAATTTTTATATCAAATTCAAATTCAATCCATTATGGTTTTATATTGTATTATCGAATTTCAGTAATTATCTTGGTATCATTGGTAAGAGAAGCTCCAAGGCCATAATGGATTAAAATTTAAATCATGGGTGAGTCAGTGACAATATAAATTTAAAGTCATACACCAATCAACAGATATAACCTATGTTCTCTGTTGCTCTTAAAGGACCAGTCAACAGAGTTGCATTTGTTGATTATGCAAATCTAGATAACAAGACAATGCAATAGCAGTTAGTCTGAACTTCAAATGAGTAGTGGATTTTTTTTCTGACAATTTTAAAAGTTATGTCTTTTTCCACTCCCCCTGTACCATGTGACAGCCATCAGCCAATCACAAATGCATACACGTACCATGTGACAGCAATCAGCCATTCACAAATGCATATACACTTATTCTTGCACATGCTCAGTAGGAGCTGGTGACTCAAAAAGTTTAAATATAAAAAGACTGTGCACTTTTGTTAAAGGACCAGTCAACACATTAGATTTGCATAATCGACAAATGCAAGATAAGAAGACAATGCAATAGCACTTAATCTGAACTTCAAATGAGTAGTAGATTTTTTTATAACAAATTTCAAAGTTATGTATATTTCCACTCCCCTTGTACCATGTGATAGCAATCAGCTAATCACAAATGCATATACGTATAGTCTGTGAATTCTTGCACATGCTCAGTAGGATCTGATGACTCAAAAATTGTAAATATAAAAGACTGTGCACATTTTTTTTAATGGAAGTAAATTTGAAAGTTGTTTAAAATTATATGCTGTATCTGAATCATTAAAGTTTAATTTAACCTGAGTGTCCCTTTAATGGAAGTAAATTGGAAAGTTGTTTAAAATTGCATGCTCTATCTGAATAATGAAAGTTTAATTTTTATTGAGTGTCCCTTTAAGCTTGCATTGATAAACATTAAAGAAAAAGATAACCAGAGAAGTAATTATATTACATGATCAAATTTAATATTCATATTTTGTAATATTCTATTGCATATATGAATGAGGATAAATACTTTTTTGGGGTTTCATGTAGCTGTAATTCTAATTGAAATGATAAATGGATGTAGCATTGGTGTGATTAATAAATAAAAATTGATCATATGAACGCTCATATAAAGGATCACTGAACAAAATTATTATTGGTCATGATTCATAAAAAGCCTGCTTTTTCCATCAATTATCCAATTTTATTACATTATAAATACAAAGCTACCTAAAAATTATAGATAGTATTTGAAAAAATATAAAATTGATTAAAATGGCATGCTGTATAACAATCACTAAATTATTTTTTTTTTTGTTTATTGTCCCTTTAATGGTGATGCCTGTAGCATTGTTGCTGCAAATTACATTATTGGCGCACAATAAAGACAAGCAGAAAATAAATGAAAATTAAAAAATTGCTTGTCAAAATTGTTAAAAATACGTAATAATTGAACCATGAAATTAAATAAAGCTTTGAAAAATACAGTACATTAAATATATTCTATAATTATTTAAATTTGGGGACAAGAGTATGGGGCACATGCAATAACAAGTTGAATACTATATGATATGTTATATGACGTATGAAAAAAGCAGTAGCTATGTGAATGTTTTTCATATCAATGTTGAAAAATATATAATAAGATAGCACATTAACCAACGGTTAATATTTTTTTTTTTAAGCATTAACGTAAGAAACACACATTTTTGGTGCAGACAATTAAACAGTAATTATGATTTTTGACATTATTTATAATTTACCTCGAATATCGCTATCACAGTCATCGGTGATGCCCTCAATGACCTCCGTGCCAAGCCTCTGGAGAACATTTCTTGCAAAGTCAGTCAAATCTGCAACATAAGGTTGTCCGCCTCCAGTACCTCGTGCATATTGCTTTTCTTTGGCAATTTTTTATTTAGTTTGACGCTTGATATCATTGAACCATTTTTTGCAGGATTCAATATCTTTTTTAGTTGGTCCTTGAGCACTCACAGTGTCACTAATTTTTTGCCAAATAATATTCTTACAGGTATCGGGGGTTTGCTTGACTCGACTACCATAAATATTATCATAGTATTCGAGTACTAGATCAACAAGTACAACATTCTGTTGATGCGAGAAGCTAGGGTTGCGAGTCTTCTTGGAAGTAACTGAATCTCTGGAGCAAGCCATCTTCTCAAAGTAAATACCGAAAGTAACTAAACAATATTCTAAGATTTCTGGGAAATACACGTTCTTATACATGTCAGCATCTCAATGTTGCTACTTGTATGACGATTAAGACACCTAGATGGTCACGTGGGTTAATAACTAAACCAGTTATACCGTAGACTGATTAGTAACTTTGTTCTTCCGTGCCAAGTGAAGCTTCAAAGTTATCAATAATCCGATTGTCTTGGAGACAGATTAGACGTGAAATTTTACGGCTTGGTTTTTAGTACATTCATGTAACCAAGTTCTATCCGCAAGGTGCAAATGTCGGCGGGTCAATTCAATATGCTTTGTGCAAACATTTTGATGCCTTAGTACATGGCGCCCCTTGTCTTCATCTATGTGATGTTCAAACCTTGCAAATACTTGTTATGATTCCTAAATTTATAATTTCACTAATGGTATAAGCCCAGCCTCCCCCAATTTCTATTGTCTGTTTTTTTAACTTATCTCAACCTGAATCAAATTTTCACAATTGGCCTTTGACTGTCTTTGATCATGTCATTACCTAATTTATTGCATTCAGCTGAATGCTCTGGCCTATAAAATGAAACACTGTTATGGGGAAAGCAATGCAGGGAGGAGGGGTGTCTGGAATACGGTCAAACTACTGGTCCGTGCAAACAAAAAATGTGTATGAAGAATCTGCTTCCTAGAGGACCCGGAGTGCCGTAGCAGCGGCGTATCAGGCCACAAATATACAGAACAAAACACACAAAGGAGCAGGCACTGCTAGGAGGTATAAATATAAAACATACGGTTTATTACAAATTTTAAACATGACCCCCAGACAGGGGTAGAGAGACATACAGGACAAGTTTTATGCTTTTTGCGCCTCCTACTGGCGCTTAATCATAGACTGATTAGGGACAGCCTGGGAGACCCATTTATACATTGACAAACAGGTTAACCCTTGCTGAAAAAAAAAAAAAAAGAAAACACACATAAAGTGAAGATTAAAAAGGCAAACATGTTGCAAAAATAATTACAAATGTGTGGTGTCCTAATCTAATATACACAATATACAATATACTCTTAATGCTAAGGAGAAAGCCATAAGTAAAGAGACAAACCTCTCTGTTAAATACAAATGTTATGATTTAATGTGAATGGCTATTTATATTTGTGTTGGATTGTTTGGATTGTGATATAATGACTAAATGTAGATAGAATCACATAGGGTACGTACAGTAAATATAAATTGGAAACCTTCTCTATATGGGCCACAAAAGGAAATCACTCATCAATGAAATAGTCAATGTCACATTCTCTGTTCATCCCTAATGGCATTCTAGTTTTTAGTTTTAAATTTAGAATCCAAAAAATTATTTTTTGTTTAATATTTTGGCTCTGTTACCTTCTCTCATAGGAACTTTGGCAAGATCTATGACCTGGACTAATAGATTGGCCTTATCTGTGAAGTGTATGCCATTAAAGTGGCTGGCTATTGCTGAATCCTTAACATAATTTTTGGTGTCTCTTATATGTTCACCTACTCTTTTCCTAAGCTCTCTAGAGGTTTGACCTGCATATTGACTCTTACAAAGGCCACAGGTTAACAGGTAAACTACCCATTGGGTACTGCAGCTTGCATAGAAGCCAATATCAAATACTTGGTGGGTAACAGTGGATGTAAAAGAGTGACCTGGAAAAATAGAAGCACATGTGTGACAATTTCTGCTGCCACGTTAAAGTTACCTATGTGTGTTATCCACCTGGATTCCATTGTGATTTTATTGTTTCTTTTAACCATACTAGGTGACAAAGTATGTGCCAGAGTTTTGGGTTTCTTTGGCACAAAACGGCAATTTTTTACAAATGGTTTTAAGATGATATCACCTGATAGAAGATGTATGTATTGTTTTAATATATTTACATTTTTTTCATATTGGGATGAGTATGCTGTAGTAAAGACCACACATTCTGTGAAGTCATTTTTCTGTAAGCAATGCAGGGGTAGCAATACAGTCTTAGGTAGCAATATTGTAAGATCATCTGTTCACATCTCTTAAGTAAACATTTATAAGTTAGGTACAACAAATTATACGAGAATTCAACAAGGATTGGACAAGGGATAAGGGAAGTCCGGTTTTAATACTGAGTTTTATACACTGCCTGACTATTTTGTAAAAAATGCACAATATCTTAACATACCTTTTTGCCACCTTTTGTCTGTTTAACAAACTACTTTACTCAATTACTCCTTATCCCTCACCACCTGCACTGCTCATTAGCCCATCTCTCTTAACCTTCGTGAACTCCACACATTCCTAAAGACTCTTTCTCCCTCTTTCAACTCATCACAAAAACAGTCTCACTACTGCAAATTCACATCTAATCTCATGTCACTCTCCCTCTTGCTCATACTAGCTGCTGGCGACATCTCCCCTAATCCTGGTCCCCCCAACTTCTTTGCCCTGCACACCTATGTGTACCCTTCAATAGACTTCAAAAACAAAACTCTGGTAACCTTAATCTCATTCCTCTCGCATTTAAAGCCATCATCCCCTTCACATGTACACTTTGGAACTCTCGCTCTGTTTGCAACAAGCTCACCTCTATCTATGACCTCTTTATCTCCCACTCTCTCAATCTTCTGGCTCTCACAGAAACCTGGCTCTCTTCTTCAGACACTACTTCCTCTGCTGCACTATAACATGGGGGTCTCCATTTCAGCCACACTCCTAAATCTGACAATAGACAAGGAGGTAGTGTTGGTATTTTACTTTCCTCTCGTTGCACCTTTCAAATACAGCCCTTCTCTTCCCTCACATTTTCTTCATTCAAAACACACATGATTTGCTTATTCTCTCCCCTCTCTTTACGAGTTGCAGTCATATACCGCCCCCTGGCTCAGCAACTCTATTTCTAGATCACTTTGTCGTCTGGCTACCTTACTGCCTTTCCTCAGATACCCCTGCCCTCATTCTTGGTGACTTCAACCTCCCTGTTGATAATCCCACTGCCTCCTCTGCAAAACAACTTCTGCAACTCACTTCCTCTTTCGGCCTGTCACAATGGACTGACTCTCCTACTCACAAAGATGGTCACTCCCTTGATCTGATTTTCAGCTATCGATGCACTATCTCAAACTTCACAAACTCACCTTTTCCTGTTTCTGACCACCACCTCCTCACTTGTAACATCACCTCCCTCCCTACAACTCTCCCTCCTTCTACTCCTCACTCTATTCTGCTCTTAATCTATATAAGCAACATTAATTCTCTACTCTTATCTCTACACTTTCTTCAAACCAAAAACATCTGTTTTCCACATTCAATACTCTTCTCCGCCCACCCCCACCTCCCACCACAACTTTTCTCTCAGCTCAAGATTTTGCCAGCTACTTCAACAAAATCGACATCAGAAATGAAATCAGCTCTCAACATACTACCGGTCTCCCACCCCCTCAAAAGCTCACAATCATCCAAAACCCACATAGCCATAAATTTACCTCTTTTTCCCCTCTTACAGAGGAAGAAGTTTCTACCCTTATACTATCCTCTCACTTCACTACCTGTCCCCTCAACCCCATCCCCTCACAACTACTCCCCTCCCTCTCTTCTACCCTTACCCCTATACTCACACATATTCAACCTCTCCCTCAGCACTGGTATAGTTTCCGCATCTCTTAAACATGCATTAGTCACACCTATCCTCAAAGAACCTTCTCTCAATCCAACCTACCCATCCAACTACCACCCTATTTCCCTACTACCTCTTGCCTCAAAGCTTCTTGAAAAGCTAGTATATGCATGTCTATCCCAATTCCTTACATTAAACTCCCTTCTTGAGCCTCTGCAATCTGGATTTCTCCCTCTTCATTCAACAGAGACAGCAATTGTTAAGGTTACCAATGACCTACTTACAGCAAAATCCAAAGACCACTTCTCTCTACTTATCCTCCTTGATCAGTCTGCAGCATTTGATACTATCGACCACCCTCTTTTGCTCCATACCCTCCAATCCTTCGGGATCTTCAACACAGCTCTCTCTTGGTTCTCTCCCTATCTGTCTAACCATACCTTTAGTGTAGCCTTCTCTGGGGCATCCTCTGCCCCTTCACTACTTTCTGTTGGGGTACCACAAGGTTCTGTCCTTGGTCCCCTTTTCTTTTCAAGCTACACGTCCTCATTAGGTTCCTTAATAAAATCCCACGGTTTTCACTATCATTTGTATGCCGACTATACCCAAATCTACCTCTCTGCACCAGAACTATCTCCTTCCTTGCTAACCCGTGTCACTAACTGTCTCTCTCATATCTCATCTTGGATGTCCTCTCACTACATCAAGCTAAATCTCTCCAAAACTGAGCTCCTTATTTTCCACCCTTCTTCAAAAATCTCCACCACCCATGTCTCTATAACTGTTGATAACTCCATCATTACCCCAACCTCACATGCCCGATGTCTTGGGGTCACTCTTGACTCAGATCTTTCTTTCACTCTTCACATTCAGTCCTTGGCTAAAGCCTGCCACTTCCACGTTAAAAACATCGCTAAAATCAGACATTTTCTTACACAAGACACAACTAAGATTTTAATCCACTTTCTCATCCTTTCCCATCTCAACTACTGCAACTCCATCCTCTCTGGTCTCCCTAGCTTCCGCCTAGCTCCTTTACAATCCATAATGAATTCCTCTGCCAGGCTCATCTTCCTTACATGTCGCTCTTCATCTGCTGCACCTCTCTGCCAATCCCTTCACTGGCTTCCTCTTGCCTCTAGGATTAAACACAAAATTCTCACACAAAGCCCTCATTTGCATTGCTCCCCCCTACATCTTAGATCTTGTCTCCAGATACTCTCCCTCCCGACCCCTTCGTTCTGCTCATGATCTCCTACTCACCTCCTCTCTTGTTACCTCCTCACATTCCCATTTACAAGATGTCTCCAGACTGGCTCCAATCTTATGGAACTCTCTGCCTTGCTCCACAAGACTCTCCCCTAGTTTTAAAAGCTTCAAGTGCTCCCTGAGCCTTTACTGTTCATACAACCTACACTAACCTTCCTATCTCAACTGCTATCCCCTTAAACCCCATAGCATGTAAGCCTATGAGCCCAGCTGTTTGTAGTCCACCTTCATAAGAGCCGACTAAAACAGTGCAACTCTTGGCAGGACCCTCTACCCATTTGATCCCTGTAATTGTTTTTTATATACCACCTATGTTCATAGCACTGTGGAACCTGTTAGCGCTCTACAAATATCTGATAATAAATAATAATAATAATAATTATTATTATAGTTTATGTCATAGTAGTCAACATATAGAGTTGTGTGAAAGATTTATTTATGGGGCAATGAGGAAACTGTTCCACATACAAGCTGGGAATTGTATGCTAATTTCAGATAAAAATAAAAATGTTTAACTTAAAGGGACATTGTACTGTACATGTTTCTATACTTTAATGTGTTCCCATTATCAATATTACCAACTGAAATATATTAAACTGTTAGTTCTTTTACCTTTAAGTTGGTATTTGAAATATTTTGCCTATGGCATCTCCACTTATACTTAAAATGTAAATACTTAAATATTGCCTATAGAAAAAAAGCTGTGTAAACATAGCAGAAGAAATTATTCCCGGAGGGAGGGGGAGACATAAGTAACACAATAAAATTTTAATTTTAAGGGGCAGAATTATCAAGCTCCATTACGTGAGCCTTCAGGCTCACCGGAATCAGAGGTTATGAAGCTGCAGTCTAAAGACCGCTGCTCCATAACTTGTCCACCTGCTCTAAGACAGCAGACAGAAATCAATCCGATCGAATATGATCGAGTTGATTGACACCCTCTGCTAGCGGCCCATTGGCCGCGAATCTGCAGGGTCGGGATTGCACAAGCAGAACTGCTTGTGCAATGAAAAATGCCGACAGCATTTATGCACCTAATGAGGCAAATAAGAAAAAATGTATGCAATCATGGGAAGAGGACAATAATTTTAACTGGTCCACACAAGAGTTGGTGGATGCATTGCAGAAAGGCTGTTCATTCTCAGTGAGTGCTAATTTGAAAGATTTTTTTATTAAAACAGCCTACAAATGGTACCTGTATACAACAAGATTGCACCAACGAGTAGACATCAATAGTGAGCTCTGCTTTAGAGGCTGTTCAGAGAGGGGCACATACATACATACAGTATGTGGTGGCAGTGTAGTTCCACAGCACATACATGGTCACAAACATCATAACTTTTAAGTACATTATTGCATAAACTAATTAAGCTTACTCCCATGCAAGCCTTGCTACATGACATGATTCCAGGCCTCACTTTGAACAATTGTAAGCTAGCTATGACAATTTGCAACTAGACTTTGTATAGCATGGTACTGGAAGAAAGAAATACCAGACTATAATATAATTAAGCGTAACATAGAATATATTTACCTAATGTGTAGTATATCAGCTGATTTATTAGCCCTAAAAAAACGCTTTTTGGAAATTTGGGAACCATGGATCATGTATTCTAAGGCAGCACATTGGAACACTCAAAGAGTGCGCCCATTTGTAGACCGGACTCCCATCCCCAATCAAACTAGTGTGATATAAATACCGAGGATAAATATAAATAGGGATGACTTATCTCTGAAACTGTTTGTCTAATCTTCTTTTATGAGACCAATTGAATCTATATATAAACTCTGTATTTTATATGTATCTGAAGTATAATCTGTGTAATAATTACTTTAATTATTATTTTTATTTTTTTTATTTCGCTATATGTGAAAACTCAATAAAAATTATTTCAACAAAAATAAAACATAGCTTTTTAGTACATACTGTAAGAGTAACTACATGAAGTGCAATAGGTTAACAGGCTACTCCAAGAGCTTATGCCTTTTGGCATAAGCCATAATCATAGCACGCTGGTTTACATTAACATGTTTAATTTAAAAAACAAATACCATTGGTCTAAAACTAGTAGCTCATTAGCCTATCATAGTATAGGAAAGACTGTTTGGGAGTCTGTTAACTATTCATTGACCAATAACTGAATATTAATAATTCATTGTAAGAAGTAACTCTTTTTACATTAAAAGAAAATAAATAAATCAACATTAAATAAATAGACCAGAACAACTTAGGGCTAGATTATGAATGGAGCCCAATATTGCGCGTACACCAGTGCAATATTTGCGCTCCATTCAGTAATACCAGTGCACGTAAATGTGCGCTGGCATTACAATTTTTTTTTAATTAAGAATGTGAATGCAAACTAGCATGCTATGATTATGGCTTATGCCAAAATGCCTAAGCTCGGGAGTAGCCCGTTAACCTCTTGCAATTCAAGTAGCTGTTTTTATTTACATCCATCACACCAACTTTCTCCTTCCTATTGAATTTTGCCAGCTTTAAGTGAGTAAGGAGGGGAGAACCTGTGAATCTGTTTGTGGTGGTGAAGCTTGGCTTTCTTTTTGCTCATTGAACATTTGTGCACACATAACTGTGAAGAGTTCACCATTGAGAAGGGCATTGAAGCTCTCATCTTTATGATTGGAGATGGGTGCACAGCATGAAAAGAGGTTACTGGGACACACAATTTGTTTCAGCAGAGTCTTCCTGGTGTGGGAGTGGCCTTGGAAATGCACTAGGACAATGTGATAGGAACAGTGAGTAGGAGTTACTCTGTGTTTCCCACATATACACAGTAGGTCTTGATATAGTAGCAGTTTAGCGTGAAATTGCAAACAATATAACTCTAAGCTCTAGAAACTGTTTCTAATATGTTCTTGTAGTTGCCACCATACACAAAGCTTGCTTATTTTATATTGCAAGTTTATTGGTATATCCAGCTTCAGTTCACTAACATTAGGTTTCACCGTACTGACCACAGATTTAACTGTTTTTAATTTATTATTATTATTATTATTATTATTAATAACGGTTATTTGTAGAGCGCCAACAGATTCCGCAACGTTTAATTTCTTTTAAGGTTTTTTTTAAAACTTATTTTTTTTTTTTAAACTTAGGATTTTTATAGTATAGGGCTTTCTATTGTCCAAAAGAGCAATGTTAACTTTAAGGCACTGCCCTACCAAATGCCCTTCTACTGGCAAAGTCCAATAATATGCCTTTTCAGGGTTTTGTTTATAATAGGCAAAAGTGCTGACATTACTTTAAGGCAATGCCCTACCAAATGTCCTTTTCAGGCCAATTTTTAAAGTAGTTTTTTTCATATAGGCTTTTTTGGGGGGAGGGGGGTTACTTTTATTGTTGAATAGGGTTGTATTTTTTTTTTTTTAGAGTAAGAGCTATATCACTTTAGGGCAATGCCGTACAAAAGCCCTTTCTAAGCTATTGTAACTTTTATTATCAAAGGGACAGTATACACCAATTTTCATATAACTGCATGTAATAGACACTCCTATAAAGAATAATATGCGCAGATACTGATATAAAAATCCAGTATAAAACAGTTTAAAAGCTTACTTAGAAGCTCCCAGTTTAGCTCTGTTAAAAAGGTAGTTAGAACACTTACTTTAAGTGGGAAATAACAGACCCCCCTTCCTCTGCATATGAAAAGACTCTTTAAACAAACAGGAGCAAGCTGGAGTAGGTATACCTCGGTATTCTCCTAAAACTTTGGGGCTTAGTTAGGGGTCTGAAAATCAGAGCAATGTTATTTAAAAATAAGCAAAACTATACATTTAAAAAAAAACAAAAAATAAACTGTATGAGCTATATAAATGGATAATCTACAAAACATTTATGCAAAGAAAAATTGAGTGTATAATGTCCCTTTGATTTAAGGTTTTTTATATTGGGCTTTTTTAATGGGACTTTTATTTTTTTTTAGTAATGTCACATTCAAAGCAGCTCCTATACCGGTTTTACAGAAATGCTGATTTTGTGTGCCAGTGGGACTCACACATTGAGACACCTCGGGGATGGCAGCCAAAGCAAGCAAACAGCTACGTGGAGAAAAGTAGTAGCAGACCGGGCTCCCCTATCTTGTGTGACGGTACTAGTTTTGGTTATCAACAACTGAACTCAGTTCAACATTTGTTATGCTTTTATTATACCTCATGCACTATTTTATGAGGCTAAACTGTGTGAGTGTACACTTAGATTCCTTGTTGTGCTCCCCACCTACTTTTTCTTTTCAGCGTTTTATTGTAATCTGTTTTTTAATTTTTGTAATGTTAGTGTTTTTGTTATTTTGTATAACGTAGGGGTTTTTAGGTAAGGAATTTTGGGTTTATTAGCTGTTAGGTAGTTAAGTAGTGTAGGGCTTGTTTGCATTGTTTTTTGGGCTGTTTAGGGGTTAATAGGTTAGGGTGTGTTTGCATTGGGGGTTGTGGCAATTTAGGGGTTAATGGGTTAGGGGGTGTTTGCGTTAGGGGGTTATGGCAGTTTACAGGTTAATAGGTTATGTTTGAGTTGGGAGTTTATGGTGATATAGCAGTTAAGTTGTGTAGGGGTAGTTTGCAGTGGGGTTAATAGGTTCAGACGTTTATTGCAGTGGGCTAGTGGCAGTATAGAGGTTAATAGGTTAAAACGTTTATTGCAGTGGGCTATTGCTGCTAATGGGGTTAATAGTTTAGGACATTTATTGCAATGGGCTATTGGTGGCTTAGGAGTTAAGTAGTGTAGGGTTAGTTTGCAGTGGTGGGTTATGTCAATTTAGGGGTACATACGTATATTTATTAAGCTCAATGCTATATATTTAAAAGGGATCCTTTACTTTACATCACTGATGTCTGTGCCAATGTTGCTTGGAATATTTTGCCAGAATATCCACCCATTGGGATGTATAGTAAAATGCCTCTTGGCGATGATGCCTTTAAACAGTTATGTCTGCACTTTTAAATATTTTGCCAGCATTTTCAACATTATGTTGGATCCATTTTTGAATATATCGCCGCCATGCAGCACTTTCGATCATTGGGGCCCAAGAGAGAAATATATTGGATTTTCAAATTGGGCGCTAGAGTGCCATAATTAAAATAAATTATATGTATTGAAGGGTGATATTTCATATAAAATGTTATTATTATCCAATTTACTTTGGATAGAGTACCACATTTGTATTGTACAATGAATCTCAGAGTATTTTCAATGATTTAGGGCCAGATTACAAGTGGAGCATTATTTAACGCTCCCGTTCTCACGCTAACTCCGCTAGAAGTAAGCTTTTTTCGCACATCGGTAGCAATTATATTACACTTTAAAGGTTTTTGTTTTTGAACAAGTGCTAACCAAAATGCTTGCAAAAAGCTGAAGTTAGGATATTGCATGTGTATTAACGTATTCCGCCCTAGAAGTAAATGGAGCAAAAAAAGTGGAAAAAAACATTCTACTTGCGTGCACAAACCCGATCGCATAGTCTCAAGAGCGGTAATATTAATGTTCTTCACCTAGCAGAATATGTTCTATTTATTCATAAATGCATCATATATATCTTTATGCATATGTAGATATATATATATATATATAAACACACACATATATATATATATATATATATATATATGTTTTTTTGCATAAATATATATTTATACCTATAAATATATAGGTTATTATATATAGGTATATATATATTCATATATATATATATATATATATATATATATATACAGATATCTATATATGAATATATATTTACTGTATAAATAGAACATATTCTGTGAAATATTTACAGTAAATACACAGTATAACACTTTATTAAATATTAATATTGCATACATATGCTTTTTCTTCTTGCGGTACCCTAACATAAAGTGGTAACGGGGTACAGAATGCCCCAGAGAAGGCTACTCTTAAGGTAGTGTTAGACAGGTAGGAAGAGAACCACAAGAGAGCTGTGTCGCAAATGCTGAAGTATTGGAGGGTTTGGAGCAAAACAAGGTGGTCAACAGTGTCAAAGGTTGTTGACAGATCAAGGAGGATAAGCAGAAAGAAGTGGCCTTTTCGATTTTGCTGTAATTAGGTCATTGGTAACCTTGACAATTGCTGTCTCTGTAGAGTGATGGGGGCGAGTGGGTTAAAGGAGGGAGTTTAATGTAAGAAAATGGGATAGACGTGCATATACTAGCTTTTTAAAAAGCTTTGAGGCAAGAGGGAGTAGGGAAATAGGGCAGTAGTTGGATGGGAGGTTCGATCGAGAAAAGGTTTCTTGAAGACCAGCGCATGTTTTCTAGATGAGTGAAATGTACCAGTGCTGAGGGAGAGGTTGAAAATGTGTGTGAGTATAGGGTTAAGGGTAGAAGAGAGGTTGAGGAGTAGTTGTGAGGGGATGGGGTTGAGGGGACAGGTAGTGAGGTGAAAGCACAGTATAAGGGCTGATTTAGTTTCTTATGGAGTCAATTTTGTTATTGAAGTTGCTGGCAAAATCTTAAACTGAGAGAGAAGTTGTATTAGGAGGTGGGGGTGGGCAGAGAAGAGTATTGAAAGTGGAGAACAGACATTACAAATTTACTTTATATCCATCAAATTATAGATATATATACATATTTAAACATGTATATGTATGTATCTCTATGTTAAAGCCCTTTGTTTGCGATTTTTTTTTTCTAACACCTGAGACCTGATATCTTTGAGCCCTTATAACTTTTGTGGAACATTTTTTTTAAAAATTGTATCAAATAGTGTTATTATGAATGTTAACTTCAATTGCGCTCAAGTGATCAGGTTTCCTTTCAACTTGTAATACGTGCGATAAACCCGATGCGGGCAAACACCCGCGATAACCCCTTTTCGCTTGTGCGTAACTGTTAGTGCGCCACTTGTAATCTTTCCCTTATTGTTTAAATTATGAAGGATAAGGTATATAATAATGTATTATAGAGAGAAGTCTAAAATACTTATGGATTGTTTTACTATACACCAACACAATGTATGGCAACAGATAATACATTTAATGTGAAGACATTGAAGAGGGTAGAATATGTGTCTTAGTCCAGACAAGTAAAGGTTACAATATGTTTGCAGCTGTAACTTTAATATAAACTTTCTTTGTTTAAATTAATATGCAGGTGTAAGGTTTTTTTAAAGTCAGGTGTTGGGAAGACAAAGGTTACAGCTATGAGCATGGCATCTAGCCAAAATACGTCAGCTGTTTTTTTGACATGTAATAAGTTCTTGTCAAGTTGTTTTTATTGTTTGTGTGATTTATTGTTTTTAATACAATGGATTAAAAAAGTTAATTTTTTTTTTACTATTGGAGCAATGCTACCCCCGTCTCTTTACCATAACTTTAACCTTGAGCTTGTTTTGGGGTTGAGCTTGCCTGGATCACAGCAGCACACCTGGCTTTGTGAAGATCAACAGGGGAAGAGTGGAGATTACTGTATAGTGTCACAGATTGAGTCAACTATGAGCATAAATCCATGTATGAGCCTAAGAGGCTAAAAGTGGAAGCACATGATAAGTATTGGAGAGATGAGTGGAGTTATTTCCCTCATAGAGAAGTAAGACTATGGATGTCTAGTGAAACAGCGCTCACTGGTATATGTAACAGGTATTTTCTTTTTCCCTTTTTTGTAGTCACTAGCTGAATGGGAAAGCACATCTGTATTATCATACAAATGTGTTTATAAGAGAGTTAAAGGGACATGATACCCAAATGTTAAAGCACTTGAAAGTGATGCAGCATAGCTGTAAAAAGCTGTCTAGAAAATATCATCTGACCATCTCTATGCAAAAACGAAAGATATTTATCTCAAAATGTCCAAAGTATTCACATCCCACTGTAAAGAGACTTTAAGCAACCAATCGGAATGCTAGTCCCAGGACTTGCAAGGGAGTGTTCATATGGCATGTGCAGGCACAGTCATGTTATTTTCCTATTAAGTTTAAGGAAGTTTAGTTTAAAATCTCATGGGATCACAGCAAAACAATGCATGACCTCAGCACTGCTGTTGCTGATTCGCTATTTGTTTTTTTTAGCTTGCAGCTGGACAGCAGATAGCAGCTAAAATATAACTATTCACAGAGCACTTACTTTTGAGGTAAAATATATTACCTTTTTACAGAGACATGTTTATGTGATACTTTTATGTCAGCTTTTTACAGTTATGCTGCATCATCTTCTATTGATTTAGCATATGAGTATTATGTCCCTTTAACGTTCGTGGTGCCAGTAATTAATCCTCTGAGAAGTGGTTTATTTATAAACATGCGTTTCACCTAAAGGCCAAACACAATTTTATACTTTTATATATTTCAGTGAAAACCGGCTGCACTGGGCCTATGTGAACATCACTGATGACAATTACACGCAGACAGTAATGGAGGGCTTAAACACTGGAAGCATGCAATTTTATTCTTTAAGGTGCATAGAGGACTGGAACACATTGAAGCAAGAGAGTATTTTTACTACTGACTATACAAGATTAGGGATGGGCGAATGTGTACATTTTCGAATTTCGAATGTAGAACGAATGTTATTACCGAAATTCGAATTCTAAATCCGAATGTCGATAAGAACGAATATTCTTAAAAATTCAAAAATCGAATGTTATTTACAGTTTTCGAATGTCACTTTCGAATTCTAATGTTTATAATTATATCGAATGTCCACATTCGAAATTTCGAATTTAACATTCTATTTAACAAATACTATTCAGAAATTCAATAGTTCATGTGGTAGGGCAGGAATCTAGTAAATTGATACATAATAGATACAAATATATAATTTCGAATGTTTCCGTATAGAATACTGCAGAATTCGAATATTACATTTAAAGAAAGCATTAGAAATACTATTACAAACATATAAATTTGAATATTTCGAATTCGAATATAAATTCGACTTTTTCTAATTCGAATATTGCA
This sequence comes from Bombina bombina, assembly GCF_027579735.1. Lineage (NCBI taxonomy): Eukaryota > Metazoa > Chordata > Amphibia > Anura > Bombinatoridae > Bombina > Bombina bombina. Next base: position 355,765,137 of record NC_069502.1, read on the forward strand.
TAATTCGAATATTACATTTAAAGAAAAAGCATTAGAAATACTATTACAATCTAAATTCAAATTTTTCGAAAATAATATTTTCGAATGTAATCGTAAAATTCGAAACCGAACATTCGAAAATCGAATGTTAGAATGTTATGTAAACATTCAAAATTTGATTCGAATGAACGAATGTGTTAAAATTTGTGATGTTTTTCGAATGTTGCGAAACATTCGCCCATCCCTATACAAGATACACAAGGTACAGGAGTTGGAATAATTGCATGTTTGTATATTAGAGAAGTACATCGAATTATGTCTTAAACCCAGAGGATTTAGATTAACTAAATTTCAAATATTCATAACAGAGGATCCTGCATTTATTGACATATGGAATGAGGTACTTTCTCCGGAAGAAGTGGTTTAATATTATGACCATGTGTTTCCCCTAAGTTTCAAATACAATTTAGTCCATAAGATCATTACATGTGGGATTTTAGTCCAGTCTACGTATAATTATCTTGTGGACTCTCATCATAAAAGAAAATAATTTATCAGTTAAGCATACATTTAGTTCATTTTTCACACACATATATATATATATCACACACACACATATATATATATATATATATATATATATATATATATATATATACATATACATATATATGCATGATATTGGGGTCGACCAAAATCCTTTAGAAAAACAGATCAAATCATTTATCTACAAAAATCCCCTTTTTCTGTTAATAGACATTTAATTGTTTAACATCATTAATCAAATACAAGCCAAAGAATACATGCAAAAAAACTGATTGATCTAATAATATATTACTAATAAAATAGTTTATAATGAATGCAGCTGTATACCTTTTAAAACATATTGGCCCGCATAACAAGACGTGCCGCAAATCCATTGCGAACACACTGTGTGCATTGTGTCTTTTTCGCAATTTCCATTGCGCTGCCATTACAAGTTTTAAAATAACTTACTTTTCACGTGCATTATGGTGCGTTAAGCCGCATACCACACACAAACCAAGTTCCGACTTGGCGTGCGGGTGCACGTATTCCCCCATAGAGATCAATGGAGAAACAATGTTAGGGGAAAAAAAACACCTGTGATCCTATTCCCCGTTGAAGTCTATGGAGAAAAAAAAGTGGCCCAAAAACCTAACACCTTAACATAAGCCCCAAGTCCAATAACCTCTAAAACGTCATCCCCCCACATCACAAACACTAAATAAATCTATTAACCCCTAAACCACCACCCCACCTCATTGCAAAAACTAAACAAATCTATTAATCGATAAACTTCCACCCCCCACATCGCAAAGTATAAAACTAATATCTAAACACCCTAAGATAACACCCCATAACTTAACCCCAATTAAAATAGACCTAAATTAATGTAAAAATAAACGGTCTTTAAAAAAAAAAAACTTAGCTGTAAAAAAAAATTAAATCCTAAGTTTAAACTAAAAAAAATCTAACATTGATTTAAAAAAAAAAAATTAAAAACCTACATTACAAAAATTAAAAAATACTAACATTACAAAAAATAAAAAAACTACAATTACAAAAAATAAAAAAACTACTAAAACCAATGAAATTAGCCACAATTAAAAAAAATGTATTCCTATTCTAACAACCTATCATAAGCCCTTAGTCTAATAACCCATAAACCGCCAACCCTACGCATTGCAAACACTAAATAAATCTAATAACCCCTAAACCGCTATCTCTGCATTGCAACCACTAAGTAAACGTATTAACACCTAAACCACCATCCCCACATGACAACTAAGCAAAACTATTAACCTCTAAACTGCCATCCCCCCACATTGCAAAGTATTAAACTAATATCTAAACCCCATAACTTAACACCCCCTAACTTAACCCTAATTAAAATAGACCTAAATTAAAGTAAAAATAAACTACCTAAAAAAAAATATACCTGTAAAATCAAATTAAAACCTAGGCTTAAACTAAAAAAAAACTAACATTGATTTAAAAAAAAAAATTACAAAAATAAAAAACTGCATTACAAAAAACCCTAACATTACAAAAAATAAAAAAAATTACCATTACAAAAAATAAAAAAAGCTATAGATATAGATCATGGGGGAATAATAATAAAGAAAAAGAAAATAATGATATAACTCTTTACAACAGGTACTCAGTCTTAGAAATATCTGAAGACTATCAGATACATAGAGAAAAAAAATTACAAAAAATAATACAAGGACAATGCCAACATTTAACAATAGAGAGTTAAGACAATCCCCAAATCAATCTAGTCAAAAACAGGATGCTTTTTTGGAGAGAGGTCAGGACTTCCAAAATGGGAGAAGAAAAAGAAGGTAATCAGAAAGAGGGGAAGCAGAGGATGGAGACAAAAGAGACCAAAGAAACCCATTGCATTTACCGAGAGCACAATTTCAAGAAACCAAAGAGGAGGAAATAAGCATAAAAGGAGTCTATAATCTAAGTAAATTAAAGCTAGATAATGCACTTGTACAAATACTGAACAGAGGACTATCCTTTGCTCCCACACAAAGACTAGATAAATTCAATACTTTCATTGATGCTCATGAATTTGTCAGAAATCTCACATTAAAAAAGTATTTTCTCAAAAGGCCGGTAGAAAAAACCTTAGAGATAATAAAACACCAATAGAAGCGAATTGTAAAAATTGTGTAAAAGACGAAAAGGGGTTTCTTCACACCACCCTAAAAAGAAGATCACATTTTTACCCAAAACACGAAAAGGAGAGATACATAGAAATCTTTGAGAAATTAATTATGGCAGATATAAACAAAATGAACAAAGAGAAGGAAATAGTTCAAAATCTTACTAGAAAATAAAGGACCTTAATCTCAGAACTAGAGAATAATAAAGAAGTAAATATTAAATCTGCCGATAAAGGGGGATAGTAATTCTAGACAAACAGAATTATGATAGAATGATATATAATTTTCTAGAAGACACTAGCACATACAAGAAAAAGGAAATCCAACCCAACTCATATTTATTAAAAACATTTAAAACATTATCTAATAAAAGCCAAATCTACTGGAATTATTAATGATGAATACAATTACCTGTATTTAGAATCCCCCAGGATCCCAATACTTTACGCACTTCCAAAAATACATAAATCCACAGAAAATCCACCCGGACACCCGATCATATATGGCATTAACTCTTTAACAGCCAATTTAGCAGCATACATTGACAAGATCCTACAAACATATGTAAAAGCCCTACCATCCTACCTAAGAGATTCCACAAATCTATTAACTATTTTAGATGGAATCACTTGGCAGTCACATTACACATTGGTAACATGTGACGTAACTTCACTATACACCTGCATTAGACATACAGATGGAGGACTTCCGGCTGTGGGTGGGGCCAACAGGTAGCACGCAGGTAGAGTGCTGGTAGCTACCGACGGCTCTATTCTCCTATACGATAGGAACTACACTACGCTACAGCCTTCCGACATGAGCCTTGCCCTAATGAAAGATATTCGGGCTGGCTAATGATCTGCGGATCCCGGATGGGAAGTCACTAAGAAGGCACAATTGCTCTGTGGCTAGGAGCACCCGGAGAAGCTGTTCTGTTTCTCGGGCAAGCTATACCATACCAAAACACTTACCAGAAACAAACCGCCATTCTTAACAGATGCCTCAAGGTAAACAAATGCTACACAAACAGCGCCGAAGATAGACTGCCCTGTTCCTCCTAAACTCCTGCAGCAGTAGTTGGAAGACAAACAGAGAGACAGCTAGTCTTTTCTGCAGGTGCAGCACGTTCGGAGTTTAAGAAATACATCGCCGCCAAAAAAAAAAAAAAAAATATACGGAGCAGTGCAGCAAAGGCAAAGGCATAATACAGTGTTTGACGGTTCTTCTCACTGATACCTCTCGTAAAGCTCCCGAGTACCCGAGGAGCTTGTTTGGACTGATGGGCAGGTGTTTCCGTATCCTGCACAAAGCGACTGCTGCTTACAGGTCTTCTTGCTCGAACTAGGAACTTTGGAAACAGCGTATTGCAGTAAATTCACCTAAAACCTGCAGGACTACAGGCAACACCTAAGGAGACTGAGGACCCGGTGCTCTCTGGAACCTGGCCGCACCTGGTGGCGGCTTTCACACAAGCAGGGTCGAATAAGAGGCACCTGCGTGACTCAGAGGCCCCAGAGGACCCCAAACAGTCAGAAGTAAACCTTTATGTAAGCCTAAAGCAAATCTTATTGCTACCACTATTGCTGAATTTTGGCTGGCTTAGAATCCTGGTTATACCCTTTCGATAAATCTAGCCGGCCGTATATTCTTGGCTCTTATCCGAGAGCAAACAGTGGTACGGGAGAAAACCTTCAACAAAGGGCGGACCTGTGCCACAGGACAAAGTGGATCCCATCTCAGGTACTCTTTAACCTCTTTTCTTTGGTGGATATATTGGGTCAGTGAGCCCCCTCTTAAAGAGCGACTATACAGGGATCCCTGCTGCAGGCCAAAGCATAAAGTAGAGACATTGGCGGCCCATATAAAGACTTAAAGTAAAGAAAAAGAATACTTAATGTGATGTGATATTGCCATTTTTTTGCTGCCCTTTCTCCTGTTTTTTCTTGTGTTTTTTCCCCTATTATCAGAAGCCTTGGCAACCTTATAGTTAAAGGAAGAAAGGGGAAAAAAGAGACGCCTATCCAGAGTATTGAGAATATTCTATTGCATCTCTAGGATCAGATATTATTTGCAACAGTATACATGCTAGTAATGTAAGAATGTATCTTAACTGATCAAGCCATAAGAAGTATTATAATTGACTTTTTTTTTTTTTTTTTTAAGATCTGTATAAAGTGTCAACCGTAACCAAATTTCTGCAATGGTGGGAATTTAACAGTATAAATTAAGGGCTGCAGGGGGATCTAGAAATGTAAGACAGCCGAATACGATAACTAGAGGCACAGAGTATTTAGTGTTAAATTGAGACCTCTTCTTGTTGTTCTTTTTTCTTTTTGTTTCGTTTCTGTCTATCTATTTTTTCTGTCTTTCTATCACAGCTTTCACTTCTTTCTTTCTCTCTTTTTCGTTTTTTCTTTTTTTCCTTTTTTCTTTCTCTCTTTTTCCTTGTCTTTCCGGCATTTATATTAACACTAGTGAGTGATACTCACCATAACACTTTTTTAAAATTGGTTGCTCTTTTTATTTTTTGTGTTCACAGTTACACTCTTGCACTGATTTAGATTAAGTGGCCCCGCAGCCACCTTCTCACAGAATTCTTCCTTTCTTTCTCTTTTTTTTCCCTTTTTTCACCACACACTTACACAATATCACGGTGAATGGACAGATTTATTACACTTCCAAAAGGTTCTTCACCTAAAATGCCACCAAGACAAAAAGATAAGAAGGGCAATGCTAAAAATATGGAAAATGTGCTTGAGGTCTCACAAGACCAAGGAGCGGTTAATGTGGGGATTAATGATACGACAGAATTGGCTGCACAAGTAGCAAAGCTGATGACCCCTCATTTAGATCTAATTAAGGCTGAAATTAAAGCAGAGATTCTCAGTTTAAAAGATGACTTCAGACAATTCACGGCAAGGTTAACGGAGATGGAGACTAGGGTCTCAGAGGCGGAGGACAGAATAAATACCCATAGCTCTGATATTACTGTTCAAGGGAAAACTATTGCACAATTGCAAGAACGCCTAGAAGACCTTGAAGATAGGTCGAGGCGCAATAACCTTCGGATCATTGGTCTCCCTGAAACAGTGGAATATCAAGATCTGCTTCATTTTGTTTCTGTCACCCTCCCTCAGGCCCTTATGATTCCTCCTCCCCCTACACCTTTTCTGATCGAAAGAGCACACAGAATAGGCCCCCCTAAGGATAGTAACACCTCACCAAAAGCTAGAACTGTTATTTTCAAGTTTGTGAATTTTCAGGATAAGGTTTTGTACTTGACATATTACAGGAAAATGAGATCTGTCCTTATTGATAATAACAAAATACTGATCTTCCAAGATTTTTCGGCAGAGACCATGGCCAAAAGGAAAATAATGTCCCCTTTTTTTGCAAAATTTACGGAAGCCGGGTGCACTGTTAGACTTGTCTACCCAGCCAAACTTCTAATCTCTAAGGCGGGCCACTCTTATACAGCAAACGATAGTAAGGAAGCTCGGGCATTAGGTAGAGAGCTTGGAATAATGTGACCCTTAAATAGTAAGAACTAGACAAGCCTACTGTAAATACAGCTTTCTACACAATGATGATTTATGTTAAACCTAGCACTGAACCATGGGCGGGGGTAGGTTGTTCTGAAATAATGTTCATGCAGTTTTTCTGTCTGATTTCACTGTTCGATTCCTTTCTTGTTTTTGTTTACCTACAGAGTGCTAACTCTGAAATATTGTTAATACTGTTTTTCTGCATGATTTCACTGTTTGATTCTTTTCCTGTTTTTGTTTACATACAGAGTGCTAGAGATATGAGGCATTGTTTAAAGGGAGGAAAATTTATGCGGGCCATTGCTCGGGAAAAATTTTTAATTGGGCTTTTTTTTTCTTTTTTTTTTCTTTTTACCTTCTTCTCTCAGGTTATTAGAGATATGGCGAGAGCCAAAAAGAATTTTTTTTTCAATGTTGTTTTTTCGTATGATACTAATGTCTGGTTTCTTTTTTGTATGTGTCTATACCCAGAGTGCCAGAGACACATGGCACTGTCCAACCAGAAGAAAATATTATGGTGGTTGTCGTTGCGGGGTTTTTTTTTTTCTCCTTTTTTTTTTTTTTTTTTTTTTTTTTTTTTTTTTTTCCTCTCTTAGGTTTCAGGGTATTAGAGATATGGCGAGAGCCAAAAAAAAAAAAAAAACTATTTTTAATATTGTTTTTTCGTATGATATTAATGTCCGGTTCCTTTTCTATATGTGTCTATACCCAGAATGCCAGAGACATATGGTACTGTTTAATCAGAGGAAAATATTATGTTGGTTGTTGTTGCTGTTTCCTTTTTTTTTTTTCCTTTTTTTTTTTTTTTTTTTTTCTCCTCACCTTCCCTTTTCCGCCTCCCTCCTCTCTCCAATTACACCCCCCTCCAGTCCTCCCTTCCATAAATATGCTCTATATATATCCTGTAGGAGTACAATATATCTTATATCCCTATTATGGCTGTACCATTTAAGCTAACCTCCTGGAACGTTGGAGGTATCACCTCCCCAATTAAAAGAAAAGCAATAATTAAACAATTGGCTAAAACTAGAACGGATATTGCGTTCGTACAGGAGCTACATTTAACGGCTACTGAAATCCCGAAACTTCAGACCAATTGGGTTGGGGAAGTGATCGCTTCCCCGTTTAATGCACGCAAAAGGGGAGTAGCAATTCTATTGAACAAAAGATTTGACTATAAGATAGATGCCCATATTACAGATCCAGAAGGGCGGTTTATAATTATAGAACTAACACATAATAAGACACGATACGTATTATGTAACATATATGGACCTAATAATACTGATAAAATATTCTGGGACAAACTTGTCTCTTATCTTCATAAATTTATAGGTCAGAACCTCATTATAGCAGGGGATTTTAACATAATAGCAGATCCCTCTCTTGATAGGCTTAATAGAACAAATAACGTTAAGCCTGATAAAAAGACACGTATTCTTCAGAGATTTTGTTTTCAATTGGGGTTGATAGACATTTGGCGGATACAGAACCCGGACCTAAGAGCCTATACATGTATGTCAAAAGGTCAGCAGGCACTTTCCAGGATTGATTTTTTTTTGATTGCTGAATCTTTGACTGGTCTAAATTGGGAAGCAGAGATAGGGGAAATAGTGATCTCAGATCACGCTATAATCTCATTATTATGTAAGTCCCCAAGGACAGATAGGGGAATGAATCAATCTATATGTTTCCCAAAATACCTAATAAATAATCTAAAATTTAATAACTGGTTTATTGAACAGTGGCGAGATTATGTGAGGCATAACCGAGACTATGAATTTAAACCTGAAGTGTTCTGGGAAGCAGCTAAAGCTGTGTTAAGAGGCAAAATAAAGGCGTATCTCTGTAAAATGAAAAGGAAAGCTAGGACTCTAGAAATCCAACTATCCCAGCATGTCAAGAACACATATAGCACATATCTTGCGGATCGTTCGATCCTGCACTGGCGGAAATACATCTCCGCTAAATCCACCCGAGATGTTTTTATTAAACAGGAAACCAGAAACACAACGACAAAAAGCCCTTTATTGTGGATTCGCGGGTAGATCCGCTAAATTTGTGGCAAGACTGATTAAACCTAACAATAAAAACAAAATAAGTGCTATTAGGAAAGGTACCGAGAGATTTACATCTAGCAAAGATATTGCCAAAGTTTTCTATGAGTTCTTTTCAGAACTATATGGGGCAGAAGAACAAGACACAATGAAGGAGGCTTTTTGGGATAAAATTAAGGTGCCTAAAATCCCCGCCGAGAGCTTAGCAGAAATTAATGCCCCAATCACCATAGAGGAAATTCTGGAAGCAATTGCAGGTGCTAAGAACAATAAGGCTGCAGGACCCGACTGTTTACCTTCTGAATTTTACAAGATTTTGCAACTACATATTGCCCCATCTCTAGTTAAACTATTTAATTATTATTTTACTGAACATAATAAGTGTTCACCCTATTTTGCAGCAGCAGTAATTACGCTGATCCCAAAAAAAAACAAAGACCCAGAGGTGCCCGGCTCATATAGGCCTATATCGGTTTTGAATGGCGATTATAAACTGTTAACATCGATTCTTGCAAAACGTCTAAAACCTCACCTCGGTCTTATAATTCATGAAAACCAAGCAGGTTTCATGGCTGGGAGAAACCCAACCAGGAACATTCGTAAGATTATGACATTAATTGACTACTTCTGGTACAAATTTAGTATAACTAGGAATAACACGATGACAGATCTAGCGCTTTTAACCATTGATGCGGAGAAAGCATTTGATCGTGTTTCATGGAAACACCTATTTTTTTCTTTAGGGCAGTTCGGTCTGAGGGGACATATTCATGAAGTGATACGTATCTATTCATCTCCGATCTCCACATTGCTTATCAACGGAGATCTATCACAACCAGTGAAATTATTTAGGGGCACTCGACAAGGATGTCCCCTATCCCCGTTACTTTTTAACATCTCACTGGAACCATTAGCAATTCTCCTGCGCCAACAGTTAGACGGAATACGCATCGGGACACAGAAATTGGTCCTACTGATGTATGCAGACGATATTCTGCTCTGTCTAAGTAATATTAACAAGAACCTCCCGTTATTCTTGGATATAGTCGATATCTTTGGCAGGATTTCGGGCTTTAAAATTAATTTAGTCAAGTCAGAACTTCTCTGGTTAAATAAAAAAGCCCGAACGATAAAACATCCATTCAGAGAAACCGCTTACATAACTTACTTAGGGATCCTATTGAACCCAAATCCACAAGAATGGTATAAGTTGAATTATAATAAATGTTTCGCAGAATGTAAGGAAAAAATGGAAGACTGGATAGACCTCCCTATTTCCTTGTCCGCTAAAGTTACCCTCATAAAAACTATTTTGTTTCCTAAAATTTTTTACCTTATTCAGAATATCCCATTACCTATACACAAAAAAGACATAATACAATATAATAAGGCTTGCTCTAGATTTTTATGGCAAGGGTCTAGAGCAAGAATCTCGGTAGCACGACTGATGAAAAATATAGAAGCAGCGGGTATGGCACTCCCCAACATATCATTTTACAGTTTAGCGGCACGGGTTAAAACGGCAATCGATTGGATAACCAGACAGGATCAGATATCTCCATTAGAATGGGAAGCCACATTAATAGCCCCTTATCGTCTAGATGCTATTTTACATTGCCCAATCACTGCGTTACCTACACAGATCTTCATGTTAGAAACTTTTAAAAACATCATCACAGCTTGGCAAAAATTTTGTGTCTGCCTCGATATCTCGCCCCATGTGTCTAAATACTTACCTATTACTGGGAATCCGACTTTCACGCCAGGAGTTACAGATGAGGTATTCAGAACTTGGTCCAGTAAAGGGCTAGAATATGTAGTGCAAATCTTGAACTCAGACTTAGAACTTTTAACGTTTGGGGAAATTAGTAACCAATTTGGATTGTCTAATAAAGAGTTTTATGCTTATTTACAGATAAGACACTTTATCTATGAACTCAAAAAAAAATACGGGACTGAATGGTCTTTATGTGAGCTCCAAAACAGTATCAATAATTTTCAAATTGGTACCTATTCTATCGCCCCATTCTATGCCCTTCTTACTAATGAGACAGATAGAGTTCAAATAAAGCATATTGTGACTATATGGGAAAAAGTTTTTCCACATATAGACGAAGAAGTTATAGAGAATGCTTTTAAGGTAATACAGAAAAGCTGGGTGCAAACTACATGGAGAGAATCCCAGATTAAAATGGCTTTAAGGACATATCTAACCCCGGCAAAATTAACTAAATGGTATAAGACAACGATTAAGTGCTCTAGATGCAGCTCAGTTGAGGCAGATATGTGGCATTGTTTCTGGGCATGCCCCAAAATCGCCCAATTCTGGGCCAAGGTAATATACTGGACGAAAACAACCCTCAAAGTGGAATACGTTATACGCCCTATAGAAATATTTTTTCTAGTGAAACCACAAAACCTGGTTTCGAATCATAAAATGATCAATATAATTATATTACTTGTACGTAACTTAATATTAAGAACCTGGAAGGCTAAGTCAGCACCAAGTTTAAAAGAATTCAAGAATGCATTGACCTCCCATTATATATCTGAGCAACTTAGTCTTCAGAATCCTACTGATACACAGCTAGCTAGGTTTTTTAATGAGTGGAAAAATTTTATTACTTCCTTTCCAGAGGAGACACAGAAGACCCTAGTTAGGCCATTTAAAAGTTCGTCTTACCTGCAACTTCAAGTTCTAGCAGGACATCTGCCAGATATCTGGATTTGTGATAACGAGGATAGGACATAGACCGATCCAGAGTAAGCCATGGATGTGGGGGCGTGGAGGAGAGGGGAGAGAGTATATTTCCCCTTTTTTTTTTTTTTTTTTTCTCTTTTCTTTTCTTTTCCTCTCTTTTCTACGACCTGTATAATGCTAAAGAATTATAAGGATAATGAAGCATAATCTGTTTTGTTGCAAGGTCTCTGACCTACTGGGGGCCCTGCGTGGCGCACAAGGTAAACGACTTGTATATATGTACATCTTGGTGATTATCAATAAAAATTTGAAAATTTAAAAAAAAAAAAAAAAAAAAAAAAAAAAGACATACAGATGGAATAAACTCAGTCCAATATTTTCTAAATAAAGATAGTGATATGCCATCAGCACAGAGAGATTTCATTATAGAAGGCATTAACTTTATCCTATTTTCTATATGAAGGAACCTATAATGAACAGGTTTGCGGAACTGCAATGGGGAGTAAATTCGTCCCCCGTTATGCAAACCTGTTCATGGGTCTGTGGGAAGATGCATTTATGAAAACATCATTTATAAAGATCATTTTATAATTTATAAAAGATACATAGATGATCTATTTTTCATATGGGATGGTTCCGAACACAAACTAGCATGTTGCCTTGAAGAGATGATTAAAATTAAAAAAAATCTAGCATTTACATATACATATGATAGAAAGACAACACAATACCTATATCTGGAAATTAGCATTGATATTGAAGAAATCAACATTAAAACATATTTTAAAGAAGTAGAAGCTAATAATTACAACCATTGGGAAAGCAGTAATCTCAATAAGTGGAAACAAAACATCCCGAAGGGTCAATTTCTAAGACTAAAAATAAACTGTATTGAGGAGTGAACATTTGAACAACAATCTACCATATTAAAACAATTTTTTTTAGAAAGAGGCTATGACATATTTAGCAGGAAATTGAAGAAGTAAGAATAATTAATAGGAAAAATGTGTTAGGTTATAAAAAAGAGAAGAAAAAGAGAGTAAAAATAAGGGAAATTACTAAAAAATAAATATACCCTTCATTACCCAATATGGTGAAGATAGAGGAAATCTGGAGTATATTATTAAGAAACATTGGAATATTCTTACCTATGACCATGATATAGGCCCCAAGTTACCAAACAAACCCAAATTCATTTATAGAAAGGCTAGGAACCTAAAAAGCTGATTAGCCCCATCCCTCTAGGGGAGTAGTCAAAAAAGGTATATTAGGTGAAGATTTAAAATGGTTCTACCCGTGCCATATCTGTAAAGCATGTAGACATTCCAAATAAACAAAAATATTCAACTCTAACATAACAGGAAAAAGAGTATACAATACAAAATACTATAAAGTGTATAGATAAAAATGTGATATACCTGATAGAATGCAAAAAGTGCAAAATTCAATACACAGGTGAAACTGAAATAACTATCAGGGAATGCATAAGAGAACATATTCTTTCAATACAACATTCAAAGAAAGAAAGAAATATGGATCTTCCCATACCCAGACACTTCAGAACATGCAACAATAGCAACACCAAATGTTTTCATTTTACTGCGATAGATAAAATCAAGAGGGATTGTAGAGGGGGGAATCAAGCCAATAACCTACTACAAAGAGAAGCTAAATGGATATTTCAGCTCCAAACCTTGCACCCAAATGGGCTAAATCTAGACTTCAATCTTAATATTTTTCTAAAAGAATAGCCTTTTAACAGTTTAACAACTCCCTATAACTTTTATAACTCTTGAATCTAACCATTAATGATACTCAGGGATTCCCAAAGTATAACAATATTACTAAACATATATATACAACATAGTATTTTTATTTTTAAGGTTTATTTTTAGGTCTATTTCCATTCTCTTTCAATATGAGCCATATAACATATATCCATTCTTGTGTTTACATTTTAATCAGAAGGATAGGTGCTATAGCAAATCAATTATATTTTGTAAATATATATTGCATTGTATACCCATTATTGTGATATAATCCCCAAATGAAATTCACTCGAACGGTTTAAAAATCTGAACTATTTGAAAAGAACAATAAATACCCCACAAATCTGTTCTGCATTTAACAAATGCCAAGAGGGGTTTAAATTGACCAGGACCAATCACAGCAGATCAGCTTGAAAAAGGCCGTTGTGTACAGCTGAAACGCATAGCTTAACTGCTGTTTACTTTGGAGAAGGATGAACAGAAACTTTCTAGCCGTATTGAGGCCCCGTAGGACTGCAGAGCCAGAACAACGCTGCAGAAGAACTATATCCATAATCCAACGAGAACACCTTGAGTTTGGCGGCTGTTAAAAAAGAAAAAAGAAGGCTTCAGGACCGGCTTACAAGGTAATACACTCAAAGCAGAAAGTAAGTACAGATAAAGAGGACTGCTGTTTAAAGACTAATGGTAAATACTCACGGACAACATACGGATTACAAATATCGGTGAAGGGGATTTCCCCTAAGTAGACTGACAACAGATAATCCTAGGAATCGACTATCCAGACACTATACCGGTTTAAATTTGATAAGGTCAGACGACCGCTACAGGTCCTATGCTAGGACCCTCCTACATTTGCTACATTTACCCTACTTTATTCCACAAAACACCAGCATCTGTATAGAATATGCTGATTATAAGTACACCTGTTATTAGAACCTAACACCTTTATAGGCTTTAACATATTGTTTTTAAATATATTATTTTTAGCATATATTGCAGACATTGTTTTAAAAATATAGTGTAAATAATTCTGCAGCAAATATCGAAGCAACACCATACTGTTTTACAATACTTTTAATAAATATTAATTTTCTATGATGACATTCATGATTTAGTTCTTTCTTCCAGTTTTAGACAAAAGGTTTTAGCTTTTGAGCGCTTTTTTCTCCTAACTTTTCTAGCAAGTGGGAATTAAATGCAAAACTGGAAAATGGGTAATAAAGGGATCATCTATCTTTATAAACAATAAAAATTCTGTAGTACACTGTCATTTTAATGTCAGCAATGTCTGCTAATGAAAGCATTAAATTTTGCGAATTTTGTACACCTAGCCTCCGTGAGTTGGCGCCTGGTTACCCCATTCTTTACATTTGTATATCACTGGTGATAGCTAGGTGTCACCATCTTCCGGGCCCACAGGTGTCAGTTGGCACTTAAGTAGACAATCCATCTTACACTTTTCTAGCAAGTGGGAAATAAATGCAAAACTGGGAAATGGGTAATAAAGGGATCATCTATCTTTATAAACAATAAAAATTCTGGAGTACACTGTCATTTTAATGTCAGCAATGTCTGCTAATGAAACACTACAAAAGATCCTTTACACAAACAAGCAAGCTTAGTAGGTACAGTATTTGCCGGTATTCTTCCAAAATTTGGGGCTTGGTTAGGAGTCTGAAAATCAGAGCAATGTTAATTAAAAAAATAAGGAAAACTATACATTTAAAAAAAAATATGGGTTATATAAATAGATCATCTACATAACATCCATGCAAGAATAAATTAGTTTATAATGTTCCTTTAAGGACCAGGCATTTCAGACAAAAACTTCCCTAAAAGACCAGAGCATTTTTAGCATTTTTGCCATCACTACATTTAAACAGAAATAAAGCCTTTTTATATTTACCTATCAAAACTCAGGGCTAAAAATACCCGTATGCTACCAACCCCTTGACATGTTCCGTCAGTATTGAGCTTTTTCAAAGGCGTCAAGTCGCCGGATATGCTGGTTTAAGTATGCAAAAGAGTATACAAAAAGAAGAAAAGATCAGGCGTGAAAGACGTCTATGGGAATGAGATGAAAGGCTTTTTTCCTTGTATATCATGCAAGGCCTGTAAGCATGGTACTAAATCTGCCACCTTCAGTTGTTTCCACACAAAAGAAAAATACAAAGTTCATAACTTAATCAGATGCCAAGATAGTGGGGTCATCTATATGCTACAATGCTCCTGTGGGCTATAATATGTGGGACAAACGTCTAGGACCCAAAAGGATAGAATCCGCAAACATCTACTTCTCATTGAGAAATTGAATATGGACACAGCCCTGTATCGCCATTTCTCGATTAAACATCAAGGGAACACAAAAGATCTATCCTTTATGGGGATACAAAAAGTGACGAAATGTTGGAGGGGTGGCAATTACAACAACAAACTACGTATTGCTGAATCCAAATGGATTTTTAATCTTGATTGTCTCTACCCAAAGGGACTAAATAATAAAGAAGACCTCTCACACCTATTTAACATCATCTGAGACTTCAAAGAACTATACAGCAAAAACAACTTTCAAAAATACACTTCAAGAAACAACTATATGGCTATGAAACCCTGTAATATCTATCAAAAACCCTCTCCTTATGTCTTGACTTGAATTTGTTATGGTCTGATATGAAACGTTGAGAGAAATACCATCTAGCCTCAAGATAAGAATATAATACAGGGAGTGCAGAATTATTAGGCAAGTTGTATTTTTGAGGAATAATTTTATTATTGAACAACAACCATGTTCTCAATGAACCCAAAAAACTAATTAATATCAAAGCTGAATATTTTTGGAAGTAGTTTTTAGTTTGTTTTTAGTTATAGCTATTTTAGGGGGATATCTGTGTGTGCAGGTGACTATTACTGTGCATAATTATTAGGCAACATAACAAAAAACAAATATATACCCATTTCAATTATTTATTTTTACCAGTGAAACCAATATAACATCTCAACATTCACAAATATACATTTCTGACATTCAAAAACAAAACAAAAACAAATCAGTGACCAATATAGCCACCTTTCTTTGCAAGGACACTCAAAAGCCTGCCATCCATGGATTCTGTCAGTGTTTTGATCTGTTCACCATCAACATTGCGTGCAGCAGCAACCACAGCCTCCCAGACACTGTTCAGAGAGGTGTACTGTTTTCCCTCCTTGTAAATCTCACATTTGATGATGGACCACAGGTTCTCAATGGGGTTCAGATCAGGTGAACAAGGAGGCCATGTCATTAGATTTTCTTCTTTTATACCCTTTCTTGCCAGCCACGCTGTGGAGTACTTGGACGCGTGTGATGGAGCATTGTCCTGCATGAAAATCATGTTTTTCTTGAAGGATGCAGACTTCTTCCTGTACCACTGCTTGAAGAAGGTGTCTTCCAGAAACTGGCAGTAGGACTGGGAGTTGAGCTTGACTCCATCCTCAACCTGAAAAGGCCCCACAAGCTCATCTTTGATGATACCAGCCCAAACCAGTACTCCACCTCCACCTTGCTGGCGTCTGAGTCGGACTGGAGCTCTCTGCCCTTTACCAATCCAGCTACGGGCCCATCCATCTGGCCCATCAAGACTCACTCTCATTTCATCAGTCCATAAAACCTTAGAAAAATCAGTCTTGAGATATTTCTTGGCCCAGTCTTGACGTTTCAGCTTGTGTGTCTTGTTCAGTGGTGGTCGTCTTTCAGCCTTTCTTACCTAGGCCATGTCTCTGAGTATTGCACACCTTGTGCTTTTGGGCACTCCAGTGATGTTGCAGCTCTGAAATATGGCCAAACTGGTGGCAAGTGGCATCTTGGCAGCTGCACGCTTGACTTTTCTCAGTTCATGGGCAGTTATTTTGCGCCTTGGTTTTTCCACACGCTTCTTGCGACCCTGTTGACTATTTTGAATGAAACGCTTGATTGTTTGATGATCACGCTTCAGAAGCTTTGCAATTTTAAGAGTGCTGCATCCCTCTGCAAGATATCTCACTATTTTTGACTTTTCTGAGCCTGTCAAGTCCTTCTTTTGACCCATTTTGCCAAAGGAAAGGGAGTTGCCTAATAATTATGCACACCTGATATAGGGTGTTGATGTCATTAGACCACACCCCTTCTCATTACAGAGATGCACATCACCTAATATGCTTAATTGGTAGTAGGCTTTCGAGCCTATACAGCTTGGAGTAAGACAACATGCATAAAGAGGATGATGTGGTCAAAATACTCATTTGCCTAATAATTCTGCACACAGTGTATATTTCATACTTAATCCTTTAATAAGAAAGGAAAATACTAGAGTCCAAACATAGACAACCAATCTATAAAACTAATCCTCTTATTTCCTCAGGTTAGGAGAACAACCAGATTAAGGATAATAAATTATACTTCTGTTTATCTAAAATTGATCATCTATTTGATATGTCACCTCAAAAGTGTAATTACAGAAGACACCCCAATTCTGAACTAAAAGGAGTTAACTTAGGTTTTAAATTCCATAATCTAAGTATGCAAGATCTCTCCCCAAAGACATCCTCCTATTCACTAATATATGATACACCAATTATTATTATATTTATAATATCAGTTATAAATACAGTGGTGATTTTGCAGAAAATATATCTTTCTTTATTTAATTGATTATTCCAATATGAATAATGACTAACTTATAAAGAATATGTATCCTAAAGGGATTATTCTACAGACAATTAGCGTTTTCTTTTTGTGTTTTCTGTGTATTAAAACCGGCTCCCCAAAAAAGGATGATTTAAAACATAAAGTAGGGAATGTCTTTGGAAAATACTCTCGTACAGTATTTGAGCAACAGGTTGCGTCCCTGCCACATAACATACAATTGGCACATGTTTTGTCCCTGTCACATACAATTGACATGTTTTAAAACTTTTAAATTAGTTTAAATTAGTTTAAGACTCGATCCCTCAACTAAGTCTATATAGCTTTATTATTAAGTATTTTAAATAAACTCCCTTTTATTCAGATCTGAGCTCTATGATGCAAATCAATACATACTCAGCGTAGCTGTCAGAAGAAAAGATATCTCGATATAACTCTACACCAACTAAAAGAGAAAAAAGTGTTGAACTTAAGAAACATCACATTTACATCTTTTAAGATTTGAATTCAGGTTTATTTTCAAAAAAGGGATATCAAAAGCACTCAAACAGCGATATTATAAGCAAGATAAGCTCCCTCAATCAACTGTGCATTAAACATAATAATGGATTAAGGAATATATATCCCCATTCCCCAAATACACAAGAATTAAGGAATTCACACCCCCAGTTATGCCCTATCACCAGTGCGGCTAACAGTGACGTCATAACCAATGGGATAGTCAGAAATCCGGCACTGCCAAAAAAACAACCAATAGGATGCCCTGAAAAACGGCACTGTTAAAGACAAGTAAAGATTGCAATATGAATTATATAATCAAGGTAAAGGACACTACTTCACCAATATAGATGTAACTGTCAGTAGAACAGATCTGTAATATTGTATATATTAGATATAAAGCTGCGATTTACGGCAGCCATCCCCGACCGGAAGTGACGTCACGGGTACACGGAGGCTAAAAAAATCTCTTTCCTAAGATCATTAACTCATCCCTCAAAGCACATATACAGAATATATTATTACCATATAGGGCTCTACTAAAATAGAGACTCTAAAAGGGAATTATTTACATTTTTACTAAATAACGAAACCGGAAGTAACATAAATACCTACATCCAGTCACTCACAGGTATCAGCTGTAAAAGGCCATTAACGAGTACAAGTAATCAGTCTTGATAACGGCCTAGAGAGGCCGAAACGCATAGACCTTGTACTGGTAAGTCTGATTCTATTGGAGCACCCATTTGTAAACTTATTACACATTGTACCTATTTCCTTTTTCCACAGGTATTCCACATTGTTATTTTTGTATTTTTATTGTTTTTTTAAATTCATATTCCCCACTATGGTTTGCTCTCCTATTTTGTGAGCTGAATCCCTTGTTCTAAAGGCATAAGAACACTTTCTTTCCTCAGGAATTTTCATCACTTTGGAGTTTATTGTTTGTGCATCATTTGGAGTTTTTGTACAAATCCAGTGAACACTGTCATTTTGTTTTTCTCACTAACTTTTTTTCACTAATTTGGATTACATTTTGGGACATTTTATTGGACACATTTTTAAGAATTTGAGTTTGAGTTTTAATTGTATCACCTATTCCCCTGGGACACAGATTTTTTTGAGACACAGATCATTTGCACTGGAACTCACTTTTTTGGGACACAAATCATTTCCACTGGAACTCACTTTTTTGGACATTATTTGTAGTCTCTGATTACAGCAGATTCTAACTTAAGGATAATATTTGAGGATCTTTTCCATCACATGTCATTTGTTTAGACGTATCAATTTTACTATTTTATTTTATTGTAAAATAATATTTTATTGTATACACTGTAATTAGTCTTGGATCCATGGACTAGGAGTTTTTATTGCTTTTATTACTGTTGTTATTTTCCTTGTAAAGCATTAAATTTTGCGAATTTTGTACACCTAGCCTCCGTGAGTTGGCGCCTGGTTACCCCATTCTTTACATTTGTATATCACTGGTGATAGCTAGGTGTCACCATCTTCCGGGCCCACAGGTGTCAGTTGGCACTTAAGTAGACAATCCATCTTACACTTTTCTAGCAAGTGGGAAATAAATGCAAAACTGGGAAATGGGTAATAAAGGGATCATCTATCTTTATAAACAATAAAAATTCTGGAGTACACTGTCATTTTAATGTCAGCAATGTCTGCTAATGAAACACTACAAAAGATCCTTTACACAAACAAGCAAGCTTAGTAGGTATCTGCCGGTATTCTTCCAAAATTTTGGGCTTGGTTAGGAGTCTGAAAATCAGAGCAATGTTAACTAAAAAAATAAGGAAAACTATACATTTAAAAAAAAAATATGGGCTATATAAATAGATCATCTACAAAACATCCATGCAAGAATAAATTAGTGTATAATGTTCCTTTAAGGACCAGGCATTTCAGACAAAAACTTCCCTAAAAGACCAGAGCATTTTTAGCATTTTTGCCATCACTACATTTAAACAGAAATAGAGCCTTTTTATATTTACCTATCAAAACTCAGGGCTAAAAATACCCGTATGCTACCAACCCCCTGACGTGTTCCGTCAGTATTGTGCTTTTTCAAAGGCGTTGAGTCGCCGGATATGCTGGTTTAAGTATGGACACTGAACCCGGTAGACAGTTCCTCTCTCTATATTGATTGGATAGGCTAGCTGTCACTCAAATAATTTACTCCAATGAGAGTTACGACAGAGTCCATGTCGGACAAAGAGTGTATTGATGTGTAGTAAACAGACTAAGCTCTATATGGTTTGTAAACATTGTACCTCAATAAACTTATGGACTACTATGGTATTTATATTGCAAGTTATTAAAGTCAAGATGGTTAAGGTAGGTATCAGAGTCAATTCACATCTTAAATTCTACCAACGATCAGATGTCATGTGATTTCTGTGTATAGCTCATGGTCTTAAATTACAGAAGTTATACTTTAGCTATATATAGAGTCAAACATTATAAATATCATAATGTCAACCTTGTGGAGTATATTCGTTTTGTAGCCTATGTCATAAGATCAATTCTGATTTAAGAGTTGTACGATATACAACTGTAATATGAAGCTTTGTCAAAGTGTCAGAAATAGAACATAGCTTAGTTTCTTAGTCAAAAGCTCTGTTTTAATATTCTGCTAACTCGCATAGGGTGATTTATGTATATAGAGAAAAATTATTATCCAAATACAGTTGCCACTTGGTTACTTCTATTGTGGATCCTTTGATATTATTCTATTATGATGTTCTATGGTCTGCAGTGTAATATGATTACCTGAACTTTATAAGTTATTATGATTGTGTAACTGGTATGTATCATCTAAGTTCTAAAATATCAAATAAAATGACGTATGTGAATAAATTATAACAACAGAGTGAGAAAGGAAGGGGGAGAAAAAAGTATACATGTAAATTCCTGACATTAGGAATTTCAAGTGTAAGACGTACGTGAATATTCGTACTGTGTGATTCAATCTAATATGTTGAGTAATATGATGGGAGTGGTGTATCGCTAATTCAAGTCTTAAAAGAGTGTGATTATTTTGTGATGTGATGCTAAAATTCCTTCAAAGTCCTGGATAATCTACACCAGGTTTAACATAAGGGTTCTAAGTGTGAAATTGAAAGAAGAGAGAGGGAGAAAGGAAAAGGGAGGTGGGAGGGGGGGTGGCACGAGTGGGGAAAATTACATAAAATAGGCTATCGGGTAAAAAGCATCCCTAAGAGAATCCTAATTAAGTGTTGTGACTACATTAGGAGGAAAGGTTGGGGCATGCTAGTTGGGGTATGCAATACCATCCTGAGATAAAGAATCTTAATAAATCTATGCTAGCCGTGTAATAAAACTACGATCCTAGAGATGGACATAATAGTTGTTGTTTTCATTAAGTCCATAAGGTTGTACTGTATTCAGTAAGTATATCCATCTGCTCTCTATTTTTAGTAATGCATTTTCTAAGTTGCCACCTCTGATTCCTAGGCTCACTTTTTCTATACCTTGGCATAATAATTCTTCTGTATTAGAACTATGGTGGCATAGAAAATGTAAAGTGACACTGGTTAGAGTTACTAAGCTTACGTGTCATCATACCGACAGATTTTGTCACATTTGCATTTTAAAGCATATATGACTCCCTCTGTTTGACAACTAATATATTTGCTAATATGGTGCCTTTTAATGAATTTATCAGTTATGTTGTCTGATTTGATTACATATTTGCAGGTACTGCAATTATCACATTTATGTGAACCTGAGGCTAGTGAAGTCTTGGTTTTGTGTCTTTAAAGATGACTACTCATTGTCATGTCCTTTTGTCCTTAATGTTTTTGTATGTCTGTTAGTAATAGATGGTTTTTCTCCCACTGTATCTTTGAGAGTGGGATCTGAAACCAAAATGTGCCAGTGTTTTTTAATAATCTGAGTTACACTGGTACTTTGGGCATTGTGAGTCAATATCAGTCTGGGAATGTTGCTTGGAGATTTGTACTTTTTCTGTAAGAGTTCTTGTCTGTTAGTTTCAAGAGCCCTATGTTTGGCTTTTTTGATATTCCTTTTGCTGTAACCCCTCTCCAATAATCAAATTTCTAGTTCCTGGGCTCTCTTATAAAAGGTAACAGTGTCTGAACAGTTCCTTCTGATCCTCAGGAATTCTCCTGTCGGTAGGCTCTTCATAGTGCCAGGGGCATGAGCGCTGGTATTATGGAGTAGACTGTTGGTAGCGGTTATTTTTCTAAACAAATCCATATTAATATTCCCTTCCTGGTCTACTTTGATAGTCAGGTCTAGGAAGTTAATCTGATGTTGGTCTGCTTCATGAGTTAATTTTATATTGATTTCATTATTGCTCAATAATGCTATGAACAGCTGGAGTTCCTGATATGAGCCTTCCCAAATGAAGAAGATATAATCTATGTATCTAAGCCACATATGAATTTTGTCAGTATATACTTGATTAGTATCTGTGAATACAAACTCTGCCTATCGCCAGCCAAGGAATAGATTTGCATATGTGGGGGCACATGCAGCCCCCATAGCTGTTCATCTGGTTTTGAGATAATATTTGTTGTTGAACAGGAAATAATTATACTGTAAAACAAATTTTAATAGTTTGATTACAAATTCTCCATGATCTTTGCCTTCTTCAGATTTTTGATCAAGGAAGTATTGAACCGCATTAACTCCATTAACATGATTGATTGATGTATAGAGTGATTCCACGTCTGTTATTACTAACCAGGTGTTTTTATTGTTGTGAATGTTATTCAGCCTTTGTAGGACCTCCATCGTGTCCTGTACATATAAAGGTAGCTCTTGTACAAATCTCCTCAGTTTAAAATCTATATATTGACTGGCTTGTTCCATTAAACATCCTATTCCCGAGACTATGGGCCTGCCTGGTGGTATCTCTTTATTCTTGTGTATTTTAGGGACTTGTGTTGGAGTTTTAGGGTGATTGACATGTAAGAATTTCTTCTCTTTGGCTGTGAGAATATTGTTGTTTCCTGCTTCTGTTATTATATGATTAGAGATTTTTAAGTATCCTGTAGTTGGATTACCTAATAAGTGCGCCCAGTACAGCAATCAGAAGAACTGGCGACATCCTCAATGAGCACTGAGTCCCTTCTCTCTAATTCGGAGCAAAAATTGAGAGTTATCAATCTTTCCACACTCAATTTATCTAAAGATCACATTTGGGTTCTATCTAAAGGCTTATCTTTCTGTCCTTCTTCCAGTATAGACAAATATGAAACTGTAAAAGACGTGCAGCTGTTTATAAGGAAACTATACCTTAAGAAACAATTTACAGAACCACAAATAGACTGGGGTTGGAATGAGGAAGAACTACAGACCATCCAGCGGCTTGAAAGTCTTTTAGTAGACTAGTTGGATCAAACTGAATGGAGAGACAAAGTACGAATTAAATCTACATATATACCTAAGAAAATCAATTGTCCTCAAATATAAGTGTTTAATGAAATGGTGTGTAGGGAAATTTCGTCCCTACATCCACTACCTACAACTTCTAATCTGACTCATAAAGAAAGACAGGCACTGAAAAATATGAGTAAATGGTAAGAGGTGGTAATTAGAAACGCTGACAAGGGTGGGAACATCATAATTTGGCCCTTGGACATGTATCTTAAAGAGGCCAACAAACAGCTGTCTGACAAGAACTGCTATATGAGATTATTAGGTAATCCAACTACAGGATAGTTACAAATCTATAATCATATAATAACAGAAGCAAGAAAATAAAATATTCTCACAGCCAAAGAGAAGAAATTCTTACAAGTCAATAACCCTAAAACTCCAATGTTCTACCTTATCCCTAAAATACACAAGAATAAAGAGATACCACCGGGCAGGCCCATAGTCTCGGGAATAGGATGTTTAACGGAACAAGCCAGTCAATATCTAGATTTTAGACTGAGGAGATTTGTACAAGAGCTACCTTCATATGTACAGGACACGATGGAGGTCCTACAAAGGCTGAATAACATTTGCACCAATAAAAACACCTGGTTAGTAACAAAAGACATGGAAGCACTCTATGAGGCATATTTAAGAAATGTCTTGCGGACCTGATCCGACAGTGCGGATCAGGTCCGCAAGACATCGCTGAATGCGGAGAGCAATACGCTCTCCATATTCAGCATTGCACCAGCAGCTCACAAGAGCTGCTGGTGCAACGCCGCCCCCTGTAGACTCGCGTACACGATCGGGTTGAATTGTTGCGATTCCTGTCCGCCTGCTCAGAGCAGGCGGACAGGGTTATGGAGCAGTGTTCTTTGTGACGCTTCATAACTGCTGTTTCTGGAGAGTCTGAGGACTCGCCAGAAACACGGACCGTCAAGCTCCTTTCGGAGCTTGATAGATAAGCCCTTATACATCAATCAATCATGTTAATGGAGTTAATGCGGTTCAATACTTCCTTGATCAAAAATCTGAAGAAGACAAAGATCATGACAAATTAGTAATCAAACTATTAAAATTTGTTTTACTGTATAATTATTTCCTGTTCGACAACACATATTATCTCCAAACCAGGAACATCTATGGGGACTGCATGTGCCCCCACATATGCAAATCTATTCCTTGGCTGGTGGGAGGCAGAATTTGTATTCACAGATACTAATCAAGAATATACTGACAAAATTCCTATGTGGCTTAGATACATAGATGAAACCTTCTTCATTTATGAAGGTTCATATCAGGAACTCCAGCTGTTCATAGCATTATTGAACAATAAGAAAATCTATATAAAATTAACTCATGAAGCAGACTAACATCAGATTAAATTCCTAGACCTGACTATCAAAGTAGACCAGGAAGGGAATATTAATATGGATTTGTTAAGGATAATAGCCGCTACCAACAGTCTATTCCATAATACCAGCGCTCATGCCCCTGGCACTATGAAGAGCCTACCGACAGGAGAATTCCTGAGGATCAGAAGGAACTGTTCAGACACAGTTACCTTTCATAAGATAGCCCAGGAACTAGAAATTAGATTATTGGAGAGGGGTTACAGCAAAAGGAATATCAAAAAAGCCAAACATAGGGCTCTTGAAACTAACAGACAAGAACTGTTACAGAAAAAGTACAAATCTGCAAGAAACTTTCCCTTACTGATATTGATTCACAATGCCCAAAGTTCCAGTGTAACTCAGATTATTAAAAAAACACTGGCACATTTTGGTGTCAGATCCCACTCTCAAAGATACATTGGGAGAAAAACCATCTATTACTTACAGATGTACAAAAAAAACATTAAAGACATGATAACGAGTAGCCATCTTCATAGACACAAAACCAAGACCTTTCTAGCCCAAGGTTCATATAAATATGGTAATTGCAGTACCTGCAAATATGTAATCAAATCAGATAACATAACTGATCAAACAGAGGGAGTCATATATACTTTAAAATGCAAATGCAACAAAATCTATGTCGGTATGATGACACGTAAGCTTAGGATTAGAGCAATGGAACATCTTTGTAACATAAGAAATGCACAAAAAGATAAACAAGATGGCAAAAAACTAGTGTCACTTTACATTTTCTACGCCACCATAGTTCTAATACAAATAATTATTATGCCAAGGTATAGAGAAAGTGAGCCAATGAATCAGAGGTGGCAACTTAGAAAAAGCATTACTAAAACATAGAGAGCAGATGGATATATTTACTGAATACAATACAACCTTATGGACTTAATGAAAACATAAACTATTATGTCCATCTTTAAGATCGTAGTTTATTACATGGTTGGCATAGGTTTATTAAGATTCTTTATCTCAAGATGGCATTGCATACCCCAACTAGCATGCCACAACCTTTCCTCCTAATGCAGTCACAACACTTATTTAGGATGCTTTTTACCCGATAGCTTATTTTATTTCATTTTCCCCACTCGTGCAACCCCCCCTCCCACCTCCCTTTTCCTTTCTCCCTCTCTCTTCTTTCAATTTCACACTTAGAACACTTATGTTACACCTGGTGTAGATAATCCAGGACTTTGACGCAATTTTAGTATCACTTCACAAAATAATCAGACACTTTTAAGACTTTAATTAGCTATACACCACTCCCATCATATTACTCAACATATTAGTTTGAATTACACAGTACGAATATCCACGTACGTCTTACACTTCACTGATGTCAGGAATTTCCATGTATACTTTTTTCTCCCCCTTCCTTTCTCACTCTGTTGTTATAATTTATTCATATATGTCATTTTATTTGATATGTTATAACTTAGATGATACAAACCAGTTACACAGTCATAATGATTTATGAAATTCGGGTAACTGCACTGCAGACCATAGAACATCATAATAGAATAATATCAAAGGATCCACAATAGAAGTAACCAAGTGGCAACTGTATTTGGATAATAATTTTTCTCTATATACACTATGCGAGTTAGCAGAATATTAAAACAGAGCTTTTGACTAAGAAAACTTAGCTATGTTCTATTTCTGACACTTTGACAAAGCTTCATATTACAGTTGTAGACTGTACAACTCTTAAATCAGAATTGATCTTATGACATAGGCTACACAATGAATATACTCCACTATTTTGACATTCTGATATTTATAATGTTTTGACTCTATATATAGCTAAAGTTAAACTTCTGTAATTAAAGAACATGAACTATACACATAAATCAGATGTCATCTGATCGTTGGTACAATTTAAGATGTGAATTGACTCTGATACCTACCTTAACTATCTTGACTTTAATAACTTGCAATATAATTACCATAGTAGTCTGTAAGTTTATTGAGGTACAATGATTACAACCCATATGGAGCTTAGTCTGTTTACTACATGTCAATACACTCTTTGTCTGACACGGACTCTGTCATAACAGAGTGACAGCTAGCCTATCCAATGAATATAGAGAGAGGAAATCAGATTGAGCTTGCATTCTATTGGCTGTTCCGATCAGCCAATAGAATGCAAGCTCAATCTGATTGGCTAATTGGATCAGCCAATCCGATTGAACTTGAATCTGATTGGCTGATTCAATCAGCCAATCAGATTTTTCCTACCTTAATTCCGATTGGCTGATAGAATCCTATCAGCCAATCGAAATTCGAGGGACACCATCTTGGATGACGTCCCTTAAAGGAACCTTCATTCGTCGGGAGTCGCCGGAAGAAGAGGATGGATCCGCGTCGGCTGCTTCAAGATGGTCCCGCTTCGCGCCGGATGGAAGAAGATAGAAGATGCCGCTTGGATGAAGATGTTTGCCGGTCCGGATCTCCTCTTCTTGCCGGATAGGATGAAGACTTTGGACCCTCTTCTGGACCTCTTCTTGCCGGATAGGAGGAAGACTTCGGACCCTCTTCTGGACGGATCGGTGATACCCGGCGTGGTGAAGACAAGGTAGGAAGATCCTCAGGGGCTTAGTGTTAGGTTTTTTAAGAGGTGTTTGGGTTAGATTAGGGGTATGTGTGTGGTGGGTTGTAATGTTGGGGGGGTATTGTATGTTTATTTATATGCAAAAGAGCTGTTTTCTTTGGGGCATGCCCGCAAAAGGCCCTTTTAAGGGCTGGTAAGGTAAAAGAGCTGTTAAATTTTTATTTTAGAATAGGGTAGGGCGTTTTTTTATTTTGGGGGCTTTGTTATTTTTTTAGGGGGCTTAGAGTAGGTGTAATTAGTTTAAAATTCTTGTAATCTTTTTTTATTTTTTGTAATTTAGTGTTTTTTTTTTTTTTGTAATTTAGTGTTTGTTTTTTTTGTAATTTAGTTTAGTTGATATAATTGTAGATAATTGTATTTAATTGTATTTAATTTATTTATTGATAGTGTACTGTTAGGTTTAATTGTAACTTAGGTTAGGATTTATTTTACAGGTAATTTTGTAATTATTTTAACTAGGTAACTATTAAATAGTTATTAACTATTTAACAGCTATTGTACCTGGTTAAAATAAATACAAAGTTGCTTGTAAAATAAATATTAATCCTAAAATAGCTACAATATAATTATTATTTATAGTGTAGCTATATTAGGGTTTATTTTACAAGTAAGTATTTAGCTTTAAATAGGAATAATTTATTTAATAAGAATTATTTTATTTCGTTAGAATAAAATTATATTTAACTTAGGGGGTGTTAGGGTTAGGGTAAGACTTAGCTTTAGGGGTTAATACATTTATTAGAGTAGCGGTGAGGTCCGGTCGGCAGATTAGGGGTTAATAAGTGTAGGTAGGTAGCGGCGACGTTGGGGGGGGGCAGATTATTGGGTAATAAATATAATATAGGGGTCAGCGGTGTTAGGGGCAGCAGATTAGGGGTACATAGGGATAACGTAGGTTGCGGCGGTGTACGGAGCGGCAGATTAGGGGTTAATAATAATATGCAGGGGTCAGCGATAGCGGGGTCGGCAGATTAGGGGTTAATAAGTATAAGGTTAGGGGTGTTTAGACTCAGGGTACATGTTAGGGTGTTAGGTGCAGACTTTTTTTTAATGTACACTAATGTTACACCAGATATGAGTTGCACTGGTGTGACACTATGCCCTGGCAGGCCCTGATACGCACACGCATGAAGGAAACTGACTGCTATTGTTTCACAGTCAAATTTCTAGGTTTTTTTTAACCCCTTAAGGACCATGGCCATTTTTCAATTTCTTTCCCTTAAGGACCAGGGCTATTTTTACATTTCTGCAGTGTTTGTGTTTAGCTGTAATTTTCCTCTTACTCATTTACTGTACCCACACATATTATATACCGTTTTTCTCGCCACTAAATGGACTTTCTAAAGATACCATTATTTTCATCATATCTTATAATTTATTATTAAAAATATTATAAAATATGAGGAAAAAATGGAAAAAACACACTTTTTCTAACTTTGACCCCAAAATCTGTTACACATCTACAACCACCAAAAAACAACCATGCTAAATAGTTTCTAAATTTTGTCCTGAGTTTAGAAATACCCAATGTTAACATGTTCTTTGCTTTTTTTGCAAGATATAGGGAAATAAATACAAGAAGCACTTTGCTATTTCAAAACCACTTTTTTTCCAAATGAGCGCTAGTTACATTGGAACCCTGATATCTGTCAGGAATTCCTGAATATCCCTTGACATGTATATATATTTTTTTAGAAGACATCTAGGCCCATTTTGGTATATTTCATGCCACCATTTCACCGCCAAATGCGATCAAATAAAAACTTTAGGTTTCTCACAGAAATTATTTACAAACAACTTATGCAATTATGGCATAAATGGTTGTAAATGCTTCTCTGGGATCCCCTTTGTTCAGAAATAGCAGACTTATATGGCTTTGGCGTTGCTTTTTGGTAATTTGAAGGCTGCTAAATGCCACCACGCACCACACGTGTTTTATGCCCAGCAGTGAAGGGGTTAATTAGGGAGCATGTAGAGAGCTTGTAGAGTTAATTTTAGCTTAAGTGTAGTGTAGTAGACAACCCAAAGTATTGATCTAGGCCCATTTTGGTATATTTCATGCCACCATTTCACCGCCAAATGCGATCAAATAAAAAAAAAATTGTTCACTTTTTCACAAACTTTAGGTTTCTCACAGAAATTATTTACAAACAACTTATGCAATTATGGCATAAAGGGTTGTAAATGCGTCTCTGGGATCCCCTTTGTTCAGAAATAGCAGACTTATATGGCTTTGGCGTTGCTTTTTGGTAATTAGAAGGCTGCTAAAGGCCACTGCGCACCACACGTGTTTTCTGCCCAGTAGTGAAGGGGTTAATTAGGGAGCATGTAGGGAGCTTGTAGAGTTAATTTTAGCTTAGGTGTAGTGTAGTAGACAACCCAAAGTATTGATCTAGGCCCATTTTGGTATATTTAATGCCACCATTTCACCGCCAAATGCCATCAAATTTAAAAAAAAAACTTAATTTTTTTTGCAATTTTAGGTTTCTCACTGAAATTATTTACAAACAGTTTGTGCAATTATGGCACAAATGGTTGTAAATGCTTCCCTGGGAACCCCTTTGTTCAGAAATAGTAGACATATATGACTTTGGCATTGCTTTCTGGTAATTAGAAGGCCACTAAATGCTGCTGCGCATCACACGTGTATTATGGCTAGCAGTGAAGGGGTTAATTAGGTAGTTTGTAGGGAGCTTGCAGGGTTAATTTTAGCTTTAGTGTAGAGATCAGTCTCTCACCTGACTAATCAGACCCCCTGATCCCTCCCAAACAGCTCCCTTCCCTCCCACACCCCACAATTGTCCCCGCCATCTTAAGTAATGGCAGAAAGTCTGCCAGTACTAAAATAAAAGGTTTTTAAATTTATTTATTTTTTAGCATATTTACATATGCTGTGGTGTAGCATCCCCCCCCCCCCCTTAGCCCCCAACCTCCCTGATCCCCCCCAAAACAGCTCTCTAACCCTCCCCATCTGCCTTATTGGTGGCCATCTTGGGTACTGGCAGCTGTCTGCTATTATTTCACAGTCAAAAAAGTGTTGTTTTTTTAAATGTACACTACTGTTACACCAGATATGAGTGATGGCACTGGGCAAATGGGCACAGTATACGCTGTGAGCCTGACACACACTCTGGCAGGCAGGCAACTGCAATTAGATTACACAGGGAAAAAAAAAAGCAGACTGATGTTCTAGCCCTAAAAAGGGCTTTTTGGGGTGCTGTCCTTACAGCAGAGATCAGATGAGTCCTTCAGGACTGTAGTGGACACTGAATACACTAGCCTAGCTATCGATTTCCCTATTAAATCAGCAGCAGCTACACTGCCCCTCCTCTCACTAAGAATGCAGCTTCCAAATGAATCTAAAATGGATGCTGTCCAGGAGGTGGGAGGGTCTGGGAGAGAGGGTCTGCCGCTGATTGGCTGTAATGTCAAAAAGAGGTTTCACTGCAAGGAAAACAGAAACAGAGGCGCCACATGTGTAGATCAATCAAAACAGACAATATCCAAGTTAGATGAGATACAGGATACTCACAAACGTGAAGGCACTCTCTTGTGCCTGTAGGAGCGGGCTGGTATTTAAACAGCAAACCAGCTAGCTGTACCAAGGGATCCCCGTCAGGATATCCTCGCAACAGTAATCCAGTTTAATTTCATAGTTAAAGTATATAGAGTGTAATCAGCAAAGTTTATTTACAGCACTTTACAATTGTTATTGTGCTATCACATTGACCTAATTAAAGATCGAGTATTATAAGCAATGAAGCAAATTGTTTTAGAGCAATCATATTATTCATTAACATGTTATTCATAATTTAGAGTATGTAATTCTGCCCCCACCATTACACTTAGGAGCGCAATGGGTACATCTGCAAAACCATTGCGAGTGAACCAAATGCGCCTGTATAGGGAGACTACAAGTGGATGCCCATTAGACACCAGATAGCGGTTTCTATTGGACACAGAGAAGCATGATGGGAGTTGTAGTCCATCAGAGTCAAACTGCAGTTAAAGTGGGAATGTGACACCAACCAATCGAATGGATTATTAAGTACAAGCCCCCACTTAGACGAAAAAGACTACAAAATAACAGTCACGCAGACACACTATCCGGGCACTTCCGGTAGAGACTAGAGAAGCATTATGGTACTTGTAGTCACTGAAATTAGACGGTCAGAGAACAATTCACAATTAGGCAAATTCTATTTCCTTATAGTTCCGGTAGAGAGGTATGATGGTAATTGTAGTCATCAAACTAAGAGCACATGAACCAATTGGGTGTTTCAAATTGTACAAGCCTCCTAAAGCAGGCTTTTAATTGGTCAAAAAACGATCACCGATTAAGTATGTTTACATTCATACACTTTTAATTATCTCACAATCGACACATTACGATCTAGATCTAACATCACACATAACCACATTAGGATATGGGCTCACAGATTATTGATCAAGTGGACATAATACTAAAGGAAAAACTATTATAAACTTCTAATTAAGGCAACAAGTGGGAGTTTTCGGAAAGAAAAGGTTTCATTGGTTTATGTCAAGGAAGGGGAGGGTTTATTGCAAACATATGGTTACTGATCCCTATATAAAGGGGTTTTAAATGGTTCTAGAGTATACAAGCCTGATGAAACAGGGTCTTCCCTGAGAAACGCGTCGCTATTATCTCTATATACAAGGAGATTTGCCATTAAATACACCAAGCTGTAATTTGTTATTGATGGTATTTTTTATCTTTTGTAAAATAAAATACTTGATACTTTTTAAACAAATCTGGTGTTCGTGTGGCATTTCCCTTGCCAGTAACCATAAGGCTGTTTAGCCTTCCTCCCCTCTGAACATTTTTTCCTTTTTGCTGGAATCAATCTAGTGAAGGATTACTGTTGCGAGGATATCCTGACGGGGATCCCTTGGTACAGCTAGCTGGTTTGCTGTTTAAATACCAGCCCGCTCCTACAGGCACAAGAGAGTGCCTTCACGTTTGTGAGTATCCTGTATCTCATCTAACTTGGATATTGTCTGTTTTGATTGATCTACACATGTGGCGCCTCTGTTTCTGTTTTCCTTGCAGTGAAACCTCTTTTTGAAGATACACCATCGTTTGGGTGAAGACCGAGAGCTGCCTTCTATTTATACTTCCATTTATTTGGACTTATTTGGACTTCAGTTGGGATCTTTCCCATTTCACCTATTGATACGTCTGTATTCTCATATATATATTTTTTATTCTATCATTATATTTTATGTTTTATATTTTACATTTTACAGATTTTACCATTTATTTTTTATATATTGTTTTATACGTTTTTTTACATTTTTGGTATCACCAAAGGGGTTTTTTGATTGTATTTCAGTACTATTTTCTGCCCTGAGTCATTAGCGCCTCCTATAGGGGATTTGTGGTATTACTCTAATATCACAATATCCCTCTTAATACTTTTGGCTGTAATGTGTCTGCTGACTGTGAGGTACAGGGCCAAAGTTTACTCAATGATGACGAATATGGGTGGATCGAACATCGCATATGTTCGCATGCCGCAGCAAACGCGAACATGCTATGTTCGCCGGGAACTATTCGCAACATCACTAGTCTCTATACTAAATACTAACCGCACAGTGAGAATTCTTGTTTTAATATATTACACCTCAAAAGCAATAATAACCAATTAACAGGAATTTTGTCAACTGGTCTTTAGTTGTTTTTAATGTGTTTTCACACTGGGTCCCTATTTTTAACGTAATACTAATAAAAGTTATATTTTAATTGTTCTGGTTTTCTCTCCATTTATAAGCCTTGGCTTAGAGTGCTTATAGTGCAGCCTATTCTGTGGGTTATTTCCCTCATTAGTTAGTTGTTAATGTAGAGATCAGCCCTTCACACCCCCTGATCCCTCCCTGACCCCTCTCAAACAGCTCTCTTTCCTCCCCCATCCCACAATGGTCACCCCATCTTAAGTACTGGCAGAAAGTGTGCCAGTACTAAAATAAAAAGCTTTTTTTTTTTTCATATTTTCTGCTGTGCAGGATATGCCCTTACCCCCCCCAACCTCCCTGACCCCCCCAAAAAAAAGCTTTCTAGCAGCTGTCTGCCAGTACCCAGTTTTTCCAAAATGTGGCCATTTTATTTATTTTACAAAAAAAACACACATTGTTTCTGTGGTGTTAGCTGCCTCCACATCATTTACACCCCTCCCCGATCGCTTTCTCACCCTCCACTGTATGATACACCCCTCTCCCTCCTTCCCCCTTCCTCCTTCCCCTTCCTTGCCGCTCTGACTGGGGGTTTTTTTCGGCGTAGCAGTCCATCCCATCCCGCCAACCTGCCACCCCCTCCCGCGCACCCCCTCCAGTGATGGGCTGTCCACCCGCATCCCAATTAAAAAAGACATAATCTTAAAAAAAACTAAATAATAAAAAACAAACAAACCTAACACTAAGCCTAAAAATGGCACCAATAAAGAAGGGCGGCGCGAAAGAGACCTACAGCTTACATACCCTCTTGAAGCATGGGAAGAAGCAATAAGCCACACCAAGAAAGCTACCCATTGTATCACTCTATACGAGCTATACTTCAAAATTCTTACGAGATGGCACCTCGTGCCTACAAAATTATTGCAGAAACTATATCCTGCCCACTCCCCAATGTGCTGGAGGGAGTGTGGTGAACGAGGCACCCCACTCCACATTTGGTGAACCTGCCCAGTAATGAATAGTTTGTGGAGCAGAGTGGCAACACTATGCAGCGATCTGGGCCTGGTGGAAGCACTTACCCCAGCGCTAGCTATATTACACCTAGGAGTAGACTCTCTCCCAAGATTCAAGCGAAACCTGTTAAAATGCATCCTCACTTCCACGAAACTACTTGTAGCCAGGAACTGGAAAAAAAACCAACCCCCGAGATTGCAGGGAGTGATAGACTGTGTGGACCATATTAAAAATATGGAAAACTATGTATACAGAGAACGCAGACAATTGACTGACTTCTGCCTGACATGGGAGTCATGGGACACCCACTGGACCCATAAACTTACATTAATAGACTGACCTTGAATGGGACAGTGGTAGCTTTCATGACTGACCCCCCTTTTCCCTCTACCACCCTGGCTTTCATGGATTCTAGCCACGCTTTCAAGAAATTTTCCTGAACCCCTACATAGAACTCACCCAGGTGCGGGGAGTTGGAGATCCCTAGGATGGATTAACATGGGCTCTCTCGCTCCACGTGTCTCACTTGGTGAGACATATGATCTATCATTATTCACGACCCGGCGAGGTCTGTAGTGCTTGATTACCTTGATTACCCAGATACCCTAGTAGACTGACCCACCAACCTTATGGCCGTCCCACTTATATTGATGTCATGATAAATCAAAAAATGCTTGTGAAGTTCCATGAGTCATTTGACGATGGCCTCTGTAAAAACTAGGATTATGGGGGGTAGTTATCAAGCCGTCAACCTCAAATATGCTGGAATTCCACAGCGTATTTGTGGCGAGGCTGATTCTCCTTAGTTTTCAACCCTTAGATACCGGCAAAAGTTGAATTTTGTGATGTAAGCTTCGATCCGCCGGACACAGATCGATTCTTACGTCACTCCAGATGTTCTGCACACAAGTGCGGCATAATCTGACTACTTTTGCGGCCCAGCGTACCTGGTTTTCAATCCGCCGCCCTGGAGGCGGCGGATCACATAGGAATCAATGGGAGTCTGACCATAGCAAAAGTTCATGTTCGCTGCTGCCAGACATCCCATTGATTCCTATGGGAGATGTCTGCACCTAACACCCTAACATGTACCCCGAGTCTAAACACCCCTAAGCTGTCCCCCCCTACACCGCTGCAACTAAATAAAGTGTTTACCCCCTAAACTGCCGCTCCCGGAGCCCACCGCAAGCTATAATAAACATGTTAACCCCTAAACCGACGCTCCCTGACCCCACCGCAACTAAAATATATGTATTAACCCCTAAACCGCCGCTCCCAGACCCCACCGCAAACTATATTAAATTTATTAACCCCTATCCTGCCCCACCTACACCGTCGCCACCTATAATAAATTTATTAAACCCTATCCTGCCCCCCACTACACCGCCGCCACTGTAATAAAATTATTAACCCCTAAACCTAAGTCTAACACTAACCCTAACACCCCCTTACTTAAATATTAATTAAATAAATCTAAATACTATTTCTATTATGAACTAAATTAATCCTATTTAAAACTAAATACTTACCTTTAAAATAAACCCTAATATAGCTACAATATAAATAATAATTATATTGTAGCTATGTTAGGATTTATTTTTATTTTACAGGCAAATTTCAATTTATTTTAACTAGGTACAATAGCTATTAAATAGTTATTAACTATTTAATAGCTTACCTAGCTAAAATAAAGAGAAATTTACTCTAACACTACACTATACTTTAATAAATTATTCCTATTTAAAACTAAATACTTACCTGTAAAATAAACCCTAAGATAGCTATAATGTAATTAATAATTACATTGTAGCTATCTTAGGATTTATATTTATTTTACAGGTAACTTTGTATTTATTTTAGCTAGTTAGAATAGTTATTAAATAGTTATGAACTATTTAATAACTACCTAGCTAAAAGAAATACAAAATTACCTGTAAAATAAATCCTAACCTAAGTTACAATTAAACCTAACACTACACTATCATTAAATTAATTAAATAAATTAACTACAAATAACTACAATTAAATACAATTACATAAACTAACTAAAGTACAAAAAATAAAAAAAGCTAAGTTACAAAAAATAAAAAAAATAAGTTACAAACATTTAAAAAAATATTACAACAATTTTAAGCTACTTACACCTAATCTAAGTCCCCTAATAAAATAACAAAGCCCCCCAAAATAAAAAAATGCCCTACCGTATTCTAAATTAAAAAAAGTTCATCCGATGAAGTGATCCTCCAAGCGGCGCTGAAGAAGTCTTCCATCCGATGAAGTGATCCTCCAAGCGGCGCTGAAGAAGTCTTCGATCCGGGCGATGTCATCTTCCAAGCGGGGTCTTCAATCTTCTTCTTCAGGATCCATCTTCATTCCGCCGACGTGGAACATCCTTCTTTCCCAATGGACTACTGACGAATGAAGGATCCTTTAAGGGACATCATCCAAGATGGCGTCCCTTCAATTCCGATTGGCTGATAGGATTCTATCAGCCAATCGGAATTAAGGTAGGAAAAATATGATTGGCTGATTGAATCAGCCAATCAGATTGAGCTCGCATTCTATTGGCTGATCGGAACAGCCAATAGAATGCGAGCTCAATCTGATTGGCTGATTGGATTCAATCAGCCAATCAGATTTTTCCTACCTTAATTCCGATTGGCTGATAGAATCCTATCAGCCAATCGGAATTGAAGGGACGCCATCTTGGATGACGTCTCTTAAAGGAGCCTTCATTCGTCGGTAGTCCGTCGGGAAAGAAGGATGTTCCGCGTCGGCGGAATGAAGATGGATCCTAAAGAAGAAGATTGAAGACCCCGCTTGGAAGATGACATCGCCCGGATCGAATACTTCTTCAGCGCCGCTTGGAGGATTACTTCATCGGATGGAAGACTTCTTCAGTGCCACTTGGAGGATCACTTCATCGGATGGAAGACTTCTTCAGCGCCGCTTGGAGGATCACTTCATCGGATGGAAGAATTCTTCAGCGCCCCTTGGAGGATCACTTCTGCCGCTCCGGATCTCCTCTTCGGTTTCATTGCTGCTCGGCTGAGTGAAGACGACTCAAGGTAGGATGATCTTCAGGGGGGTAGTGTTAGGTTCTTATAAGGAGGGTTTGGGTTAGATTAGGGGTATGTGGGTGGTGGGTTTTAATGTTGGGGGGGTTGTATTTTTCTTTTACAGGCAAAAGAGCAGTTTTCTTTGGGGCATGCCCCGCAAAAAGCCCTTTTAAGGGCTGGTAAGGTAAAAGAGCTTTGAACTTTTTTAATTTAGATTAGGGTAGGGCATTTTTTTATTTTGGGGGGCTTTGTTATTTTATTAGGGGGCTTAGATTAGGTGTAAGTATCTTAAAATTGTTGTAATATTTTTTAAATGTTTGTAACTTATTTTTTTTTATTTTTTGTAACTTAGCTTTTTTTATTTTTTGTTCTTTAGTTAGTTTATGTAATTGTATTTAATTCTAGTTATTTGTAGTTAATTTATTTAATGAATTTAATGATAGTGTAGTGTTAGGTTTAATTGTAACTTAGGTTAGGATTTATTTTACAGGTAATTTTGTATTTCTTTTAGCTAGGTAGTTATTAATAGTTAATAACTATTTAATAACTATTCTAACTAGTTAAAATAAATTGAAAGTTGCCTGTAAAATAAATATAAATCCTAAGATAGCTACAATATAACTATTATTTATATTGTAGCTATATTAGGGTTTATTTTAAAGGTAAGTATTTAGTTTGAAATAGGAATAATTTATTAAAGTATAGTGTAGTGTTAGGTGTAATTGTAACTTAGGTTAGTTTTTTATTTTACAGGTATATTTCTCTTTATTTTAGCTAGGTAAGCTATTAAATAGTTAATAACTATTTAATAGCTATTGTACCTAGTTAAAATAAATTGAAAGTTGCCTGTAAAATAAAAATAAATCCTAAGATAGCTACAATATAATTATTATTTATATTGTAGCTATATTAGGGTTTATTTTAAAGGTAAGTATTTAGTTTGAAATAGGATTAATTTATTTAATAAGAGAAATATTATTTACATTTATTTTATTAATATTTAAGTTAGGGGGGTGTTAGGGTTAGGGTTAGACTTAGGTTTAGGGGTTAATAATTTTATTACAGTGGCGGCGGTGTAGTGGGGGGCAGGATAGGGGTTAATAAATGTATTATAGGTGGTGACGGTGTAGGGGGGCAGATTAGGGGTTAATAAGTTTAATATAGGTTGCGGCGGGGTCCTGGAGCGGCCGTTTAGGGGCTAAACTATTTATTTAGTTGCGGCGAGGTGCGGGATCAGCAGGATAGGGGTTAATAACTTTATTATAGAGAGCAACGGTATAGGGGGGCAGGATAGGGGTTACTAGGTATAATGTAGGTTGCGGCGGTGTCTGGGAGCGGCGGTTTAGGGGTTAATACATTTATAAGAGTTGCAGTGGGGTCTAGGAGCGGCGGTTTAGGGGTTACTAACTTTATTTAGTTGCGGGGGGCTCCGGGGGCGCTGGTATAGGGGGTAGAGCAGTGTAGTTAGTGTGGGTGCTTAGTGACAGGCTAGCAAGAAAGCTGTAAAAAAGCAGAAGAGCAGTGAGATCGAATGAGTGATAACTCTCACAGTCCGCTGCTCATCGCCCCGTACTTGGTGCGTGGCTTTTTGACAGCTTTTTTGATAACTTAGGCGAATTTTTGCAGGTCTGCGGCGGCGATGTGAGGCGAGCTTAGGCGGGCGTATTGGGCTGGCGATGGCAGGAAAAGTAGACACGTTGATAACTACCCCCCTATGTCTTAATGTTATGTTGTTAAAACGTAATTTCTTAATTCATAATGCATAAGATGTATGTTGTTCAGAATACCTCAATAAAAATTATTTATAAAAAAAAAAAAAAAAAGAAGGGCGGCGCTCCATCTTCATCCATCGCGGGACCATCTTCTTCAATCTCCATCCAGGCCACGGTCCATCTTTTATCTTCATTCCGGTGGCGGCGGCAAACTCTTCTTCAGAGCATTGACACGGAGCTCCTCTTCATGCGGGTCCTCAGCCGCACACTGAAGATTAAATGCAAGTTACCCCTTTTATATAGGGGTACGCTTGCATTCCTATTGGCTGAACAAATTTAAATCAGCCAAAAAGGTGAAAGCTATAAATATTTTTTTTTAATAATTTCTGTTGTGTACGATATGCCCTTACTCCCCAAACTCCCTGACCCCCCCCCAACAGCTTTCTAGCCCTCCCTCCTCTAACAATATCCACTATCTTAGGTACTGGCAGCTGGCTGCCAGTACCCAGTTTTCCCAAATTTGACCATTTTATTTATTTTACAAAAAACACACATTGTGCCCCCACCTCATTTACACCCCTCCCACTCCCTGATTGCTTTCCCACCCTTTACTGTATGATACACCCCTCTCCCTCCTTCCCGCTCCCTCCTTTCCCTTCCCTGCCACTCTGTTTTTTTTCCCAGAATAGCAGTCTGCCCCTTCCTGCCAACCCCCCCCCTTCCAGCGATGAGCCGTTCACCCACCTCCCTCCTTAGCCTACCACCCACCAACGATCGGCACCATCTCTGTCCAATGCAGTGAGGGCCACAGAGTAACTATGCCAGTGTCAGAACTCATCTCTCCACCTTAACTGTCTGACATCTGATATTCTGTAATTCCACCTTAACTACGAAGCCGCACCTTTTTACCTTACTTAAACCTTTTCCTGAGGGCAGACAGGTGCTTAGTTAATGAGTTTGGTAGCTGAGCTAACACTGCATATTGTGCTCTTTGGATTACCCTTTTGTTACAACAGGATTTAATTCTGAATATCGTTTTGAACTTTTATATTGCTTGTGCAAATGTTTCTTCACTCCTGAAACTACCTGCTTCACTGGATCACTAATTACTATCAGCGCAGCTCCTCAGTTCTAACCGTTCACACGCTGCCTGAGGATTTCTCTTCTGTCCTAATCTGACAGATCAGCTGTTACAACGGATAGCTAAAGTCCACTCTCTGGTAAGAGTGAAACTGTGACTGAATGGTTCCTTGTTATTTAAACTCCTACCTGAATTATTTAACCCCTTGGGTTCCTGTTTTCTCTAACAGCTGATTCTGTAAGAGACTGCTCCAGGTTTTAACCTGTGTCACTCTGTTCTTTTCAAGATATATTAAATCACTCCAAGCCATACGCTTCTCTTCTACATATGATAAGCAGGTGCTGAGTGAAACATTCCATCTAGATCTGCAGTTGAAGATCCATATACAATTAACTTGCTATACTTCCTGTCAGTTACTTACAGATTAACTAAGCCTAAAAAAATGGATCCAGCGGATCTACCTCAAGTTGTTTATGGCTTATCTCAGAGGGTAGACCAACTCGGTCAGGCTCTAAGTAATCTTCAAGTTGAAAATGAAACGTTAAGGAAGGTCATCAAGGACTCCCTATCTGCTAAAGTGGTACCACCTGATGCATGCCCAGAACCACAGATATCCCCTCCTGATTTATTTTCAGGGGACAGACGTATGTATAGACAGTTCAGGAATGCCTGTCTACTTATGTTCACTTTAAAGCCAAAGACCTACCAGAATGATAAAATAAAGGTGCTCACGGTAATATCTTACCTCAGAGGGGAGCCAAGAATTTGGGCAGATTCATTTTATGAAAACAACAACCCTATCATCAACTCATCAAATGATTTTCTGATTGCCATGGATGAGTTATATCTGGACACCAACTCGCAGTTAACTGCTGAAACAAAGATGAGGGCTTTGAAACAGGGCAACAGATCAGTTGAATTATATATAACTGATTTTAAGCAGTTTGCTACAGATTCCCAATGGAATCACATAGCCCTAAAAAATCAGTTTAGGTTAGGTCTCTCTGATCAAGTAAAAGATGAGTTAGCTCGAGTGGAACTTCCTGACAGCCTGGAAGGGTTGATGAGACTGTCCATTCAAATAGACCGGAGACTACGGGAGAGAAAGAGCGAACGCCACTCCTCAGAACCTACGTATAAAAGAACCTCTGCACCTAACCAATCCCTCAGCAGTGCTGCTGCCCCTCAAGAACCGATGGAGATAGGCATGTTAAGGGGTCCTTTATCTTTGGAGGAGAAGCAAAGAAGGAAGGCCGCGGCACTGTGTCTGTATTGTGCTAATCCAGCACACACTGTTAAAGACTGCCCTGTACTGCAGAGAAATAAAAAGAGTAAGTACATTATGACCAATACTATGCCTCATATTCAATATAACCCAGTTTACTGTACCATCTCTCTCTCTTTGCAGTGGGACCGTAAGCGTTCGACTACAGAGGCTATAATTGACACTGGGGCTTATGGGGCTTATATTGATTTGGAGTATGTGAATGTTAATAAAATCCCACTTGAAAAAAAGTCTGTTCCTGTGTCTATCAGAGTAGTTGATGGGTCTTACATATCAAGCGGTCCTATCACCCATCACACAATCCCTCTATTAGTCATTACTCAGGACAATCATCATGAGTATTTACGATTTGATGTACTTCCTTCCCCACTCTTTCCCATAGTTTTAGGTATGCAGTGGATAAGACTACACGAGCCTAACATAGAGTGGAAAACATTAAAACTCACATTAGATTCCACACATTGCCGTAAGTTGTGTTATAATGACATACATACTCTACATTGTGCAGAAGAAACTACAGTTATCCCTAGGGTTTATGCTGAATATGCAGAAGTCTTCAGCAAAAGAGAGGCTGAGAGCTTACCTCCGCATCGGAGTTACGATTGTCCCATTGATTTAATACCGGGATCTAGCGTCCCATATGGACATCTATACCCATTGAGCCAGCCCGAATTAAGTCATTTAAAGTCCTATCTTGATGATAATTTGAAGAAGGGGTTTATCAGACCTTCTGTCTCCCCTGCCGGAGCCGGCATGTTCTTTGTGACGAACAAAGATCAGACTTTAAGGCCAATTATTGACTATAGGGAGCTTAATAAAATTACTGTGAAGAATCGTTACCCTCTCCCCCTAATCCCTGAACTTATAGAGCGTTTACATCAAGCTAAGATCTACACAAAGCTCGATCTCAGGGGGGCTTACAACCTCATACGCATAAGAGAGGGAGATGAGTGGTTGACAGCATTTAGAACGAGATATGGGTTATATGAGTATTTGGTAATGCCTTTTGGTCTGTGTAACGCTCCGGCAACGTTCCAGCATTTTGTCAATGATGTTTTCAGGGATCTTCTTGACATATGTGTGATAGTTTATCTCGATGATATTTTAATATACTCCCAAAACTTGGAGGATCACATTAAACACGTCACATGGGTATTATCAAGATTACAAATACATCGATTATATGCCAAGGCAGAAAAATGCCTTTTCCATACAGAAAAGATCTCCTTTTTGGGATATGATATATCCCCAGAGGGAATACAGATGCAGGATAACAAGGTGGAAGCGGTAAAAGATTGGCCAACACCTTCTAACCGTAAGGAGCTTCAACGCTTCCTCGGGTTTAGTAACTATTATAGGAAATTTATCAAAGGTTATTCCGCTATCGCTAAGCCCCTAACTGCCCTTACGGGCTGCACAACACCCTTTTTGTGGAATCCATCAGCGGCTCAAGCCTTTCTCACATTGAAAACTGCGTTCACCTCTGCTCCAATACTCCGACATCCAAATCCGGAGTTGCAATACTTTTTAGAAGTGGATTCTTCAGATTACGCTTTAGGTTCAGTTTTATCCCAGAGAGAAGACTTGAATCATCCTCTTCATCCAGTAGCATTTTATTCTAAAGTTATGTCTCCTCCGGAGATCAACTACCCAATAGGAGAGAAAGAGTTGTTATCCATAAAAAGATCATTTGAGCATTGGAGACATCTTTTAGAAGGAACACGATTACCCATCATAGTATATACAGATCATAAAAATCTGGAATTTCTCCAAAGGAACAAGACACTCTCTGCCAGACAGGTTCGTTGGAGTCTATATTTCAGCAGATTCCATTTTCAGATCATATACAGACCCGCTTCAAGGAATGGTAAGGCTGACGCCTTATCCCGGAAGGACCCAAAGCCAGTAAATGACCACAATCCAAAGGAAATCATACCACATGATAGATACATTGGTATCACTTCAACTTTCGCCTCTAAACTCAAAGAGGCTTTGGTCCAAGACTTGGATACTCCATCGCAACTCCATACCGCTTCAGATGGGATAGGATACATCAAAGACAAGATTTATGTACCCCAGACTCTAAGACAGGAGTTAATCAAGGAACACCACGACTCTCCTCTTTCTGGCCATCCAGGAATTTCCAGGACGAAGGATTTGATAGCAAGGA
Source organism: Bombina bombina (assembly GCF_027579735.1). Taxonomy (NCBI): domain Eukaryota; kingdom Metazoa; phylum Chordata; class Amphibia; order Anura; family Bombinatoridae; genus Bombina; species Bombina bombina. The sequence goes on from NC_069502.1 coordinate 355,808,510, forward strand.
ACTATTGGTGGCCTAAGATGAACATGAGTATCAAGGAATACATACAAGATTGTACAATCTGTACCACATCGAAATCAGAAAGAAGACCCCCATATGGGTTATTGATGCCTATACAAGTTCCTGATAAACCATGGACCCACCTGGGCATGGATTTTATAGTCGAATTGCCTCTCTCACTTGGAATGAACACGATATTGGTAGTTGTTGATTTGATGACAAAAATGGCCCATTTCATCCCATATCGGAAACTTCCAACCTCCGCAGAAACAGCCCAGTTATTTATAGATAATGTTCTGAAACTTCATGGCATACCAACCATTCTGACCACCGACAGGGGGACTCAGTTTACCTCCAGGTTTTGGAGGAATCTATGTCAGAAACTACAAATAAACCATAGGTACACCACAGCTTATCACCCACAGACGAACGGCCAAACAGAGCGTCTGAATCAATGGCTAGAACAGTACATTAGATCCTATTGTGCATTCCACCAAGAAGACTGGATGAATTATTTATCAACCGCTGAGTTTGCATACAACAACACACTCAACTCTTCATCTCGAATGACTCCCTTCTACGCCAACTATGGGTTCCATCCAAAAATGTCCTTTCTCACAACCACCAGTTCTCCAAGTCCCAAAATTGATGATATAGCTGATAGGATGACACAAAATTTGCAATTACTCCAAAAACATTTGCAATCTGCTCAAAATGCCCAGAAAAAATATTATGATCTGAGAAGAAGACCACCACCTCAATACGTAGTCGGTGACTGGGTATGGCTTTCGACCAAAAATTTGAGATTGCAAATCCCAAGCAAAAAATTAGCCAGTCTGTTCATAGGCCCGTTTCAGATTATACGAATCATCAATCAAAATGCAGTAGCACTTCAATTACCTCCCTCTCTGGCCATCCACTCCACTTTCCACGTTTCTCTGATCAAACCAGCTTCCTCCTCCGGCACACAGATTTTACCACCCAAGCCACCGATTTTGGATGCAGAAGAATACGAAGTGAAAGAATTACTTGATTCTCGGATTACTAAAGGTGAACTCCAGTACCTTGTCCGATGGAAGGGTTATCCACCAGATGAGGATACCTGGGAACCATCATCTCACGTGAATGCTCCAAGACTTGTTGCTCAGTTCCACAGGAGGAACCCTGATCGCCCCAGGCTGCAAGCCTTGGGAAGGCTTGCCTGAAGGGGGGGTCATGTCAGAACTCATCTCTCCACCTTAACTGTCTGACATCTGATATTCTGTAATTCCACCTTAACTACGAAGCCGCACCTTTTTACCTTACTTAAACCTTTTCCTGAGGGCAGACAGGTGCTTAGTTAATGAGTTTGGTAGCTGAGCTAACACTGCATATTGTGCTCTTTGGATTACCCTTTTGTTACAACAGGATTTAATTCTGAATATCGTTTTGAACTTTTATATTGCTTGTGCAAATGTTTCTTCACTCCTGAAACTACCTGCTTCACTGGATCACTAATTACTATCAGCGCAGCTCCTCAGTTCTAACCGTTCACACGCTGCCTGAGGATTTCTCTTCTGTCCTAATCTGACAGATCAGCTGTTACAACGGATAGCTAAAGTCCACTCTCTGGTAAGAGTGAAACTGTGACTGAATGGTTCCTTGTTATTTAAACTCCTACCTGAATTATTTAACCCCTTGGGTTCCTGTTTTCTCTAACAGCTGATTCTGTAAGAGACTGCTCCAGGTTTTAACCTGTGTCACTCTGTTCTTTTCAAGATATATTAAATCACTCCAAGCCATACGCTTCTCTTCTACATATGATAAGCAGGTGCTGAGTGAAACATTCCATCTAGATCTGCAGTTGAAGATCCATATACAATTAACTTGCTATACTTCCTGTCAGTTACTTACAGCCAGTGAGGACCACATAGTAACTATGCCCTTCTATTTCTGCACTGCCCCACTCATGGGCATGCAGAAATAGTGCAATCATGCTATTTTTAGCGAGAAAGAGGCAGAGAGAGGCCCAGGACTGAAGCAACGTACAGGGTACATCACTGTTCCTTAAGAGCATAATGACCAGCGTCATACAGTGTATGGTGCTGGTCATTAAGGGGTTAAAAGTGCATTTAGACATCAGTACTCCTCTTCAGAGCATCGACACGGAGCTCCTCTTCTTGCGGTCTTCAGCCGCACAATGAAGATTGAATGCAAGGTACCCCTTTTATATAGGGGTACCCTTGCATTCCTATTGGCTGAACAAATTTAAATCAGCCCAAAGGGTGAAAGCTACTTTTATCTTATTGGCGAATTTGAATTTGAAGAAGAGGAGCTCGGTGTTAATGCTCTAAAGAGGAGTATCAACATCGCAGATGACATCGCTGAAGACTTCACCACTGGGATAAAGATAGAAGATGGACCGCGGCCTGGATGAAGATTGAAGAAGATCATTCCACGATGGATGAAGATGGAGCACCGCCGGGATGAAGATGGAGCACCGCCCTTCATCATTGGTGAGTACCACCAATGAAGAAGGGTTGCGCTCCATATTCATTCCGGCGGCGCTCCATCTTGATTTTTTGGCCATCCAAATGCCCTTTTCGGGGAAATGGGTAGATTAGGCTTTTTTTAGATTATTTTTTTTTATTTTGGGTGGTGGGTTGTAATTTTAGGGGGTAATTGTTTTATATTTTAATGTAAATTAGCTGGTTACGGTGCAATGCCCTGAAAAAAGGCCCTTTTAAGGGATATTGGTAGTTTATTTGTAGATTAGGTTTTTTTTATTTTCGGGTGATTTCTTATTTTGGGGTATTAGAATATAATTTATTTTATTTTGAATTATTTATTTTTTTATTTACTAATGGAAGTTTTTTTGTAATGTAGTTTTTTTTTTTTTAAATTAACGTTAGATTTTTATTTAGTTTAAGCTTAGGTTTTAATTTTGTTTTACAGGTAAGTTTTTATATTTTTTAAAGGAAGTTAGTTTATTTTTACTTTAATTTAGGTGTATTTTAATTAGGGTTTAGTTAGGGTATATTAGGTTAGAGGGTTTAGATATTAGTTTAAAACATTGCGATGTAGGGGAAAAACAGTTTAGGGGTTAATAGGTTTTTTGCGATGTGGGGGGGGTGGCGGTTTAGGGGTTAAAAAATTTATTTAGGGGCGGAGCCAGCAGCTAAGGCAAGAGGACGTGCATTTATGAGGCTCCTGATTTTATTTTGAATTTATTTGAATTTATCTAACTTTTATCCTGTGGTACAATATTTGGATACCAGATTACCTGCAAGAATATTGGGAGACTTATGTGAACTATCTGGTTATAACAACGAAGGTGATTTTATTGCAGTAGCTGAGGAAAACCACAGGCCCCTCACTGAATATGGAGAAAGGCACCTACGCCATACTAAGGAATTTATTTGCTGACTATGAACTGCAGATCCTCAGCAGGTTTGATGACCTGCTGACAAGGATTGAAATGGCGCGCTTCACAGAAGAACCTGTCGTAGCTGATCGAGAGGGAGAGGTAGATACCTGCGAGGAAACTAAAATTACGCAGCTTGGCGCAGATATCAGGTGGACCTGTCTGTGAAGTCCCAGTACTGCTAGCTCGTGACATGCTGAATCCTGTGAAATGTGCTCCCGGGCCTGGAGGGCTTCCCCCTGATGGAGACGACTTGGCGGATCATACTGAGGGCTGCGACTGGAGGTTCAGGAGGCTCACTACAGCGGAGTCAAGCACCAGAGAGAGAGTGACCGGCCTCCGTGACCGCGGCCTTGCCGATGCAAACAGAGCGCTACTGGCCTCACACCGATGTACTGCACTGGTAATCTGCACGACCTGGGGCCTTAACGCTTACTGTGCACTCAACCATCAGTCTGGAATCGGGTAAACAGTGTCTGGGCAGCTGAACACACAAGGGAACTCTTGTATCACTTTTGTTCATTTAAATGACGATCCTGAGATCTGAAACCCAAATCCTCACAAATGTGCAATTTTATTTGGAATGTGTGATGCAAGACTTTATTTTCACTTTACTATGCTATTAGATGTGAATCTCTAGTACCTATCTATTGTTTGCCTCATGTCAGGCCTGATTCCTTCACTATATCAAGCTTGGAGAGATGTATTAATGTAGTGGGTTCCTAGCCATTATGGTCCTTTTAGTGAAGTAAGGGGAGAATTTTGCACCATTAAGCCAGTATTATTACATCTGTGTTAATAGAACAAAGTGTATGTAGGGGTTCTATCTATGCTCTTATGTATGGTGTGCACTCAGGATACTCTCAGGGTCATATATATTTTGCTCTTATATATATATATATATACTACTTATTTCACTTACTATAGGCTTAGAGGACATGGCTCAATGTGTATTTCCTTAAATATTCCACTGACCACACATGCTAGTTTAAGTAAGGAACTAAGCTGAGAATGGCTCAACACACCTGTGCACTACAGTATTTACTCTACCTATATGTGTTTAAATATATCTTAAGCCTACAAGTATGTCTACATAGATGCAATACCATCCTAGCCCCCATACAACCTCTATTAGTTACCCAGTCTACCCCTAATCTTTGCCCCCCCCTCCCCCCACCGTTACCTATATGATAGTTATGTGCCTCCTTCACATGAGAGTTTTAAACAGTTGACATAACGCAGAATATGGGTCAGGGTATATAATCACAACCTGGATGAGTGTGCAAGTTACAAGCTATGACATATATATGCAGCCTACTTGGCTAGATGAACAATAACTGTATGAGAGTGTTATGCCTCATACAACAATTAGAATGCAGGTGCATGCATGCATCCCACTCATCGTAAACTAATCTCTAATATGAGTTATCTAATATCTTTCTCAGTATGTTTCCCAGTACGGGGTTATGTCTGTAGGACTTGTGTCTGGCTGGCTGACCCCTGTTTCTTCATATAGAATGGCAAAACCACCTATCATGGAGTATGTGATATCCTAAGGACATTGCCCTGACCCTGAAGCTAGAACCAGGAAAAAGCAGCTAGCGCCATATTTGTTTTGACTACAGTGTAGTGGTCCCCAGCTATGCAGGGTTATACTAGATATTAATTAAACTAACAGGGAGGTTAATGATAACTATAAGTGATGCGCATATACTCTCTTTCATATGTTTCCCTTGTATATGCATTGAGATTGTTAAGTACTACGTTCCTGGTTATTTCTTATTCCCTATGCTTCAGGGTAGTCATATTGGTGAGTAAGCCAGCAATGAAGGAGTGAACTACTATCTGAATAACCCCCCCCCCCATTTCAGTATTACTATGCGGTAAGGATTGAACACCTCCTCCTCCGCATTCCTTTTTGGCAGAGTTAAGTAGCCTCTGCCCTGTCTGCAGAGCCGTGTTAGGCTCTTCAGGATCTAGTAATAATATTATATATGCTATTACCAACGCTCAATGTTATTATCCAAATATGTCCAAGTGCCAACTGAGGACTGTTTTAGTACAGCATTTTGCCTGTGTACTTTGTTTGATGTTATTTGACATTATTTTAGAGTAATTTAGATGTTCTCCTATACTTGTTTAGATTGATATTACTTATGATACCCAAAGTTGACCGCTATTATTTCCATACTGACACTGGACTTCTTGATATAAACTTAACTGAGCTGTCCTCAGTGGTAGATCGCAACTTTTGGTCTCTTAAGGAGATTGTTGTCTGGAGGACATTGTGACCCAACAAAATAAAAAATGAGGTTTTCAAAATATCATGTCATGTCGCTGTGTTATGGACGGGTCTCCATATGTTGTATTGTAATGAAAATTGTACCTTTTCAGATATGACTGTGTTGTAAAAGCTATTTTTTACCTCAAAAAATAAAGTTTATAAAAAAAAAAATTTTTTTATTTAGTTGTTGAGATTTAGGTGATGGCAGTTTAGGGGTTATTAGTTTTATTTAGTGTTTGCAATGCAAGGGTGATGACGGTTTAGGGGTTAATAAAATTATTTTGTGGTTTCGATGAGAGGGGATGGCGGTTTAGGGGTTAATAAGTTTATTTAGTGGTTGTGATGCGGGGGGGGTGGAGGTTTAGGGTTTAATAAGTTTATTTAGTGGTTGCGATGCAGTGAGATGGTGGTTTAGGGGTCAATAGTGTAGTTTATGGGTGTAGATGTACTTTGTAAGGTATTTTGATGTGTTTTGTGAAACACATTACTACAGGTCTTTGAGTGCGGGATGGATTGTTGTGGTATAGGTCATATTGCACATGATAAAGACAGAATTTGCAACTTGTAATACCAAATCAATTAACCATTCTGCGTGCAAAGACCATATCGCATGCAGGACAGTCATACCACGTGACTTGTAATCTAGGTCATTATGATCAAAGTAAAAAAGGTGATAGTACAAGCTATTGCACTATAAAGCAAAAACATAAGTTATGTAATAACTTACCTGATAAATTCCTTTCTTTCATATTAGCAAGAGTCCATGAGCTAGTGATGTATGGGATATACAATCCTACCAGGAGGGGCAAAGTTTTGCAAACCTCAAAATGCCTATAAATACACCCCTCACCACACCCACAATTCAGTTTAATGAATAGCCAAGTAGTGGGGTGATAAAGAAAGGAGTAAAAAGCATCAAAAAAGGAATTAGGAAATAATTGTGCTTTATACAAAAAAATCATAACCACCATAAAAAGGGTGGATCTCGTGGACTCTTGCCAATATGAAAGACATGAATTTATCAGGTAAGTTCTTACATAAATTATGTTTTCTTTCATGTAATTGGCAAGAGTCCATGAGCTAGTGACGTATGGGATAGTAACTCCACAGAAGAGTCACTAGAGAGGGAGGGATAAAAATAATAACAGCTATTTTCCGCTGAAAAAAATAATCCACAACCCAAAATATAAGTTTGTTCTCATAAATGAAAAGAAAAAACTTAAACAAAAGCGGTAGAATTTAGTAAGTGTATACAAAGAAGACCAAGTTACAGCTTTGCAAATCTGATCAACTGAAGCTTCATTCTTAAAAGCCCACAAAGTGGAGACTGATCTAGTAGAATGAGCTGTAATTCTCTGAGGCGGGGCCTGACCCGACTCCAAATAAGCCTGATGAATCAAAAGCTTTAACCAGGATGCCAAGGAAATGGCAGAAGCTTTATGACCTTTCCTAGGACCAGAAAAGACAACAAATAGGCTAGAAGTCTTCCTGAAATCTTTAGTAGCTTCAACATAATATTTCAAAGCTCTCACAACATTCAAACAATGTAAGGATCTCTCCAAAGAATTCTTAGGATTAGGACACAAAGATGGAACAACAATTTCTCTATTAAAGTTGTTAGAATTCACAACCGGAAACTCTTCTAGCAGAATAGATGGACAAAAGGAACAACACTTTCCAAGGAAGTAGTTTAATGCCCAAAGAATGCATAGGCTCAAATGGAGGAGCCTGTAAAGCCTTCAAAACCAAATTAATTCTCCAAGGAGGAGAGATTGATTTAATGACAGGCTTAATACAGACCAAAGCCTGCACAAAACAGAGAATATCAGGAATCTTAGCAATCTTTCTGTAAAATAAAACAGAAAGAGCAGAGATTTGTCCCTTCAAGGAACATGCAGACAAACCTTTATCCAAACCATCCTGAAGAAACTGTAAAATTCTAGGAATTCGAAAGGAATGACAGGAAAATTTATGAGAAGAACATCATGAAATATGTCTTCCAAACTAGATAATAAATCTTCCTAGAAACAGATTTATGAGCATGTAACATAGTATTAATCACTGAGTCAGAGAAACCTCTATGACTAAGCACTAGGCATTCCATTTCCATACCTTCAAATTTAATGATTTGAGATCCTGATGGAAAAACAGACCTTGAGACAGAAGGTTTGGTCTTAAAGGAAGTGGCCAAGGTTGGCAACTGGACATCCGAACAAGATCCGCATACCAAAACCCGTGAGGCCATGCTGGAGCTACCAGCAACACAAATGATTGTTCCATGATGAACTGGGAGATCACTCTTGGAAGAAGAACTAGAGACGGGAAGATATAAGGAGGTTGGTAACACCAAGGAACTGCTAATGCATCCACTGCCTCCGCCTGAAGATCCCTGGACCTGGACAGTTACCTGAGAATGTATTGCTTAGATGGGAAGCCATCAGAGCTTTTTCTGGAAGACCCCATATCTGAACAATTTGAGAAAGCACATCTGGATAGAGCGACCACTCCCCTAGATGTAAAGTCTGATGGCTGAGATAATCCACTTCCCAATTGTCTACACCTGGAATATGAACTGCAGAAATTAGACAGGAGCTGAATTCCACCCAACAAAGTATCCAAGATACTTCTTTCATATCTTGGGGACTGTGAGTCCAACCTTGATGACTGACATATGCCACACTTGTGATATTGTCTGTCTGAAAACAAATGAACAGTTCTTTCTTCAACAGAAGTCACACCTGAAGAGCCCTGAAAATAGCACAGAGTTCTAAAATATTGATTGGTAACCTCGCCTCTTGAGATTTCCAAACCCCTTGTGCTGTCAGAAATCGCCAGACAGCCCCCTAACCTGAAATACTTGCATCTGTTGTGATCACAGTCCAGGTTGAATGAACAAAAGAGGCTCCTTGAACTATACAATGGTGATCTAACCACCAAGTCAGAAAGAGTCAAACATTGGGATTTATGGATATTAATTGTGATATCTTTGTATAATCCCTGAACCATTGATTCAGCATACAAAGCTGGAGAGGTCTCATGAAAATGAGCAAAGGGGATCGCGTCCGATGCTGCAGTCATGAGACCTAAAACTTCCATGCACATAGCTACTGAAGGGAATGATTGAGACTGAAAGTTCCGACAAGCTGAGCCCAATTTTAGTCGTCTCTTGTCTGTTAGAGACAGAGTCACTGAATCTATCTAGAAACCTAAAAATTGATCCTCCAACCATGTCTTTGAAGAAACAACACTAGTTGATTTGTGTGAGATTCTGCAGAATGTAAAGACTGAGCTAGTACCAAGATATCATCCAAATAAGGAAACACAGCAATACCCCGTTCCCTGATTACAGAGAGTAGGGCACCGAGAACCTTTGAAAAAAATATTGGAGCTGCCGCTAGGCCAAATGGAAGAGCGACAAATTGGTAATTCTTGTCTAGAAAAGAGAATCTCAGAAACTAATAGTGGTCTGGATAAATCGGAATATGAAGATATGCATCCTGTAAATCTATCGTGGACATATAATGACCTTGCTGAACAAAAGGCAGAATAGTCCTTATTGTCACCATTTTGAAAGTTGGCACTCTTACAAAACGATTCAAAATTTTCAGATCCAGAACTGGCCTGAATGAATTTTCTTTCTTTGGGACAATGAATAGATTTGAATAAAACCCCAGACCCTGTTCCTGAAACGGAACTGGTATGATTACCCCTGAAAACTCCAGGTCTGAAGCACACTTCAGAAAAGCCTGAGCCTTTACTGGATTTGCCGGGATGCGTGAGAGAAAAAATCTTCTCACAGGAGGTCTTACTCTGAATCCTATTCGGTACCCTTGAGAGACAATACCCCGAATCCATTGATTTTGGACAGAATCTGCCCAAATGATTTGAAAGAATCTTAATCTGCCCCCTACCAGCTGAGCTGGAATGAGGGCCGCACCTTCATGCAGACTTGGGGGCTAGCTTTGGTTTCTTAAATGGCTTGGATTTATTCCAACTTGAAGAAGGTTTCCAATTGGAACCAGATTCTTTGGGGGAAGGATTTGGTTTCTGTTCCTTATTTTGTCGAAAGGAACGAAAATGGTTAGAAGCTTTAGATTTACCCTTAGGTCTTTTATCCTGAGGCAAAAAAACTCCCTTCCCCCCAGTGACAGTTGAAATAATTGAATCCAACTGAGAACCAAATAAATTATTACATTGGAAAGAAATAGATAGTAATCTAGATTTAGATACCATGTCAGCATTCCAATATTTAAGCCACAAAACTCTTTTAGCTAAAATTGCTAAAAACATAGATTTAACATCAATTTTGATGATATTAAAAATGGCATCACCGATAAAATTATTAGCATGTTGAAACAAGCGAACAATGCTAGACAAATCAGGATCTGTTTCCTGTTGCGCTAAACTTTCCAACCAAAAAGTTGATGCAGCTGCAACATCAGCCATAGAAATGGCAGGCCTGAGAAGATAGCGAGAATATAAATAAGCTTTCCTTAGATAAGATTCAAGTTTCCTATCTAAGGGGTCCTTAAAGGAAGTACTATCTTCCATAGGAATAGTAGTACGTTTGACAAGAGTAGAAATAACTCTAGGGATCTTTTCCCAAAACTCCAAACTAACTGCTGGCAAAGGATACAATTTTTTAAACCCTGAAGAAGAAATAAAAGAAGTACCAGGCCTATTCCATTCCTTAGAAATCATATCAGAAATAGCATCAGGAACTGGAAAAACCTCTGGAGTAAACAAAGGAGGTTTATAAACAGAGTTTAAACGTTTACTAGGTTTAACATCAAGAGGACTAGTTTCCTCAAAATCTAATGTAATCAACACCTCTTTTAACAAGGAACGAATATACTCCATTTTAAATAAATAAGTAGATTTGTCAGTGTCAATATCTGAGGTAGGATCTTCTGAATCAGATAGATCCTCATCAGAGGAGAATAATTCAGTATGTTGTCTGTCATTTGAAAATTCATCAACTTTATGAGAAGTTTTAAAAGACATTTTACGTTTATTAGAAGGCGGGATAGCAGACAAAGCCTTCTGAATCGCATCAGCAATAAAATCTTTTATATTCACAGGAATATCATGTACATTAGATGTTGAAGGAACAACAGGCATTGTACTATTACTGATGGATACATTCTCTGCATGTAAAAGCTTATCATGACAACTATTACATACCACAGCTGGAGATATAATCTCCACAAATTTACAACAGATAAAGTTAGCTTTGGTAGAACTGTTATCAGGCAGCAGGGTTCCAACAGTGGTTTCTGAGACAGGATCAGATTGAGACATCTTGCAAATGTAAGAGAAAAAAACCAACAACATATAAAGCAAAATTATCCATTTCCTTATATGGCAGTTTCAGGAATGGGAAAAAAAATGCAAACAGCATAGCCCTCTGACATAGAAAAAGGCAAGAGGCATATAGGAATGGGGTTTTAAATAATTAAATTATTTGTCACCAAGTATGACGCACAACGCAAACTGAATTTTTTTGGTGCTAACAACATCCGGAAATGACACCCTCGCGTCATTGCAGACGCACCTTGTACAAGGAACTTGGCGTCAACTAAGACTCCGGAAATGACAAACTTGCATCACTGGACGTACCTCCGCGCCAAAAAAATTATCACGCCAAGAATGAAGCAATAAACATCAGCATTTTGCACCTCACAAGCCTAATTTTGCTAAGCTCCAGGTAAGAAAACATATTTTCCTAAAAATGTTTTTTTCCCAAATATGAAACTTAATAGTCTGCAAAAGGAAATATACATAAACCTGACTCATGGCAAATATAAGTACATTACATATATTTAGAGCTTTATATTAATACATAAAGTGCGAATGTCTTAAGTAATGAAAACATACTTACCGAAAGACACCCATCCACATATAGCAGATAGCCCAACCAGTACTGAAACAGTTATCAGTAGAGGTAATGGAATATGAGAGTATATTGTCAATCTGAATAAGGGAGGTAGGAGATGAATCTCTACGACCGATAACAGAAAACCTATGAAATAGATCTCCTGCGAGGAAAACCATTGCATTCAATAGGTGATACTCCCTTCACGTCCCTCTGACATTCACTGTACTCTGAGAGGAATCGAACTTCAAAATGCTGAGAAGCGCATATCAACATAGAAAATCAAGCACAAACTTACTTCACCACCTGCATAGGAGGCAAAGTTCGTAAAACTGAATTGTGGGTGTGGTAAGTGGTGTATTGATAGGCATTTTGAGGTTTGGGAAACGTTGCCCCTCCTGGTAGGATTGTATATCCCATTCTTCACTAGTTCATGGACTCTTGCCAATTACATGAAATAAATATTATCATTGTTCCCTTTACATAGCTAATCAGATAGCAAATGTTTATATGCTATTACTTGAAGACACACACACACAAGCTAAAGCAACACTTAAAGGGACATGGATTCAAAAATGTTCTTCTGTTCTCTAACAGAGACTGTTTCAAAATGTTTTGCAGTTCTTTGTATTGCTAGTGAAGAACTACAGAGTACAGAATAATACAATTCATGGTTGCTTAATTTTAAATATAAGCAAATATAAACAACTTTTACTTAAAGCTTTTTATTAAGAAAAATATTTTAACATGTTTAACCTTTGCTCTTTCATATACTTGATATATCATTTTTGAATAGCATATCTCTTTAAAAGTGTAAAAGGTCAGTTCTAAAAGGGTCCCCATATGTCTTCTTTAGACTTAGGACAGCTGTAAAAGCTGTAAATAATGCAGGCCATAATTCTAGGAATTTGGTAGTCTATCTATCCAAGAAGACATTTAAAAGCTAAAGCATTTCACAATGTTTATGTCATGTACGTGCCTTTCAGCAGACTGGCACATCAATTAGCATTTCATTTTCAATGAAAACAAATTAGTTTTTATTATTAAGTATATAAGCAGGTAGCTCTAAGTGTAATGTTGTGATAGTTATTTTTTTTAGCTCTCTGCATTTTATTTATTTTCATTTTTGTAGTTATTTTTTTTAAATAAACTAATGAAAATAGCTGTCCTTGAGTGGGTTTATTGCCAATAGGTTTTTGGTTAATGTTTTGTTTTAAAAAACAAACAAAACAACTGTCAGAAAATATGTTTCTTGCCTGGATGAGCATGATATTTATTGAATGTGTGAATATATGTATGTATATATATATATATATATATATATATATATATATATATATATATATACATACAAACATACAAGTACAACAATTAACAGGAAGTGCATGACTGTATGTAACTGCATAAAAAGTTCTGGAATATCTATTTATTGTATTATCTATCTATCTAATCAATCTACACCTCTATCTACACTTGTATATTGCATACATTATGCAAGTCCTTGTTCTATGCACATTGTCTTTAAGAAATAGAAAACCAAAATACTAAACTAGAGAACATTAAATATAGCTAACAAGAAGAAGGAATCACACAATAGAAGTATTTTAATACTGGAGATATCTGTCTCTATGGGTAATTCTTTGGATTGGCAGTGATATAGTCCCAGGTCATTTGTTTCTTTCATATTGAGATTTCAAGCAATCAATCTCATAGCTCTCTGTTACATTAATTATTACATACATTTGCCAGGTTTTAATGATTGTAATAATCTGTTTACAGAAAAGTACTTTTAAAAGCTGCATAAAGACTGAATGCTTTATTTCTAGTAAACAGATTTACAAACCATGTTTTATTTTTCCAACAGTAACTGTGAAAGAGGTCACATTTGCCCATATGTTCTTGGCAATAAAGGATGGATTACATTGGATCATGTTGTTATTGGATAATCACCCTTGAAAGACCAAGCAGTTCTAATGCATGCCAAGGCTATAAATCTTTTGAAAATAGCTTAAATGATATTCTTTCAGAAAAGAGTAGGATTGGTTGAGAAAATACAACATATCAAACAAATGTAATAAAATAAGATTTCAGTTACACAGTATTGTTGTGAGTGACTACAAAATATTACAGAATAAAGCTGCCAGTGATACTGTATATTTTAGAAGTATATTTATGTGTTCTCCGTCTGTAAGTCTATATGTGGATGACTAAGAAAAGGAAGTTTTCCTTTAGATTCAGTTTCCTTCTTAAATTTTACAAATGGAGCCAAGGAATTCCAAGTTGGCAAAATTCCAGTGAGATCACTTACACTGGTTTGAGAATGAGAGCCAAATGATCATCAACATACCATATCCATAGTACACCATACCACGTGTGTCATCCCAAAGCAGGATCAGGTCATGTTACTGGAAAAAGACATCATCCATATATTACTATGAGCTGTATGTTTGGTCATAGATCAAAGCCTGAGAATCTCTATAAAGAAGTTGCAGTTTTATTAGTTGTATTTAGACACATACTATAGCATCTAATTATGTTCTTGTATTCAGAAATACTTTGTTTGGTGTTTAATATCTGCAGTAATGTTAGAAACAGCTCTAGAAATAGCTTTTCCAATGGTTTGACCAAAATAAATATTTCAGATCTGATGTATAAAAATGGTATTATCATTATTACTCTTATTAGTTTTATTATTATTAAAATTATTATTATATAATTCTCTAACGGCTAGATTTAGAGTTTTGTCGGTAACGACCCACGTAGCTAACGCTGGCTGTTTTCTGGCCGCACCTTTTAAATAACTCTGGTATTGAGAGTCCACAGAATGGCTGCGTTAGGCTCCAAAAAAGGAGCGTAGAGCATATTTAACGCAACTTCAACTTTCGATACCAGAGTTGCTTACGGACGCGGCCAGCCTCAAAAACGTGCTCGTGCACGATTCCCCCATAGAAAACAATGGGGCTGTTTGAGCTGAAAAAAAACCTAACACCTGCAAAAAAGCAGCGTTAAGCTCCTAACGCAGCCCCATTGTTTTCTATGGGGAAACACTTCCTACGTCTGCACCTAACACTCTAACATGTACCCCGAGTCTAAACACCCCTAACCTTACACTTATTAACCCCTAATCTGCCGCCCCCGCTATCGCTGACCCCTGCATATTATTATTAACCCCTAATCTGCCGCTCCGTAAACCGCCGCTACTTACATTATCCCTATGTACCTGTCAGGATAATAGCATACTTATTCTCTGCACTGTCCCTTTAATGCATCCTGCTCCCATTAACTTCAGCCTATTTAAGGCCCCTCCCAGCATTTTCACATTGCTTAGTATTGAAGTTTGTCTTAAACCTTAACCTGAGCCTGCACTCTGTGAGATTTATCATACTACTTCTGTTTGTTGGATTCCTCTACTCCATCTAACTGGATTTCTATTGTCATTCCTCTCCTACCTGCCTGCTTCTCCCTCAGAAGATTCAGCTATTTCAAAAGCCTCATTGCAACCTTTACCTCTAACCCAGTTTTCCCTGCAGCTCACCGGCCTTGGGATTCACCTTTCACGGAGCTCTGCTTCCTCATGCTGTGACGTCATCAGCCAGCTGCTACTGAGCTTCCCTGCTCCCTCTGGCAAGTCGCCATTACAACCCGGTGTTTGCAACTATCATTATAACAGTTCTGTTAGCGGTAAGCCAGTCTCTGAATTTTTACTTAGCTGCTATAGTTTCAGATTAGTATCTCAGTTGCTGCTGTTATTTCTGTGACTTTTTGTTCATTCCCTCATATCCTGCTGTTTTACCGTAACTCTGTACACAATAGCAATTGCTTATTTTTTCTATGATCATAGTACCATTTTTTCCTTGCTTATTTAATTTTTACCTTTATTATTTTTAAAATCTCAGGTATATCTGGGCATACCCCTGCTGCATTTACTTTCTCACAGTGACTACCCAGACACATGTGGCAGCCATAGGGAATATGCTCAATTACTGCCTGTATACTAAAACTTTGCAATAAGGAATAAGGTTTTACATAGCTGCCTAATTCCTAAATTTTGTTTTACCTTTTCACTCTGTTGCAAACAAACATACAATTTTTACTGTTTTTCCATTCCAGCAGTTGTGGTCCAAATAACTAAGCTGCACACATTTTTTCTTCCTTAGTTGTGACTGACAGTACCCCTAATCTGCTGCCCCTAACACCGCCGACCCCTATATTATATTTATTAACCCCTAATCTGCCCCTCACAACGTCGCCTCCACCTGCCTACACTTATTAACCCCTAATCTGCCGAGCAGACCGCACCGCTATTATAATAAAGTTATTAACCCCTAATCCGCCTCACTAACCCTATAATAAATAGTATTAACCCCTAATCTGCCCTCCCTAACATCGCCGACACCTAACTTCAAACATTAACCCCTAATCTGCCGACTGGAGCTCACCGCTATTCTAATAAATGTATTAACCCCTAAAGCTAAGTCTAACCCTAACACTAACACCCCCCTAAGTTAAATATAATTTAAATCTAACAAAATTAATTAACTCTTATTAAATAAATTATTCCTATTTAAAGCCAAATACTTACCTGTAAAATAAATCCTAATATAGCTACAATATAAATTATAATTATATTATAGCTATTTTAGGATTTATATTTATTTTACAGGTAACTTTGTATTTATTTTAACCAGGTACAATAGCTATTAAATAGTTAAGAACTATTTAATAGTTAAAATAGTTAAAATAATTACAAATTTACCTGTAAAATAAATCCTAACCTAAATTACAATTAAACCTAACACTACACTATCAATAAATAAATTAAATAAAATACCTACAATTACACCTAACACTACACTATCAATAAATGAATTAAATACAATATCTAGAAATAAATACAATTAAATAAACTAACTAAAGTACAAAAAATAAAAAAGAACTAAGTTACAAAAAATAAAAAAATATTTACAAACATAAGAAAAATATTACAACAATTTTAAAATAATTACACCTACTCCAAGCCCCCTAATAAAATAACAAAGCCCCCCAAAATAAAAAATGCCCTACCCTATTCTAAATTACAAAAGCTCAAAGCTCTTTTACCTTACCAGCCCTGAACAGGGCCCTTTGCGGGGCATGCCCCAAGAAATTCAGCTCTTTTTCCTGTAAAAAAACACATACAATACCCCCCCCCAACATTACAATCCACCACCCACATACCCCTAATCTAACCCAAACCCCCCTTAAATAAACCTAATACTAAGCCCCTGAAGATCTTCCTACCTTATCTTCACCATACCAGGTTCACCGATTGATCCAGAAGAGCTCCTCCGATGTCCTGATCCAAGCCCAAGCAGGGGGCTGAAGATGTCCATGATCCGGCTGAAGTCATCATCCAAGCGGGAGCTGAAGAGGTCCATGATCCGGCTGAAGTTATCATCCAAGCGGGAGCTGAAGAGGTCCATGATCCGGCTGAAGTCTTCTATCAACGGCATCTTCAATCTTCTTTCTTCCGGATCCATCTTGCAGACCTCCGACGCGGAACATCCTGCTGGCCCGACGGACTACCGACGAATGAAGGCTCCTTTAAGGGACGTCATCCAAGATGGCGTCCCTCGAATTCAGATTGGCTGATAGGATTCTATCAGCCAATCGGAATTAAGGTAGGAAAATTCAGATTGGCTGATAGAATCCTATCAGCCAATCGAAATTCGAGGGATGCCATCTTGGATGATGTCCCTTAAAGGAGCCTTCATTCGTCGGTAGTCTGTCGGGCCAGCAGGATGTTCCGCGTCGGAGGTCTGCAAGATGGATCCGGAAGAAAGAAGATTGAAGATGCCGTTGATAGAAGACTTCAGCCGGATCATGGACCTCTTCAGCTTCCGCTTGGAAGATGACTTTAGCCGGATCATGGACCTCTTCAGCTCCCGCTTGGATGATGACTTCAGCCGGATCATGGACATCTTCAGCCCCCTGCTTGGGCTTGGATCAGGACATCGGAGGAGCTCTTCTGGATCGATCGGTGAACCTGGTATGGTGAAGATAAGGTAGGAAGATCTTCAGGGGCTTAGTGCTAGGTTTATTTAAGGGGGGTTTGGGTTAGATTAGGGGCATGTAGGTGGTGGGTTGTAATGTTTGGGGGGGTATTGCATGTGTTTTTTTTACAGGCAAAGAGCTGAATTCTTTGGGGCATGCCCCGCAAAGGGCCCTGTTCAGGGCTGGTAAGGTAAAAGAGCTTTGAACTTTAGTAATTTAGAATAGGGTAGGGCATTTTTTTATTTTGGGGGTCTTTGTTATTTTATTAGGGGGCTTAGAGTAGGTGTAATTAGTTTAAAATTGTTGTAATATTTTTCTGATGTTTGTAAATATTTTTTTATTTTTTGTAACTTAGTTCTTTTTTATTTTTTGTACTTTAGTTAGTTTATTTCATTGTATTTATTTGTAGATATTGTATTTAATTAATGTATTGATAGTGTAGTGTTAGGTTTAATTGTAGGTAATTGTAGGTATTTTATTTAATTTATTTATTGATAGTGTTAGGTTTAATTGTAACTTAGGTTAGGATTTATTTTACAGGTAATTTTGTAATTATTTTAACTATTTTAGCTATTAAATAGTTCTTAACTATTTAATAGCTATTGTACCTGGTTAAAATAAATACAAAGTTACCGGTAAAATAAATATAAATCCTAAAATAGCTATAATATAATTATAATTTATATTGTAGCTATATTAGGATTTATTTTACAGGTAAGTATTTAGCTTTAAATAGGAATAATTTATTTAATAAGAGTTAATTAATTTCGTTAGATTTAAATTATATTTAACTTAGGGGGGTGTTAGTGTTAGACTTAGCTTTAGGGGTTAATACATTTATTAGAATAGCGGTGAGCTCCAGTCGGCAGATTAGGGGTTAATGTTTGCAGTTAGGTGTCGGCGATGTTAGGGAGGGCAGATTAGGGGTTAATACTATTTATTATAGGGTTAGTGAGGCAGATTAGGGGTTAATAACTTTATTATAGTAGCGGTGCGGTCCGCTCGGCAGATTAGGGGTTAATAAGTGGAGGCAGGTGGAGGCGACATTGAGGGGGCAGATTAGGGGTTAATAAATATAATATAGGGGTCGGCGGTGTTAGGGGCAGCAGATTAGGGGTACATAAGTATAACGTAGGTGGCGGTCGGCAGATTAGGGGTTAATTATTGTAGGTAGCTGGCGGCGACGTTATGGAGGGCAGGTTAGGGGTTAATAAATATAATATAGGGGTCGGTGGTGTTAGGGGCAGCAGATTAGGGGTACATAAGTATAACGTAGGTGGCGGTCGGCAGATTAGGAGTTAAAAAAATTTAATCGAGTGGCGGCGATGTGGGGGGACCTCGGTTTAGGGGTACATAGGTAGTTTATGGGTGTTAGTGTACTTTAGAGCACAGTAGTTAAGAGCTTTATAAACCGGCGTTAGCCCAGAAAGCTCTTAACTACTGACTTTTTTCTGCGGCTGGAGTTTTGTCGTTAGATTTCTAACGCTCACTTCAGACACGAGTCTAAATACCGGAGTTAGAAAGATCCCATTGAAAAGATAGGATACGCAATTGACGTAAGGGGATCTGCGGTATGGAAAAGTCGCGGCTGAAAAGTGAGCGTTAGACCCTTTCCTGACTGACTCCAAATACCGGCGGTAGCCTAAAACCAGCGTTAGGAGCCTCTAACGCTGGTTTTCACGGCTACCGCCAAACTCCAAATCTAGGCCTAAGAAAAGAGTAATTGAACTATAGACTTGTATTTATTCAATAGTTAAAATCAGACCAGTAGGTTATAATTCTCTAATGCAGCTTTTGTTATACCACTACTCATTTCTATCTATGAAAAGTAATTTCTCACCTTCAGTACATTTTTGCAGTTTAGGGAAATATAAACATTAGACTCTTGTTTATTTTTTGTATACTTAAAGCTAAGATCATTTAACCAACTATTTTTTAGATATATTTCCCTACAGAGATGTTATCCTAAAGTCAGTTAAGGCTTAGGGGCCTATTTATCAAGCTCCGTATGAAGCTTGATGTTCCGTGTTTCTGGCGAGCCTTCAGGCTTGCCAGAAACACAAGTTATGAAGCAGCGGTCTAAAGACTGCTGCTCCATAACCTGTCCACCTGCTCTGATGTGGCGGACAGACATCGCCAAAAATCTACCCGATCCAATACGATTGGCCGCAAATCCGCAGGGGCGGCATTGCACCAGCAGTTCACAAGAACTACTGGTGCAATGATAAATGCCAACAGCGTATGCTGTTGGCATTTATCGATGTGCAGCGAGGTTCAGCAGACATGATACGCTACTTTGTATCATGTCCACTCGCACATTGTTAAATATGCCCCTTAGTAACATGTAAGTAGGTTTTTTGTGGTACCAAGGAGGTCATTGTTTCTTACAGTTAAACACTATAGTATGCTCTTTTTTTCTTTTCTTTTTCTTTTTTCTCAAAAAGGAGAACACCCATAATTTAAAGACACAGAATAATTTAGTTAATCATAACAGAGAATATTTATTGTATTTATTTACTGTATATGTATATATATATATATATAAAATATTGAAAAAATTAAGCACTCTCTGGACTGCAGATATCAATGACAAATCCAATATTATTGTATTTGTCACTGATGTCTGCAGTCCAGAGAGTGCTGAATTTTTCCAATATTTTATATACCTTATCAAAGCACCCTGGCAAGTTGATGTTTGCCGGTGAGAGTGCATATACCATACGTCTTGGATATATATATATATATATATATATATATATACACACAAAGTGAAAAAATACTGCAGGGGGCGGTATTGCACCAGCAGTTCACCAGAACTGCTGGTGCATTGATAAATTGATAAATGCAGAGAGCATATGCTGTCGGCATTAATCGATGTACAGTGGACATAATCCGCTATATCGGATCATGTCCGCTCGAATGATGATAAATATTTATCAAGCTACATAC
This sequence comes from Bombina bombina, assembly GCF_027579735.1. Taxonomy (NCBI): domain Eukaryota; kingdom Metazoa; phylum Chordata; class Amphibia; order Anura; family Bombinatoridae; genus Bombina; species Bombina bombina. The sequence goes on from NC_069502.1 coordinate 355,829,051, forward strand.
GGAGCTTGAGACCTCTTGTTTCCGGCAAGCCTTCAGGCTCACCGTAAACAGAAGTTACAAAGCAGTGGTCTAAAGACCGCTGCTCCATAACTTGTCCGCCTGCTCTGAGCCCGCGGACAGAAATCAACCCGATCGAATACAATCGGGTTGATTGACACACCCTATTAGCAGCGAATCTGCAGTGGCTGTATTACACTAGCAGTTCACAAGAACTACTGGTGCAATGATAAATGCCAACAGCGTATGCTGCTGGCATTTATCGATGTGCAGCGATGTTCAGCAGACATGATACGCTACTTCGCACTTTATCACAATACATATTTTTTCACTTTGTATATATATATATATATATATATATATATATATATAGAGAGAGAGAGAGAGAGAGAGAGAGAGAGAGAGAGAGAGAGAGAGAGAGAGAGAGAGAGAGAGAGAGAGAGTGTATAAATAGTAGCTTCACATTGTCTTTGTATTCTTTCTTTTATTTGAATTTTCTTTTTTCATTGATTAGACAATTTTTTGTGATACTATTTTTTTTGTAAAGATTCAACATGTTTGGTGAAAAAACATGCAGTTCCAAATGCAGTAAAATTAGGATTATTGCAAAAAACTAACAAAAAAACAATGAGAACACTCACATTTCTTTGTGCACTAAGTATGAGTTAGTGCTGAACAAATAGGCTGGAGGTAGAGTCATCAGTTAGCTGAGACCAATGGTAGATCACCTCACTCACTTTTGGATTTGCAGACCAAATTAAATGGCTCCTCTCTCCCCTCCTGGTCTACAAATCCAAAGGGGAGTGTGGTGATCTGCCATTGGTGTCAGCTAGCTTCAGCCTGCCTGTCCAGCTCTACTCATACTCATTGTTTTTTTTGTTGTTTTTTTTTTTTTTTTTTTAATCCTAATTTTAGAGTTAAGTTATGCTGTGAGTCACCCTCTTCTTTATTATTATTAGAGCAAGAAGAGTCTGATCCGGACTGTTTGAAGAGGAGCTGACTCAAGCAATGTGTTGGACTTATTTTGTGGTGATAATTTATTTATCCAATAACACGTTGGTCATTTACTCACAGTATCTGTATATTTACAGTATATATATATATATATATATATATATATATATATATATATATATACGGTATGTATATATACATATATATATATATATATACGGTATGTATGTATATATATATATATATATATATATATATATATATATATATATATATACGGTATGTATGTATATATATATATATATATATGTACATGCAGACAAGTCTATACACATCAACTTGTATTTTGGTGCTAATTAAAAATAAAAATGCAAAATACATAACCTATTAAAACCTTTATTATAATACACAATGGGTGCAGTAATGTGGCAGACACCACCCTATTACCTGTCTCAGAATGCTAGATGTCACTGAGGAAAACTAGAGCAGAGATTTAGGATTTAGATTGTTGCTGTTTCTGTTACCTCAAGTCCAGTATACAAGGTTTTGAACATGGGTCAAACCAGAGAGCACACAATACAGCCATTAGCAAGACAACCACAACGCATTAAGTGGCAACAAGGTAGGAGTAATCCTCTACCCTCTTTTCCTCATTTGGTTCATGACCACCCCATGCTACACTAATCCTTGTACTCTGTATAAAATGTTGTCTGCTCTGCTGGAAGAAAGAACTTTAGACCTTGTTTTTGTTAGACCTTACAGTCAAGTGGCTATATTTCACATCTTTTTCACTTGTGTTTTGTACCTTATTGGTTTTTTAATAGTGCTGTGTGTTGTTATCAATGATATGAGTAGAAATATAAGGGGAGTGAAAGTTAAAGGCCAGAAAGCACAAAAGCACCATATTATAGCCATTACACCTTATTTTGAACAACATTGTTTTAAAAATTAAAGTTAAAAGTGGACTGCTAAATATAGCTTTAGTGAAAGCGATATTTGCTCTCCATTGTGTAATACCAGAGCACGCTATGGTTTGCTGGTATTACAAGTTGTCAGCAATGCGATTGCAAGCTCGCGTTTGCATTGCTGGGAAGCATTGCACTTATGAGAGTACGCTTCTATAGGCTCCTATGGGGGCTTCGTTCTCATGCTGTGAGACACGGTATGAGAATCTCATGCAGCGAAGGGGGTAAGAAGTGCAGTAATGGCAACAAAGTGTAAATATATTTGTATTTGCTTATATAGATATATATTTATGTTAATATGTGTATATATACACATATTAACACATAAATATATATGTATATAAGCATATACATATATATATATATATATATTTACTGCAAACACACAGTTCCAATAGACCGCAATGTAAAGGCACTTTTTAATGCCGTTTTTTTTCTAATGCCCCTCTCCCGCCAACTTTACCCCCCACAATACGGCCTAGTTCTGTTATCTTTTTTTTTTTTAATAAAAATAAAATACACTACACAGTATTTTGGGGGCATTTGGGGCACATTTATAAAATTAACCAGAGATCTAATTGAGTGCAAAGGTCACAGTATGAAAACAATAAAGTTTATTTGCGGTGGTCATTAGCAAGATTAAATGTAGTGATTTTATAGGTAGTATAAAAGCTAAAAATTTTCTTATAACAGAGATGCATGTCCTCTATTCTCTCAATTCATCTTCAGATACTCAGATGTTTATCCTTACAATAATACTGTACAATTGTTTGGGTAAGAAATTAACAGAACATTGGAATGTGAAATAGTTACACTAAATACAAACAGCTAGATTACGAGTTTTGCGGTAAGAGCGGTGCAGTATTAACTTGCACGTTATTGTCACCGCTCACTTTCCTACAGCGCTGGTATTACAGGTTTTCATAAACCCGGCGTTAACAGGCAAGAAGTGAACGTAGAGTAAAATTGAGCTCCATACCGCACTCCAATACCAGCACCGCTGAAAGCCGCGGTGAGCTGGTTTTACGTGCTTGTGCACGATTTCCCCATAGACATCAATGGGGAGAGCCGGCTGAAAAAAAGTCTAGCACCTGCAAAAAAGCAGCGTAAAGCTCCCTAACGCAGCCCCATTGATTTCTATGGCAAAACAAATTTTATGTTTACTCCTAACACCCTAACATGAACCCTGAATCTAAACACCCCTAATCTTATACTTATTAACCCCTAATTTTCTTCCCCGACATCGCTGACAGCTACATTATACTTATTAACCACTAATCTGCCGCTCCGGACATCGCCGCCACTATAATAAACATATTAACCCCTAAACCGCCGCACTCCCACCTTGCAAACACTAGTTAAATATTATTAACCCCTAATCTGCCATCCCTAACATTGCAGCCACCTACCTACATTTATTAACCCCTAATCTGCCGCCCCCAACGTCGCCGCCACTATACTAAATTTATTAACCCCTAAACCTAAGTCTAACCCAAACCCTAATACTCCCTAACTTAAATATAATTAAAATAAATCTAAATAAAAATTCCTATCATTACCTAAATTATTCCTATTTAAAATGAAATACTTACAGTAAAATAAACCCTAAGATAGCTACAATATAACAAATAGTTACATTGTAGCTAGCTAGGGTTTATTTTTATTTTACAGGCAAGTTTGTATTTATTTTAACTAGGTAGAATAGTTACTAAATAGTTATTAACTATTTACTAACTACCTAGTTAAAATAAATACAAATTTACCTGTAAAATAAAACCTAACCTGTCTTACACTAACACATAACATTACACTACAATAAAATAAATTAAATTAATTAAATACAATTGCCTAAATTACCACAAAAAAACACTATATTACACAAAATAAAAAAAGAAATTATCAGATATTTAAACTAATTACACCTAATCTAATAGCCCTATCAAAATAAAAAAGCCCCCCCAAAATAAAAAAACCCTAGCCTAAACTAAACTACCAATAGCCCTTAAAAGGGCGTTTTGCGGGGCATTGCCCCAAAGAAATCTGCTCTTTTACCTGTAAAAAAAAAAATACCCCCAACAGTAAAACCCACCACCCACACAACCAACCCCCCAAATAAAATCCTAACTAAAAAAACCTAAGCTCCCCATTGCCCTGAAAAGGGCATTTGTATGGGCATTGCACTTAAAAGGGCATTTAGCTCTTTATCAGCCCAAAGGCCCTAATCTAAAAATAAAACTAACCCAAAAAACCCTTAAAAAACCTAACACTAACCCCCGAAGATCCACTTACAGTTTTGAAGACCGGACATACATCCTCAACGAAGTCGGGAGAAATCTTCATCCAAGCGGCAAGAAGTCCTCAACGAAGCCGGGAGAAGTCTTCATCCAAGCCGGCAGAAGTGGTCCTCCAGACGGGCAGAAGTCTTCATCCAGACAGCATCTTCTATCTTCATCCATCTGGCATGGAGCGGCTCCATCTTCAAGACATCCAGCGTGGAGCATCCTCTTCTTCTGACGACTAACGACGAATGAAGGTTCCTTTAAATGATGTCATCCAATATGCCATCCCTTGGATTCTGATTGGCTGATAGAATTCTATCAGCCAATCGGAATTAAAGGTGAGAAAATCCTATTGGTTGATGCAATCAGCCAATAGTATTGAGCTCGCATTCTATTGGCTGTTCCAATCAGCCAATAGAATGCAAGCTAAATCCTATTGGCTGATCGGATAGTCGTCCGATCGTCTGAAGAAATTAGTCGTCGGAAGAAGAGGATGCCTTGAAGATGGAGCCTCTCCGCGCCGGATGGATGAAGATAGAAGATGCCGTCTGGATGAAGACTTCTGCCCATCTGAAGGATCACTTCTGCTGGCTTGGATGAAGACTTCTCCTGGCTTTGTTGAGGACTTCTTGCCACTTGGATGAAGACTTCTCCCGCTTCATTGAGGATGGATGTCCGGTCTTCAAAACTGTAAGTGGATCTTCGGGGGTTAGTGTTAGGTTTTTTAAGGGTTATTTGGGTGAGTTTTATTTTTTTTAGATTAGGGCTTTTGGGCTGAAAAGAGCAAAATGCCATTTTAAGGGCAATCCACATACAAATGCCCTTTTCAGGGCAATGGGGAGCTTAGGTTTTTTTTGTTAGGATTTTATTTGGGAGTTGGTTGTGTGGGTGGTCAGTTATTATTGTTAGTTTAATTTAGGCTAGGGGGGGTTATTTTGGGGGGGACTTTTTTATTTTGATAGGGCTATTAGATTAGGTGTAATTAGTTTAAATATCTGATAATTTCTTTTTTTTTATTTTGTGTAATTTAGTGGGGTTTTTTTTTGGTAATTTAGGTAATTTTATTTAATTAATTTATTTAATTGTAGTGTAATGTTAGGTGTTAGTGTAATACAGGTTAGGTTTTATTTTACAGGTAAATTTGTATTTATTTAACTAGGTAGTTAGTAAATAGTTAATAACTATTTAGTGACTATTCTACCTAGTTAAAATAAATACAAACTTGCCTGTAAAATAAAAATAAACCCTAAGCTAGCTACAATAGTCTAACTATTTAGTTTTAAATATGAATAATTTAGGCAATGATAGGAATTTTTATTTAGATTTATTTTAATTATATTTAAGTTAGGGAGTGTTAGGGTTAGGGTTAGACTTAGGTTTAGGGGTTAATAAATTTAGTATAGTGGCGACGAAATTGGGGTGGCAGATTAGGGGTTAATAAATGTAGGTAAGTGGCGGCGATGCTAGGGGAGGCAGATTAGGGGTTAATAATATTTAACTAGTGTTTGCGAGGCGGGAGTGCGGCGGTTTAGGGGTTAATATGTTTATTATAGTGGATAGTGGCGGCGATGTCCGGAGCGGCAGATTAGGGGTTAATAATTTTATTTTAGTGTTTGCGAAGCAGGAGGGCCTCGGTTTAGGGGTTAATAGGTAGTTTATGGGTGTTAGTGTACTTTTTAGCACTTTAGTTATGAGTTTTATGCTACAGCTTTGTAGCGTAAAACTCATAACTACTGACTTTAGAATCTTGCGGGATAGGCTGTACCGCTCACTTTTTGGCCTCCCAGAAAAAGCTTGTAATATCGGCGCTATGAAAGTCCCATTGAAAAAAGACTTTACGCAAATTGCGTAAGTTAATTTGCGGTACAGCAAAAAAAGTATGTGGTGCCCCTAAACCTCGTAATACCAACAGGAGTGAAAAAGCAGCGTTATAACCCATAACGCTGCTTTTTCACTCATAACACAAAACTCGTAATCTAACCAAAAATTAAAGCCTTTATTAAAAATGAATATTGCAAAAATATGTTTTTGTATGTTTTCATCTACTTAACTGCAAAGGACACCAATGCACTTATTTATTTGTCTATATATGTATACATATGTATTTATGTGTTTATATGTGTATATATGTCTGTAAATACATATTTACACATATATAGACATATATATATTTTTATATATATATATATATATATATATATTTATATATATATATATACAGTATATATACATCTTTAGATATGTATATGTATGCGTTTCAATGTTAAAGTCCTTTGCCTGCATTTTTTTTTCTAACACCTGAAACCTCCTATCTTTGAGCCTTTATAACTTTTGTGTTTAATAATTTTTATTAGATGTTTTTTTATGTTTTGTTAAACAGTTAACCAGAGCTCTTAAGTTGTGTTAATCATTCAAGAGTAAATTGCGATTGCGCTCCACTCGTAATCTGGCCCTTAGAGAGTGAAATATAGTGATACCACTTATCTTAGAAATATGATCTTCTATCATAATTTGTTGAATTGCTTAATGGGATTAATTGTAGTCATACATCATGTGTCACATTTTTATTTCATGGAATTGTAGGCTTCCTTTGGGACACAGTTAATGTGCTTTTGAAATTGATGTAACCTCTTTTTATTTTTTACAATTCTAAGAAATCCCAAGGGCTCAATCAGTCTTAAAGTAGTATGCAAACAAAAATGTTGTGAACTACAAAGTATGTATGAGTAATATCACACAATGCATTTCACTAAAAACCTTAAAATATTAAACTATTTTATGCTCAAAGGAAGCTCTGATACATCAGAGAGTGCCTGGAGAGCTCATTTATGAGCCTATTTCAGATGTTTCTAAGGCAGACTAAATCATTCATTGTCTATCTAGAGGCTAAATAAAATGTGAAAATCTACAGAATTATCTAGAAGATATTATAATTCAGTTAAGGTCCATGGTTCAAATGAGTGAGACATTCATTTTTCCCCCCGATAATTTTCAGGAGACCAGCACACAGGGAAATATTCTAACCAACACACAACATGAACAACTCACATACCAAAGGAATATCTCAAATTAATATATATTCTCCCTGAGTTGATAACAGTAATAAGAGTGCACATTGTAAACCAGAAGCTGAAAGTAAAAATTTGTGTTCTGAGATTTTTGAGAGGACACAAAACTTAGTTTCCCAATTATATAGAAGCTTATTGGTTAGCAAATCCATTGCAGTTCAAGATTATTGTCTTATTACATAAGAGAAACGGAATATAAAGTTATGAAAACATGACAGTGGATAACATTTGATGTCTTTCCAGAATACAGGATTCACCAGCATCTCCAGCTTCATTGAATCAGTTACACAGAATAACGTAGTAGTTGGTGAAGCTAGGGAGATTGGTGAGGTCAGTGAAGATGTAGAAGCTGGAGTGGCCTGTTAGTTAATTTCACACAATGATAAACAACTTTACATTTTTATTCTTATTCTAGAAATTAATTCTAGAAATGAAACATATAGTATTTTTAAACTGTTTAGTACACCAAAACTGGCATATTATGAGGTAATATGGATCCCTTATTATCTGTACATTTCAGCAGTATTGCATACATGATAAATGTTGCCCTATACTTTATTTTTGCTTAGTATTAGAAAGTTTATCCTTATGTGCCAAAGAATGATTACAAATATGTATTTTTGTTAAAATCAGCAATATTATTACATTTGTTATCATTTTGACTGTTCTATTCTAGCAAAATAGAATATGTGTATATGACAAATACTTTACAAAAACATTTTAAATATAAAGAAATATGTTTTGACTAAAGCCATGGTCAAAATAAAATACTAAAATATTTTTTGTTTTTTTGTTTTTTTACTGTTATATAATTGCCATGATGTTACTTCTGGATTAGTATATTTTAATGAAATCGTACTAGGACAATGTTTAATAATTTTTTTATTTACTTCTATATAAATGTTTTGTTTTATGAAAAAAATACATATAAATTCAAAACAAACAAACATTATAGTCTTGATTAATCTGATTACAATTGTCACACAAACAATGAATTAATATTAATACAATTGCTGTGGAATTTCCCTTTACATTCATTTGTGATAGCTGTACAGAATCATCACAATCAATGTTATGCATATGACAATAAATGTTCCATATTATAAATGAAAGCAAGTGTTCAACTTTCTAAACCATTCCCTTCACAATTTGGGCTTAATGATAAAAGAAACTTGCCAGCAGAAAAATCATGCAAAAACTTGGGGGGATGTCTTGAGCATTAAATTGTAATGTAGGTGTCTCTCCACATTTAGAACTCTCTACTTAGTGAGATAAACAGCTATCAAGCTATAATTTGCCATTCTAAAATACTGTGGACGTCTTCTTTGTACAGGTAGCCCTCAGTTTACGCCGGGGTTAGGTTCCAGAAGGAATGGTTGTAAATCGAAACCGTTCTAAATTGAAACCCAGTTTATAATGTAAGTCAGTGGGAAGTGAGTGAGATAGGTTCCAGGCCCCTCTCAAAATTGTCATAAGTAACACCTAATACATTATTTTAAAAGCTTTGAAATTAAGACTTTAAATGCTAGACAGCATTATAAACCTAATAAAATAATCACACAACACAGAATATATAATTAAACTAAGTTAAATGAACAAAAACATTTGCTAAACAGCATTATAAACCTAATAAAATAATCACACAACACAGACTTCACTTTTTTCTGCAAACAGTTCTTTCTATGCATTCCAATCTGGACTTAGTTGGAGTTATAGACAGGAAGATCTTGTTCTTTTGAAATCTGCTCAATAGCTCAGGTCTGGGTAAACTGATTAATTTCAGCTTGCTTGGCTTTGCTGCAACACAAGCAGACAGCTCCACCTACTGGCTATTTTAATAATTGCACCAATTCTCAATGCTTTTCAATAGCAGTCACATGACTGGAATAAAAAAGGTTGTTATTGTAAATTGAACCGTTGTAAAACAAAGGCCATCTGTACTAAGGAAACATCTTACATAATCTCAGTCGAAAGCTTTAGATCATTGGACCCTTTATGAGACCCTTTGAAAAGTGAATTTTTCCATTCATACTCAGCTGAAACATAAAATACAAAGATACAATTTGTTTATATACTAGCAGCAAAAAGGCCGTATTGATATATTCAAAGCAAAGATTAGCCTTATAATAATATGTAGATGCATGTTTTACAATTATATTAGTAGTTTAAATATTGAAAATATAAGTGTAAAGGTTTCCTTTTTATTAACTATTTTTGTTTCTATAAAGTGATGGACACCGCCATGTTTGAGCTAGTTTTCTTTTTATCTCTTTATATGCAAACAAGGATAATTCTAGCCTTGTTTTGACAGTCTCTTTTACTTGTGTCCATATATGTCTTCAGCAGGATAAAAAGGGGACAAAATAATGTAACCTTTTTAACTACACATAATTAAAAAATTTGGGCTAGATTACAAGTGGAGCGCTAATATTATTGCAAGCCCATAAACAGGAAAATTTGCCTTTTAAAGGTGCACTATAAATAACCAGCCATTACAAGTGGCTGAGTATTGCTACTGTGAGCTTGTGGTAGAAATTAGTGCTCAAAAAATTAACCAGAGTTCAGACCTTAAATGTGCCCCAACTGTCCCCCCCAAAAAAATGTGTAGTGCCTTCTGAAAAATAAAAAAATGTAGTATCTTTTTTATTAAGGAAAAAGAAAAACTTAATTAGGCAGTTTTTTAGGCTAAAGTTGGCAGCTGTAAGTTGTTTGGAAAAAAAAAATGGCGCTGAAAAATGCCTTTACATTGCGGTCTACAGGGAGTGCAGAATTATTAGGCAAATGAGTATTTTGACCACATCATCCTCTTTATGCATGTTGTCTTACTCCAAGCTGTATAGGCTCGAAAGCCTACTACCAATTAAGCATATTAGGTGATGTGCATCTCTGTAATGAGAAGGGGTGTGGTCTAATGACATCAACACCCTATATCAGGTGTGCATAATTATTAGGCAACTTCCTTTCCTTTGGCAAAATGGGTCAAAATAAGGACTTGACAGGCTCAGAAAAGTCAAAAATAGTGAGATATCTTACAGAGGGATGCAGCACTCTTAAAATTGCAAAGCTTCTGAAGCGTGATCATCGAACAATCAAGCGTTTCATTCAAAATAGTCAACAGGGTCGCAAGAAGCGTGTGGAAAAACCAAGGCGCAAAATAACTGCCCATGAACTGAGAAAAGTCAAGCGTGCAGCTGCCAAGATGCCACTTGCCACCAGTTTGGCCATATTTCAGAACTGCAACATCACTGGAGTGCCCAAAAGCACAAGGTGTGCAATACTCAGAGACATGGCCAAGGTAAGAAAGGCTGAAAGACGACCACCACTGAACAAGACACACAAGCTGAAACGTCAAGACTGGGCCAAGAAATATCTCAAGACTGATTTTTCTAAGGTTTTATGGACTGATGAAATGAGAGTGAGTCTTGATGGGCCAGATGGATGGGCCCGTGGCCGGATTGGTAAAGGGCAGAGAGCTCCAGTCCGACTCAGACGCCAGCAAGGTGGAGGTGGAGTACTGGTTTGGGCTGGTATCATCAAAGATGAGCTTGTGGGGCCTTTTCGGGTTGAGGATGGAGTCAAGCTCAACTCCCAGTCCTACTGCCAGTTTCTGGAAGACACCTTCTTCAAGCAGTGGTACAGGAAGAAGTCTGCATCCTTCAAGAAAAACATGATTTTCATGCAGGACAATGCTCCATCACACGCGTCCAAGTACTCCACAGCGTGGCTGGCAAGAAAGGGTATAAAAGAAGAAAATCTAATGATATGGCCTCCTTGTTCACCTGATCTGAACCCCATTGAGAACCTGTGGTCCATCATCAAATGTGAGATTTACAAGGAGGAAAAACAGTACACCTCTCTGAACAGTGTCTGGGAGGCTGTGGTTGCTGCTGCACTCAATGTTGATGGTGAACAGATCAAAACACTGACAGAATCCATGGATGGCAGGCTTTTGAGTGTCCTTGCAAAGAAAGGTGGCTATATTGGTCACTGATTTGTTTTTGTTTTGTTTTTGAATGTCAGAAATGTATATTTGTGAATGTTGAGATGTTATATTGGTTTCACTGGTAAAAATAAATAATTGAAATGGGTATATATTTGTTTTTTGTTAAGTTGCCTAATAATTATGCACAGTAATAGTCACCTGCACATACAGATATCCCCCTAAAATAGCTATAACTAAAAACAAACTAAAAACTACTTCCAAAACTATTCAGCTTTGATATTAATGAGTTTTTTGGGTTCATTGAGAACATGGTTGTTGTTCAATAATAAAATTAATCCTCAAAAATACAACTTGCCTAATAATTCTGCACTCCCTGTATGGGAACTGTGTGTTTCCTTTAAATATATATGTATATGCTTAAATACATAACTATTTATGTGTCAGTATGTATATATACACATATTAACACATAAATATATATGTATGCAATCATATACATATATATTTAAATTTGCTGCCCAATGCTGTGCGACTTACCCCCTTCGCTGCGATAGTTCTCATGCCATGGGGCTGATTTCTCAAGCTCCGTATGGAGCTTCATACCCCTTGTTTCAGAAGTTATGAAGCAGTGGGTTGATTGATGATCGGGTTGATTGACACCCCCTGCTAGCGGCCGATTGGCCGCGAATCTGCAGGGGGTGGCATTGTACAGTAGTTCACAAGACCTGCTGGTGCAATGATAAATGCCGACAGCGTATGCTGTCGGCATTTAGCGATGTGCGGCGGACATGATACGCTACATCGTATCATGTCCGCTTGCACATTAATAAATATACCCCCATGTCTCACGGCATGAGATTGAGGCTCCCATTGGAACCTATGGAAGCGTGCTCTTATGAGCACGATACGTCTGTGCATTGTAAATGCAAGGTCTTGTTCGATTTGCACCTCACTTGTAATACCAGACATTTACATTCTGATGTTCTATATATACTTATTACATGTTTTATAATGAAGTTCTCAAGAAAATAAAATATTATTGCATGTATCTTGCTTTATTTTATAGAATGAGAACAACTGTGTCTGTTATATATTTTGTCCTATCTAGACAGTGTCATCTTTCTTTTCTCACAATCTAATACAAAATGTGTTTCAGGAAAAGAAAAAGACAACACACAATACAACATTGCTCAACTTTCAAACCTACTGTCATCGTGCTGTTTTCTATCAGCTATCCTTTTGTTGATTACTGTCTTGGCAACACAGGACAAGGAAAAACATAACATTTCTTTTTCAGTCAGTGGGGTTGGTGTATGTTACTTTGTGGTTTGTTGGAACAAGACTCTGTTGGTTCCCAGCCATATTTCATTTTATGAAATGTGCCATTTATTTAAATGTTTCTTTCTTCCATTCCATATTAAGTAAGATTGATATTGCAACTGTTTTATTTAATGTTGTCACAGACAACTAACATGATTATGTATATTTATAACAGAGCATAATATATCAGAACATTTATAATATGTTTTCTCATGTTCACTTTAAATTTTTCACTTTCTGGCAAAGTTAAAATAAATATTTTATTTAAAAAAAACAACAAATCAATTTAAATATAAAATAATAAAAAAATGCTTGGTAGTATTTCACATAAATTATCTTGTGTATGCTGCGTTGTATGCAAAATATAATACAATAAACGTACTGTATTGTTTTTCATATGAATGTTAAGACAATACTGAAATATTTTGTAAACCAACACAACTTGCTATTCTGTATGTTCTGAAATTAAATAAAGCTATACATAATGCAAATTATATATATATATATATATATATATATATATATATATATATATATATATATATATATTATTATTATTATTATTATCGGTTATTTGTAGAGCGCCAACAGATATAATTATCTTAAAGGGGCATGCTGGTCAAATTGTAAATGCACATCGATGAATTACATCTTTGAATAGAAACATATTTGCACTATAAATGTATTAGCCAAAAAACGTCTAGTAAAAATGACCACTGTTTTAGTGTTAACATTCTTCTCTGAACGTGCATACGAAGCATAGCTAGATATTCTCAGTGTACCAGCATTTTAAATACTGCAGCTGCTCAGAGCAATTGAGTCATTACCAGATGGTACAAGGACCTCAGGCTCTATCTTTCATGATTTAGCTAGGGCAAGCAATTTTAAACAATTTTCCAATTTAGCTTTATCATCAAATTTGCTTTGTTCTCTTGGTATTCTTAGTTGAAAGCTAAACCTAAGTAGGCTCATATGCTAATTACTAAGCCCTTGAAGGCCCCTCTAATTTCAGTGTATTTTTACAGGTTTTACACAGCTAGAGGGCATTAGTTCATGTGTGCCATATGGATATCATTGTGCTCACGCTCGTGGAGTTACCTAGGAGTCAGTACTGATTGGCTAAAATACAAGTATGCCAAAATACACTGAAATAAGGGGGCAGTCTGCAGAGGTTTTGATACAAGATAATCACAGAGATTAAAAGTATATTAATGTGTTGGTTATGCAAAACTGGGGAATGGGCAATAAAGGGACTATATCTTTTTAAACAATAAAAATTCTGGAGTAGACTTAATACACTTTTGAAACAGCTACTAGCTTTTATTAGAAGCATTTTTTGCTAATACATGTATATTACAAAAATGATTATATTGAAAACAGAAATGCATCCACGTGGATTTCAATTTTGTCTGGAATGTCCGTTTAATTGCCTTTAAAGGGACACTGAACCCAAATGTTTTTCTTTTGTGATTCAGATAGAGCAGGGTATTTTAAGCAATTTTCTAATTGACTCCTATTATCAAATTGTCTTCATTCTCTTGGTATCTTTATTTTAAAAGCAAGAATGTAAGTTTAGATGCCGGCCCATTTTTGGTGAACAAACTGGGTTGTTCTTGCTGATTGGTGGATAAATTCACCCACCAATAAACAAGTGCTTTCCATGGTACTGAACCAAAAAAATTGCTTAGATGCCTTCTTTTTCAAATAAAGAAAGCAAGAGAATGAAGAAAAATTGATAATAGGTGTAAATTAGAAAGTTGCTTAAAATGGCATGCTCTATCTGAATCACACAAAAAAAAATGGGTTGTGTCCCTTTAAGTTTTAAGAGAATAAATATAATAGCAAGTAAAATATTGTAAAATTGCATGCAATACATTTTTGGACTATTGTTATTAAGTCCTCAACATGTTTCATCTGATTATGTGAAGGCTCTAGCAGGGGCGAAAGTTTTAGACATAAACATTGAGTTCAGAGAATGTTAGCGTTTTTCTAAAGATGTCATAAAGGTAATCAATGATGTAATTATTATTATTAATATTATTATCATGTAATTGTATAGCGCCGCCAAATTCTGTAGCACTGGATGTAATGTCACAATGATATAAAATATAGTCAGAGAGCTTGCCAAAGAAAGCATGAATACAATTTTTACATAATGTACTGTATGTAACACACTATATTATCACTATTAGTATAACTTTTTGATGTAACTTCACTTTAGTTCAAGGGTTTGTTGTTAGTTATATTCTGCCTCTCCATTATACAAAGTTGATAACAGATTTTGAGCAACCCTCTTGTTCAATAAAGAGTTGTTTGGAAAGCAATTGTGATTCTATATAGTAAGGCACACTCTACAGCCTACAGCTTATTTTCAAACTAACAATGACTGTGCTAACTTAAAATACAACTGCAAAAGTTACGGTTTACCTAATGTATAAAGACTAAGGGCTCACTTCCAAGGGACATGAAACCCAATTTTTTTCTTTCGCGATTTAGAAAGATCATGTCATTTAAAACAACTTTCTAATTTACTTCTATTATCTCATTTGCTTCATTCTCTTAATATCACTTGCTGAAAAGCATATCTAGATATGCTCAGTAGCTGCTGATTGGTTGCTGCACATAGAGGCCTTGTGTGATTGGCTCACACATGTGCATTGCTATTTCTTCAACAAATGATATCTAAAGAATTGAGCAAATTAGATAATAGAAGTAAATTGGAAAGTTGTTTAAAATTACATGCCCTATCTGAATCATGAAAATTTAATTTTGACTAGACTGCCCCTTTAAGTCAATAAAAAGGCAGCCGTAAGCTACCAAATTTACCAACATCTAAAAGTAGTTTACAGCTCTATTTTAATACCGGGTTTCTATTCAAATAATTTGCACAGTGAGTTCAGTTGGCCTTTTTGAAAACTTTAACATCTCAATGAAAACTAGGCCTCAAAAAAATTATTTTTTACTCTTTTACACCTAGTTGACATGCAGTGATGTTTGAGATTTTATCAACAGCTTCCAACTGTGTTTTACCTGTTTGCATTGGACATTCAACCAGGGTTAATATTGTGCTTTTACATTTCTATTATTTTCTATGGGATGTGTAATTTTGTTTTTTTGGGGTCCCGCAGCCGATAAAGGGTCAGATTACAGGTGGAGCGCTAAATATCGCTTTTACAAAAGTGATATTAGTGCCCCACTGAGTAATTTCAGCACACGTTAGTGTGCGCTGGTATTACAAGTTGCCAGCAATGCAAACGAGAGCTTGCGTTCAAATTGCTGGGAAGCATTGCGTTCCCAAGAGCGTGCTTCCATAGGCTCCAGTGGGACCCTCGTTCTCATGCTGTGAAGGGGTAAGTATTGCAGCGATGACGGCAAATGTTAAATATATATTTGTATGATTATATACATATATATTTATGTATTAATATGTGTATATGCACATATTAACACATACATATATATGTATATATTCATATACACTTATATTTACAGGGAACACACAGTTCCCATAGGCCGCAATGTAAAGGCACTTTTCTTAAAGCAGTTTCTTTTGTTTTGTGTTCTTGCGCAAAACCATTCATGGCTCAATCAATGGACACAAGCCCTGAATTGGGCCAAATTTTTTTTTTAAAAAATCTGCTTATAGAGGCTTGTCTATGCAGTAGAGTCAAGTAGGTGCCCAAAAGAGTCTGAATATTGCTTAAACAACACTTTTAACAATATCTAAGGCAATAATGGTGTGGACCATTTCTGAGACTATGGCCCATATGTACTAAAAGGTGAGTGTACAAGATTCTCAACTTAAGAAATGTTCTGCTTGCCTTCACAGCATACAGGCAGAGGATTCTGTTTGTCCGCTGGCCGTATATATCATCACATGCTCAAGTGAGTGTGTAAAGCCTGCCCCTTCTCTCATGCGATCAATCACATGAGAGAAAGGCTTGTCAATCACCCTGAGCGAACTCGGGGGGATTTTTCTCCCCCACATCAGAGGTGGAGAAGAGTGTAAGAAGCAGTGGTCTTAACGTCTGCTTCTTATATTGTGGGAAGCATGCTTACATGTGCGAACCTGCCCGCAAGTGCTCCGGAGCAGCTTACGCTACTCCGTACATGGAGCCCATAGTCTAGGGATTGGGTTTATAACTAGGGAATAAAGTTACTGTTATGGATTTTGCAGCAACAACATTAATCAAGACATGTAATTCCAACATTTTTCCACTGCAACATCCAAAATATATCATTCAATAAACAAAATGAGTTAGTGTTATAAGTAATGTCTTTGATGATCTTAGTATGTCCTCATCAAAAAGCTTCTGGATGAGTTTAATTAAATATCTAGCTTCGACTTGCTTTTTTAATTTGCGCTTGGAAGATAATTTTTTTATTGATTGATACACATGGTATTTGGTTGAATGCAATTTAAAAACTGTGAAATAATTTGTTGTATACTTTAGTGTGCATGAAAATGATTTTTCTTAGTTATAAATAATCACATTTTTATAAAAGAAAACAGTTCTGTTTATTGGCACATGCTAGTGTCTACTGTATGCTTTATGTGTGCAAATGTGTAGATACAAAAGCACAGTTAATTATTTTTAGCCTTCAATTTGCCATAATATAATATTTAAATGTATTGACAGCAATGCTTTCACTTAAATATTAAACGTGAAGATAGTCAGGACAAACATACACAGAACTGTGAGGCATAGAGGAAAGGCAATAGATTTAACAGATAACATTAGAAGTTATTTTATCTCAAGTTACAGAGACATGGAAAGGTGACTGTAAACTTTCCCTTAAAAGCATGTGTCTGAAAAATCATATTAGGCCAGATTCATATGCAAGACATTTTTATTTGTAATGCATGTTTAATTTATATGTCTGAGCAGTAGAATTGACAATTGTATTAGCTGGCAAGAAAACAAAATAAGATTTAACAAGAGAAATTCTTCTGCTAATTAAATAGAGATTGTGCATGAGTTAACAATGTTTAGAAATTTACCCTGTCAAGTCCACTCAAGATCATGTTTCAGAAATGTTAGAAGAAACATATTAGCTCTGTGTATACATGATATGGTATACGCAGCAAGGATCTATGTTTATCTTCTATGTATATATATATATATATATATAAAACAAATTCAATCTTTGCACAGCAACCTTTATTCTGTGAAGTTTCAGGGCATTCATCCCTTCCTCAGAGGTGAATGCCCCAAAACGTCACAGAATTAAGGTTGCCCAGAGAAACCCAGAGAGTGCGAAGATTGGATTTGTTTTATATAATAGTTTCTGCATCCTTGTAATCGACTGTTTGGCAAGTGGGAGTGCGCTACTATATATATATATATATATATATATATAATCAACAAACTGCAGGAGCGCATTCTCACTTCCAAAGTCAAATGCCAGGGTGCATGCAGTATATCATAGGAATCAAAGCAGGCTTGCACTCACTGGTCTTTAAATAATAAGTGTCCTTTTTAATGTGATGTTTTGGGGAACGTATCCCCTTCCTCAGACAAAGTGACAGTGTGCAATGCAGCAATTTATACACAATCAAACAGTGAAAAAATATAAACCCCTCACCCTAATTCAAAAGAAAAACCGCAAAAGCGTTGCCATAGCAACTAAAGTGTTGATACATCATGTAAACATGTTAAACCACAAGTGGTTATATCATATATGTGAACAATGATATAGACATCATTATATGCAATATAAACACAAGTATACACAGGGGAAAGAAACAGAGCACTAATCAATATCATTACAATCAGAACAATCAGATGTTAAGCCAGTAATCAAATTATCCATAAACTTCAATACCCGTTTATACAAATAGTGTGACCAAACTGTCTAACTATTAAAAGTCAGGTGTAGCGCATATGGTACATTTGTAGTAGATACCTTAAAGTTGTGGTATATTAATGTTTGTAGCTGCACGGTGTCTGCGATCTAGGAGAAAACTGTCCGTCTGATCGTGTGTAGCGATGACGTCATTACATAATGCCCAGGTCTCAAAAGCAATGTAAGCAATGAAGCACGTCGAGACCTGTCAATTGGATTGCTTTACTAAATCAAGCTGCACACGATCAAACCCCGTTAATGCGGGTAGGGGGAATAGTAATGACTAGCAATTGCTCAATTATTATAGGCCATCATATATCAATGGTTATTATTATTATTATTAACAGGTATTTGTAGAGCGCCAACAGATTCCGCAGCACTATAAACATAGTTGGTATACAGGATAACATTTATAGGGATAAAATGGGTAGAGGGCCCTGCCGAGAGTTGCACTGTTGTAGTCGGCTCTTATGAAGGCGATCTGCAAACAGCTGGGCTCATAGGCTTGCAATGGAGTTAGGAAAGGTTAGTGTTGGTTTTATGCATCCCTGAATAGTAGAGTCTTTAGGGAGCGCTTGAAACTGTTAAAACTAGGGGAGAGTCTTGTGGGGCGAGGCAGAGAATTCCACAAGATTGGGGCCAGTCTGGAAAAATCCTGTAAACGGGAATGTGAGGAAGTAACAAGAGAGGAGGAGAGTAGGAGATCATGAGCAGAGCGAAGGGGACAGGAGGGAGAGTATCTGGAGACAAGGTCTGAAATGTAGGGGGGAGCAGTGCAGTTGAGGGGAGATCGAAATTATACACGGGGACCTTTGTATAAATGTTGATTATAGTTACACACTATAAGAAGATAGGCTAAGGCACCTAGTGATAAAGGCTACATAGACGAAGGCACCCTTACACATTAAAAATAGAAACATGCTATACAAGTAATGGGTCATAGACGCTCTAGTTGTACATTGCAATGAGAATAGTGTAGTGTCATTAATATATGTGTCAAGCAATGTGGAGCAATAAAACTCATTTTTAATTTGGAGTATATAATGTTGGAAATTGCTATTGCCGTGCACACAAGTTAGAACATAACTGATAAAGATGGTCTCTACACTATTATAAAAAGCAATGCTGTGTTTGAATAAAAGGCAAAGTTATAGTGACAATGTATCAAGTGTCATAATGCCGTCTGGGGAACTAAATGTACTAAGTAACAATGTGTGTTATATCAGTTACATCATGTAGTCATCATGGTTTGTGGACCCCCATACCATCATAATGGTTCATGGACCCTCATCTCACTAGAGAAAACAGTGCCAGTCCAGCATAGAGGTCAATCCATTTGGCTGTAGTGTATTAAGGCTGTAAGTCCATCTAGAAAAGCAATTTTCTAGATACACAAATGTTTCAATTAAAGGGACATGAAACTCAAAAAATGTATTTCATGGTTCAGACAGAATATACCATTGTATTCAACTTTCCAATTTACTTCTATCATCTAATTTTCTTTGCTTTCATATTATCCTTTGTTGAAAAGCAGAAATGTAAGTTCAGGAGTGTGCACATGTCTGCATTAATATATGGCAGCAGTTTGGCAACACAGTTATACATTAGCAAGAGCATTAGATGGCAGCACTATTTCCTGTCATGTAGTGCTTCACGAATGTGCATACTATCTACCTAGGTATCTCTTCAACAAAGAATAACATGAGAACTAAGAAGATCTGATAATAGAAGAAAAATGGTATGCTCTGTCTGAATAATGAAAGAAAAATGTTGGGTTTCATGTCCCTTTTAATAAAAACTTCTTGTTTTTCCACATATGTTTAAAGTTACACAACAGAACGGAAATGCAACCCATTCTTTATTTTCTCAATTAAAATTAAGATATTACAAGTACAAATATTATAATATATATATGATTGCTTTATACAACTTTTACTATATTTACGTATATATTTTAAAATAGACATTGTTATACAATAATCATGTCCTTATAAAAACCTCAATGTTTCTAAAATATCACAGTTTTATTAATAATAATAATAATAATAATAATAATAATAATTTACAATAAGTTTAAATTATGTTGAAAAGAGATAATCATTTTTATTTAATTCATATTTTCATTGTTGGTCTCCCTTTCTCAGATATTTGTGTTATCCTATTATTTTGTCAGATGTAAAATGATGATAGCATAGATAAGTTTGCTGCTTAAATGGACATTATGTACTTGTTATTAAAAATAAAATATTTTTGAGAGTATAACTGAGTTTTGAAATTTTTCATGCTTAATAAACTATTATTTTTCTGTGCGTGTTGTTTCTGTCATCCAGTGAGCAGTAGAGTGCCAGGGCTCAGTTGAACTTCCTTACGCCTAGATTACGAGTTTTGCGGTAACAGGGGTACATTGCTAATGAGCAGTTTTTTCTCACCGTTCACTTAAAACAACGCTGGTATTACAGGTTTTTTTTTAAACCCGGCGTTAGCCGCAAAAAGGTGAGCGTAGAGCAAAATTTAGCTCCAAATCTCACCTCAATACCAGCTTTGCTTACGGTAGCGGTGAGCTGGAAAAACGTGCTTGTGCACGATTTCCCCATAGTTATCAATGGGGCAAATCAGGCTGAAAAAACAACATTCAGCTTCTAATGCAGCCCCATTGATTCCTATGGGGAAACAAAAGTTATGTCTATACCTAACACCCTAACATGAACCCCGAGTCTAAACACCCCTAATCTTACACTTATTAACCCCTAATTTGCTGCCCCCAACATCGTCGACACCTGTATTATATTATTAACCCCTAATCTGCCGCTCCAGACACCGCCGCCACCTACATTATACTTATGAACCCCTAAACTGCTGCCCCCGACATCGCCAACACCTACATTATATTTTTTTAACCCCTAATCTGCCATCCCCATCGTCGCCGCTACTATATTAAATTTATTAACCCCTAAACCTAAGTCTAACCCTAACACCCCCCTAACTTAAATAGAATTTAAATAAATCTAAAGAAAATAACTACAATTAAATAAGTTATTCCAATTTAAAACTAAATACTTACCTATCAAATAAACCCTAAGCTAGCTACAATATAACTAATAGTTACATTGTAGCTAGCTTATGGTTTATTTTTATTTTACAGGCAAGTTTGTATTTATTTTAACTAGGTACAATAGTTATTAAATAGTTATTAACTATTTACTAACTACCTAGTTAAAATAAATACAAATTTACCTGTAAAATAAAACCTAACCTGTCTTACACTAACACATAACATTACACTACAATAAAATAAATTAAATTAATTAAATACAATTACCTAAATTACCCAAACCCCCCCCCCCCCCCACTAAATTACACAAGAAAAATATTACTATTTAATAACTTCCTAGTTAAAATAAATACAAATATACCTGTAAAATAAATCCTAACCTAAATTACAATTACACCTAACACTACACTATCATTAAATTAATTACCTAAACTAAATACAATTAAATACAATTAAATTAAACTAAAGTACAAAAAACCCCCACTAAATTACAGAAAATAATAAAATAATTACAAGAATTTTAAACTAATTACACCTAATCTAATCCCCCTAATAAAATAAAAAAATTAAAAAAAATAATAAAATTCCCTACCCTATACTAAATTACAAATAGCCCTTAAAATGGCTTTTTGCAGGGCATTGCCCCATAGTATCAGCTCTTTTACCTGTAAAAAAAAAAAAAAAAATTACAATACCCTCCCCAACATTAAAACCCACCACCCACACACCCAATCCTACACTAAAACCCACCCAATACCCCCTTAATAAAACCTAACACTACCCCCTTGAAGATCACCCTACCTTGAGCCATCTTCACCCAGCCGGGCACAAGTGGTCCTCCAGAGGGGCAGAAGTCTTCATGGATCCAGGTAGAAGAGGACCTCCAGACGAGCAGAAGTCTTCATCCAAGCGGCATCTTCTATCTTCATCCATGCGGAGCGGGTCCATCTTGAAGCCAGCCGACGCAGAGCCTCCTCTTCTTCCGACGACTCCCGACGAATGAAGGTTCCTTTAAATGACGTCATCCAAGATGGCATCCCTTGAATTCCGATTGGCTTATACTATTCTATCAGCCAATCGGAATTAAGGTAGAAAAAATCCTATTGGCTGATCCAATCAGCCAATAGAATTATAGAATTGAGCTTGCATTCGATTGGAACAGCCAATAGAATGCGAGCTCAATCCTATTGGCTGATTGGATCAGCAAATAGTATTTTTTCTACCTGAAAAGAATCCTATCAGCCAATCGGAATTCAGGGGACGCCATCTTGGATGATGTCATTTAAAGGAACCTTCATTCGACGGGAGTCGTCAGAAGAAGAGGATGCTCCGCGTTGGCTGGCTTCAAGATGGACCCGCTCTGCTCTGGATGGATGAAGATAGAAGATGCCATCTGGATGAAGACTTCTGCTCGTCTGGAGGTCCTCTTCTGCCCAGATCGGATGAAGACTTCAGCCCCTCTGGAGGACCACTTGTGCCTGGATGGGTGAAGACGTCTCAAGGTAGGGTGATCTTCAAGGGGTTAGTGTTAGGTTATATTAAGGGAAGATTGAGTGGGTTTTAGAGTAGGGTTGGGTGTGTGGGTGGTGGGTTTTAATGTTGGGTGGGTATTGTATTTTTTTTTACAGGTAAAAGAGCTGATTACTTTGGGGCAATGCCCCGCAAAAAGCCCTTTTAAGGGCTATTTGTAATTTAGTATAGGGTAGGGAATTTTTTTATTTTTTTTTATTAGGGGGATTAGAGTAGGTGTAATTAGTTTAAAATTCTTGTAATTATTTTATTATTTTCTGTAATTTAGTGTTTTTTTTTTTTTGTACTTTAGTTTATTTTATTTTATTGTATTTAATTGTATTTAGTTTAATTGTATTTAAATTAATTACCTAAACTAAATTGTATTTAGTTTAGGTAATTCATTTAATGATAGTGTAGTGTTAGGTTTAATTGTAATTTAGGATTTATTTTACAGGTACTTTTGTCTTTATTTTAGCTAAGTAGTTACTAAATAGTTAATAACTATTTAATAACTATTGTACCTAGTTAAAATAAATACAAACTTGCCTGTAAAATAAAAATGAACCCTGTTAGATACAATGTAACTATTAGTTATATTGTAGCTATCTTATGGTTTATTTTACAGGTAAGTATTTAGTTTTAAATAGGAATAATTTATTTAATTGTAGTAATTTAATTTCGTTTTATTTAAATTATATTTCAGTTAGGGGGGTGTTAGACTTAGGTTTAGACTTAGGTTTAGGGGTTAATAAATTTAATATACTAGCGGCGACGTTGGGGTCGGCAGATAAGGGGTTAATAAATGTAGGTAGGTGTTGGCGATGTTAGGGATGGCAGATTAGGGGGTTAATAAAATTTAAATAGTGTTTGTGGGGCGGGAGTGCGGCAGTTTAGGGGTTAATATATTTTTAAAGTGGCTGCGATGTCCGGTTGGCAGATTAGGGGTTAAAAATTGTATTTAAGTGTTTCCGATGTAGGGGGGGGGCTCGGTTTAGGGGTTAATAGATAGTTTATGGGTGTTAGTGTACTTTTGAGCACTTTAGTTAAGAGTTTTATGTTACGGCGTTAGCCCATAAAACTCTTAACTACTGACTTTTAAATGTGGTAGGAGTCTTGACAGGAGAATGTGTACCGCTCACTTCTTCGAAGACTCGTAGTACCGAAGTTATGCAAGTCCCATTGAAAAGATAGGATATGCAATTGACGTAAGGGGATTTGCGGTAAGCTCGAGTCGCGGAAGAAAAGTGAGCGGTACACCTGTACCTGTTAGACTCATAATACCAGCGTTGGGACCTCTCAACGCTGCTTTTTAAGTCTAACGCAAGACTCGTAATCTAGCCGTTAGTTACTTAAAGCGACAGTCTACTCCAGAATTTTTATTGTTTATAAAAAGATAGATAATCCCTTTATTACCCATTACCTAGTTTTGCACAACCAATACTGTTACATAAATACACTTTTTACCTCTGTGATTACCTTGTATATAAGCCTTTGCAAACTGCCCCCTTATTTCAGTTCTTTTGACAGACATCCATTTTAGCCAATCAGAGGTGGCTCACCTGAACTCCACGTGCGTCAAAATGCCCTGAGAGAAGAGGCGGCCTTCAAGGGCTTAGAAATTAGCATATGAACTTCCTAGGTTTAGCTTTCAACTTAGAATACCAATAGAACAAAGCAGAATTAGTGATAAAAGTAAATTGGAAAATTGTTTAAAATTACATTCTCTATCTGAATCATGAAAGTTTATTTTGGACTAGACTGTCCCTTTAAAGGGACAGTAAACACTTTGAGATTTTTATATAAAATGTTTAGTTATGAGGCAGCAAAGCAGCTGAGCTCCGCGTCAACTTGCTTTTATTTGCCCCATAATCTGCTTTTTTTTAGCTCACTGGCGAACAAGTTTACCCCTCATCTACCTAGCTGCCTCCCTGGAGCCCCACGAGAAAATCCTTGGCAGGTCTCGCTGCCCGGAGCGGAGGGGTGGCTTGAAGGTGACTCTCTCCAGCACTTTCTCACAGGAGTTAACCCGGCTCCCCCACCGAAGACCCCCATCCTAACAAGGAGATTCCTACATTGGGCGGCTACACACGAATACGCTCGTGGAGGTCAGCCCGGCCTCCGCCTCTTGTTCCGGAAGATTTTCTGGGGATACAGAGCCACTGCGGGGACCTGCGCCACAGACTCGGCTGATGCCATCTTGGGCCCACGTGGCTCACCTTCATCCAGAGTCGGAGCAGCGAGGAGCAGACGGAGAGGCTGCACATTGCAGGGGCAGGCTACTGTTGCCCCCGACACCGGATACCCCTGACTCCGGATCCATGCTCTTGGTCAGTGGGGTCTGTGGCCACAGGGTCTTTACCGCGGCCTGTCAGTGAACGCCCGAAGGATCAGTGAGTTGGTCCGCTTGCCTAAGAGGGCCCTAAGACGTCAGAAAAACCTGTTGGGGGCTCC
This sequence comes from Bombina bombina, assembly GCF_027579735.1. Lineage (NCBI taxonomy): Eukaryota > Metazoa > Chordata > Amphibia > Anura > Bombinatoridae > Bombina > Bombina bombina. The sequence goes on from NC_069502.1 coordinate 355,854,439, forward strand.
CTCCACCCTGCGCTGAAACCAGTGGACATACCAGGGAGACAACCAGCGCTCAAAGGACATTGTTGCGGCCTAGGGTAAGAGCACTGCACTTGTACCCCCATATGAACCTACTCTGCCCTTCTATATAATTGGCCACCGCCACTAGTTGTACCCACAGCGCATATCAAAGACACTAACTTGGGCCTGCTTGTCATCATTACACATCCCTCATAACATCTGGACTTGGTCCCTCTTAGCTGCCCACAGAGGTGACAACTCCGGTATCTGCTGGGCCTTGTGTGGGATAAAACTTTGTTGGTCACTCCTGCTGACTCTACATCAGACCTTAACAGGTTATTTTGCAACAGGCCCTGGTGGACCGGGCATACACAGCAAACATAATTCCCTCCAGAGTCTGTCCATATTGCAGGGAAAGAGGAACGGTCACTTTGCTTCCCAAGACCCCTGGAGAGTGAAACCGCATTACATCACATCTGTACTCCTTGATACCCGGGGACACTATCCTAGAGCTACAGGGCCCAAATTTTCCTGCCACCATATTATATAAAGCTGCTTTGTATTGCGTGGTGTATACTTGCTGTCTATTTTTGCCTCTAACCAATCCTTTTTCTTTTTCACTATGAAGCGGTGTGGTCCCTAGCTCATACTGGGATCCTATTTTCCTGCAAGGAGGCCCCAGGCTGGGGTAGGTCTGTAGGAATTTCATGCCCCCATCCCTGACAGGTCTGGATAATGTTTACTCTGTTGCACACTATTTTGTTTACTGATGATTGATGTTCTCTGTACTATAATTGCCTTACCATAGCTGGGTGTTTTCTTTTTTTTCTTTTGTGGATGTCTTTGTGAGTGGTATTTGACATTTCACTCTGTTATAACAACGTAGCACCTGCTTTTCAACACCCCACACCTCCCCTTAAAGGTCCCTAGGTATATGGATACATTTTTAACCAACACCCCAATGGCGAGTCGTAGTAAAGCCAATGACCGCCGCCATAGAGCTGCTAATGACCTACACACTCAGGGCCACAGTTCCGAAATCCCGATAGAGGGGGAACAGATGGAAACCCATCCCATTGTTAAGCAAATCACCCTGCTCTTCATGCCTTGGCGGGGGAGGTCAAACAGTTTTCCACCAGGTTGGGAGAGGCGGAGGGCAGAATATCAGACCTGGAAGATTCTAACCTCAATACATAGAGTAGAATAACACACTTAGAGAAACAAAACATATCTCTCCAGATGAAAATAGACGATCTAGAAAATAGATCGAGGCGCAATAATATGCATCTCCTTGGTCTCCCTGAATCCGTTAAACAACAGGAGTTAATTCATTTTATAGAAAACACTTTACCCTCACTACTGAACATATCTATCAAAGATCTTGCTGGAGGGGTGGAGAGGGCACACAGGGTGGGACCGGATAGACCTAGCCAGAACCTGGACCAACCTCGCCCCATAATGATTAAATTCTTGCATTTTCAAACCAAAGTTGCCATCTTGAGAGCCTACAGAAAAGTAGGCGAGCTGATGTTTGAAAACTCAAGACTACTATTATTTCAAGACTTCTCTGCGGACCTCATGAAACGCCGCAGAGAATTCTCACCCCTTTGCTCTCAGCTTCATAAGGAGGGTAAACAGGCCTTCCTTTTGTATCCCGCTAGGCTCAAACTAATCACCCCCAGGGGTTCTAGATTCTTCGAGACTCCGGCTGCTGCCCGGGATTTCTTAGACAACTATGAATCCCCAGTGTACAGCCCCACACGCAGCCCCCAGAGACAACTGAGAGGGGAGGAGGGTTGAATGGGAAATACAGGTTTGACTAACAAATGTTTAATTATGTTCGATTGTATCAAACTTCAATTGCAATAATGGTTAATTGGATATGGTTACTGTCTCTGTCTCAATTAATCACACTACTATTGAGACCCTCCTTGGAGGGGGGCCAGGTGTCCGGCCTGCGCCCAGACCAGGGGTCCACGCTCGGGGCAGCCCTGGTGGATTGACCCGGTTGTGACCCCACGAGATTTGGTTACAAAGGTTTTGAGTTTTTAGTTGGGGCAGCTTCTCTTTGGCTGCTCCCTACTGTTGGCGCGCATGATGGAAGAAAAGATATCTGTCATAACATGTTAATTTTAGCTGTTCTTATTATAAATGATGTATTAGATTGGGTTCTGATGACAAATTTGAATTTCATTACAGCGCCAGGGTTTGCAATGTCAGTTCACTGGGGCCTGGCTGGAACTCAGCAAGGAGAAGGGCTGAACCGGGAGCCTCTATCCCCGCTGCAAAGGTTTGAAACCCCCTTTTTTTTTTTTTCTTTCTCTCGCCACCTTCCCTCCCTCTTTCCACGACCCCGCAACCCTCTGCCTCTTCCTCCCTCCACCCGCCCCCCCTGCCTGTGTTTGCGATGCCGCTTGCACCTCACCACCCTTAACCATGAGCAGGCCCATAACACTCATATCCTCCCCATTAACTAGGATTTAATTTATATTCCTGGAATGTTGGGGGTATCCACTCCCCTATTAAGAGGAAGTCGATTCTAACCCACCTACGGAAAAAACGTGCAGAAATTGTATTCTTGCAGGAGACCCACCTCTCAGATTTAGAACATGGTAAATTACAGACGGGATGGGTGGGACGAGTTGAGTTTGTCTCATATAAGTCAGCTAGTAGAGGATTGACTATACTATTCGGTAAACAACTGGAATATGAGATTTTAGATGTGCTTAAAGACCCAGAAAGTAGATACCTGGTAGTACAGATTAGAATCCTAAACAACACCTACACCTTGTGTAACATCTATGCCCCGAACCAAAAAGACAGAAAATTCTGGGACTCCATTACGACCTTGCTCACACCCTACCTGGGTACACACATCATCCTGGGTGGAGACTTCAATCTAGCCCCCAACCCCCATTGCGATAGGCTAAGAGATCCTAACAGATGCACAGCGAAAAGCCTGCCCAGAGTATCAGACAAATTCGAGAGAGAAATCTTCGAGGGTTTGGGAGGCGCCTTGAATGTCTCTGACATCTGGCGTCAACTTAATCCCGATGGCAGGGACTATACCTGCGTCTCCAGGGCAACACCCTCTATGTCACGCATTGATCTATTTCTGATCTCCAACTCGATGATCACGCAGGTCATAGATACAAAGATAGGTGAAATTATCGTCTCTGATCACGCCCCCATAGCACTTTTTCTAGATATCACTCCCAAGGTGCCCAACAGGCATACCCTGCGTTTCCCAAAATATCTGGTAACTTCCCAAGAATTTCAGTCCTACCTTGTGCACTGTTGGGATGACTATAGGACAAACAACATCCAACATCTAAACTCGCCAGAACTCTTCTGGAACACCGCTAAAGCCGTTCTTTCGGGCAACATCATTGCGTTTCTGGCCCGTAGAAAAAAGCAATGCGCGGAGAAAGTTGCGGGACTGAGAGATAGGCTGGCAGAGGCTTACCGTGCATATTACACTAGCCCCTCCCAAAACACCTATCGCGCCTACACCGGCGTCAAACTGGAGTATGACTCACTCCTTGCGCATCAGGCCTCTCAGACGCTTATACGGACCCGGGGTAGATATTACCGGTACGGGGACAAATCGGGGAAACTCTTGGCCACTTTGGTGAAACATAGTACCTCCTCCAAACATATTGCGGCGATCAAGGTCGGGGGAAGAGTCCTAAGGGCACCAGGAGCTATTGCAGAAGTCTTTGCTTCCTACTACTCCTCTCTGTACACAAGCGAACTCCCCACGGGGAACGAGGTGAGGGATCGTTTTTGGGAAACGATTAATCTCCCAAAGCTCTCGGAGGAACAAACAGCTACGCTGAATGCTCCCATAACAAAAGAGGAGGTAGAAAAAACCATTATGAGCATGTCACTGGGTAAGGCGCCTGGCCCTGATGGCCTGCCGATTGAACTCTATCGCCTACTCAAACCGCAAGTGGCCCCCACCCTCGTGGATTTGTTCACAGCCTATTCTGAAGGGGAGAAAATCCCCTCCCCGGAATTTCTATCGGCCTCTATCACGCTAATCCATAAAGCGGGAAAAGATTCTCTGCTTCCTGAGTCGTATAGGCCGATTTCTTTATTGAATTCGGACTACAAGATTCTCACCAAGTTGTTTGCTGAGAGGCTGAAGTTCATTCTGCCCAATATCATTCATGAAGACCAGACGGGCTTCATGTACGCACGCTCATCGACGGTTAATGTGCGAAGGGTTTTGCAGATTGTCCAACACTTTTGGACAGGTAACCGCGCTCATAGGGAAGACAGACCGGAGGCCTTTCTGTTGTCCCTGGACGCGGAAAAGGCCTTTGACCATGTGGAGTGGGACTATCTGTTCCACACCATGTGTCATAACTGCCTAAGTTCTTTGCCTTATCCTTTGTATAGCTGTGTCTTTTCACACTTACATAACTCCTCCCCAACAAGCAGTTTAAATTTCCCTCCTACTCATACCAAATTGCTTGATTGTTGAATCCAGCTTCTCACCCTCTAACCTCCTTGCAACCTTTGAGACAGACGCTGCTCACCTCTCTACCAAACACAGGACCGGAACCGGCAAGCGGTGACGTCACACGCCATCGCACACGCTGCAATTTTCCCAAACTCTGCAGGGGAACTTCGCTCTGTCCGGACAGACCTCACCCATTACTACTACTAGTAAGTCTCAAAAGCGCTTCCTTCATACTCATACCGCAGTAACTTACGAACATTCAGTAATTACTCCTGACATGTCTCAGAATCTTAGTTAGGTTTCCTTCATATTTAAACGCTCTAATTCTACCTTTATTCTTAATTGTTCAGTCTCAATACCTAAGTACTGCCTAAATCTCATTAGCTCTATTTGTTGCCTTAATTTGTACAACTATGTCTGCTGCCAAATATGATCAGATATGGTCTGTCTAAAACTTTAACTTGCAATTGCATGTTGTTATATGTGGGAACCAGTTTGTCAATACTGAGTGGGGCTACACGCTCTGAGGTCTCAGCCATTGTCACACCTATCCTTATAATAAAAGTGAACTGTATCTAATGATTCTGAACCTTGCTGCCTTCCCTCACCTACACAGAATCACTGATACTTTCACAACACTCCTAAGCCTGCAGTTGTGGTCCTAAAAATTCCCTCTCTCCTTTACAGGGGTGAGATTATCTTCCACAGGCTGACAATAACAATCAAGCCTTACTATGGACCCAGCAGCCTTATTATCTCATGTAGAGATATTAACTCAAACTGTAGATAACCTTACAACAGGGTTAAATACACTACAATTAGAAAACTCTGCCCTAAAGCAATACATCAATGAAAAAATTGATACCCTCACTACACGTATTAGTTCTAGTGAACCCCAACCTAATCCTCCACAAACATTTAGTGGTATTCGTTCAGAATTTAGGGAATTCAAAAACTCATGTTCCTTATATTTCCAATTAAAACCCAAAACATACTTCAATGATCATTTGAAGGTTCTCACCACAATCTCCTATCTGCGTGGCGAACCACGTATATGGGCAAATTTGTTTTTTGAGACCAATGACCCATTGCTGTACTCATTTGATCAGTTTTTTAAAGCAATGGGACAGCTTTATGATGATCCCTACAAACAGCTGTCTGCTGAGACAGCAATGAGGTCTCTGAGACAACATAAAAGGCCTGTGGAGGACTACATCGCAGAGTTTAAGAAATGGTCCCCTGATACACAGTGGAATGACCTCTCTTTGCGCAATCAATTCCGCCTAGGCCTCTCAGATACTCTCAAGGATGAGCTAGCCAGACAACCCCTCCCAGAGACTTTAGAACTCCTAATAGATGCTAGCATCACATTAGATAGACGCATCAGAGAGAGACGCTCAGAAAAGTCACACTTAGAAACATCCACTAAACATACAGTTACTACTCTGCTTCCACCTAAGACAACTACAAAAGCCTCTGAAATCCCTATGGAACTTGGTTTCATCAGAGGTCCATTAACTCTACAGGAAAAATTAAGAAGAAAAGCTTTAGATCTCTGTATGTATTGTGGAGGGATCGATCACTCTGTAAAGGACTGCTCTCAATTACAGCGTAGGAAGGGTAAGATGAACACCACAAGTATATGTTTATCTGCTAAACAAACACAATCTAATCATTGCTCCCTTCCTATCTTATTACAGTGGGATCAGCAAAGACTCAACTCACAAGCAATCCTTGACTCTGGTGCCAGCCACAATTATATAGATTACCAATTCACTACTGTAAATAAAATTCCACTAGTTAAGAAAATGGTGCCTAGTGTACTTCGTTTTATTGATGGTAATGAAATTACATCAGGACCCATCTTATACCACACCATACCTTTAAGGCTCACCACACATGACCAACACACAGAGTTTCTTACTTTTGATGTTATACCCTCACCTCTATATCCCATTATACTTGGTATCAGTTGGTTTAAACAACACGATCCCACTATACAATGGTCAACTTCACAAGTCATCTTTGATTCCCCTTATTGTAAAAATTTGTGTCTCCATCATGAACAAATTTTACTTGATGTTCCTTTACAAATCCCCAAGGAATACATAACATTCGCTGATGTCTTTGACAAAAAAGAATCAGAGAATCTACCCCCTCATAGGGTTTATGACTGCCCTATAGATCTCCTACCAGGTGTTGATATACCTTACGGCCATATATTTCCCCTCTCTGATCCTGAGTTACAACATCTGAAAACTTATTTGGCAGATAATTTGAAGAAAGGCTTTATACGTCCTTCCACCTCCCCAGCTGGGGCTGGTATCTTTTTTGTTAAAAATAAAGATCAATCCCTAAGACCCATTATTGATTACAGAGAGTTAAACAAGCGTACAATAAAAAACCGCTATCCACTGCCTTTAATTCCTCAACTCCTTGATAGATTACAAAATGCTACTATATACACTAAATTGGATCTAAGAGGGGCTTACAACTTGGTACGTATAAAGGAGGGTCATGAATGGCTTACAGCATTCCGTACACGTTACGGCCTTTTTGAATATACTGTGATGCCATTTGGCCTCTGTAATGCCCCGGCTACCTTTCAGTACTTCATAAATGATATTTTCAAGGATTTTTTGGATTTATTTATGGTAATATATTTGGATGACATACTCATATTCTCTACCTCACTTACTGAACACATCAAACATGTCACCCTAGTATTAACACGGTTACGAGAGAACTCTCTTTATGTTAAACTAGAAAAATGCTTATTTCACTCCAAAGAAATTAAATTTCTAGGTTATATTGTATCACCCCAAGGTATCCAGATGGATAATGATAAGATATCGGTAATTCAAAATTGGCCTTCCCCAAAAAGTAAAAAGGATATACAAAGGTTCATGGGTTTCGCCAATTTCTACAGAAAGTTTATTAAAAATTTTGCTGACTTGACAAGACCATTAACTAACTTGACCAAATCTGACACACACTTCAGATGGAACGATGATTTAGAAGAAATATTCAACTTCTTAAAAAAAAGCTTTCACTACGGCCCCTATCCTCCAATTCCCTAATTCTGAGTTGCAGTACATCTTGGAAGTGGATGCATCTAATTATGCTTTAGGAGCAATCCTCTCACAGAGGCAGACTCCAAAAGATCCTCTGCACCCTGTTGCCTTCTATTCACGTATTCTTAATTCAGCTGAAATAAACTACCCAATAGGTGATAAAGAACTGTTAGCAATCAAAACATCATTGGAACAATGGAGACACCTTCTAGAAGGGACCCTTCTTCCAATCTTGATTTACACGGATCACAAAAATCTAGAATACCTACAATCTAATAGGACTCTTAGCGCACGACAGGTCCGATGGAACCTATTCTTGGCTAGATTTAATTATCTTATCACCTACCGTCCTGCAAACAAGAACAAGAAGGCTGATGCCCTTTCAAGACACTTGGTGGACCAAGTGTCACATCCAAACCTTTCACCCCTAATTCCTCTTGACAGATTCTTAGCTTTAACTACAGAACAAAACATTCAGTTCAAATCAGCACAACAGGCTGACTCAAATAAACCATTACAGGTTTTGGATTTACACTCGGATGGGTTGTATTATTATCAACAACAAATCTATGTACCCAACAGTCTCAGAGCAACAGTCTTAAAAACTTTACATGATTCTCCATCTGCTGGACACATGGGCATAAAGAAAACTCAAGAATTAGTCTCCAGATTCTTTTGGTGGCCTACCTGCCTCTCCGATGTTGAGGATTACGTTAAAACCTGCTTAATCTGCGAAACTACAAAAAAAGGGAGGACTCCCCCTTACGGAAAATTGATCCCATTACCGACTCCTGACCGTCCTTGGAAGGACATAGCAATCGACTACATAGTCGACCTACCTATTTCTGAAAGGAATAACACCATATTAGTAGTCGTAGACCTATTTAGTAAAATGGCACATTTCGTGCCCTACCATAAGCTGCCAACTTCTTCAGAAACCATTTCCTTAATGATCCATCATATATTCAAGTATCACGGACTCCCGAATAGTATCACCTCAGATAGGGGAACTCAATTCACCAGCCAATTCTGGAAACAACTTTGTCACTCATTGGGTATTTCTAGACGTCTCAGTACCTCTTTCCATCCCCAAACTAATGGCCAGACTGAAAGGACAAACCAGTGCATTGAACAATATTTAAGATGTTTCATTTCAGCTAAACAAGATACCTGGACCCAACTACTACCATACGCAGAATTCGCCTTCAACAATTCCGTCCATTCCTCTACAAAGTTCACACCGTTCTTCATTAATTATGGTTACCATCCTTCTTTTGAATGGGATTCTATGGACAGCAACAGCTGTCCTGTTGTGAATGACCTCATCAACACTATTAGTGAATCTTTTTCACTAACTGCTGAAAATATTCGCATCGCCAAGGAGCGCTATAAATTCCATTTTGATAAAAAAAGGATTTCCTCGCCTAAATATAGAGTAGGTGACTACGTTTGGTTATCAACACGTAATCTACATTTACCCCTTCCTTCCAGGAAATTATCTTCCAGCTTCATTGGACCATTTCCCATCATAAAAATTGTGAATATGAACGCTGTTACCCTCGCATTACCAGCAAATCTGAAATCCCATCCTACCTTTCATGTGTCTCTCCTCAAGCCTTATAGACAACTTCGTCACCATGATCCTTCTATTCCTCTACTTCCTCATCTACAGGATGCCACCCTGAAGTATGAGGTACAGGATGTCTTGGACTCCCGACGCTTTCGAGGGCAGCTTCAGTATCTGGTCCATTGGAAGGGCTACCCTGATTCGGAGGACTCCTGGGAACCGGCTTCCAATCTCTCTGCCCCCCGATTGGTGGCCAGGTTCCATGAACGTTATCCTGATCGTCCTGGACTCGATCCCCGGAGTTGATCATTGGGGGGGGGGTCCTGTCATAACTGCCTAAGTTCTTTGCCTTATCCTTTGTATAGCTGTGTCTTTTCACACTTACATAACTCCTCCCCAACAAGCAGTTTAAATTTCCCTCCTACTCATACCAAATTGCTTGATTGTTGAATCCAGCTTCTCACCCTCTAACCTCCTTGCAACCTTTGAGACAGACGCTGCTCACCTCTCTACCAAACACAGGACCGGAACCGGCAAGCGGTGACGTCACACGCCATCGCACACGCTGCAATTTTCCCAAACTCTGCAGGGGAACTTCGCTCTGTCCGGACAGACCTCACCCATTACTACTACTAGTAAGTCTCAAAAGCGCTTCCTTCATACTCATACCGCAGTAACTTACGAACATTCAGTAATTACTCCTGACATGTCTCAGAATCTTAGTTAGGTTTCCTTCATATTTAAACGCTCTAATTCTACCTTTATTCTTAATTGTTCAGTCTCAATACCTAAGTACTGCCTAAATCTCATTAGCTCTATTTGTTGCCTTAATTTGTACAACTATGTCTGCTGCCAAATATGATCAGATATGGTCTGTCTAAAACTTTAACTTGCAATTGCATGTTGTTATATGTGGGAACCAGTTTGTCAATACTGAGTGGGGCTACACGCTCTGAGGTCTCAGCCATTGTCACACCTATCCTTATAATAAAAGTGAACTGTATCTAATGATTCTGAACCTTGCTGCCTTCCCTCACCTACACAGAATCACTGATACTTTCACAACACTCCTAAGCCTGCAGTTGTGGTCCTAAAAATTCCCTCTCTCCTTTACAGGGGTGAGATTATCTTCCACAGGCTGACACCATGGCTCAAGCCAACTTCACCGGTCCCTTCCTTACCCTTGTCAAAAATCACTATCAGTCACCAATGGCAAACGTACTAGTGAATAATATATTCTCTCCCAGCCTTCAACTGCACAGGGGTACTAGGCAGGGGTGCCCTCTCTCGCCCCTCCTTTTCAATATAGCCCTGGAGCCATTGGCCATCAAGCTCTGTCAAACCTTTCCAGGTATTGATGTCGCGGGTGCCCCACAGCACCTGGCCCTATATGCAGATGACATGCTCCTATTTGTGCAGGACCCCCAAGTACACCTACCTAACATTCTGCAAAGCCTCACCGAATTCGGCCTCTTCTCCGGCTATAAAGTCAACGTGCAAAAATCGGAGATCCTCTGGTTGAGCCGCACTAGGGGCTCAGATATGCGGTACCCCTTCCCGGTAGCCTCACAAGATATCACATATCTAGGTATTAGGATTTCGGCCAACCCCAACAAACTATATGTTAATAACCTGACCCCTGTCTGCGCGAAACTCAGGGCTCAGATGAACAGTTGGAGATCTCTCCCACTTTCGCTGTCAGGAAGGGTGGCCCTACTTAAGATGGTGGTACTCCCTCGATTACTCTACCCATTGCTCATGCTCCCCTTACTTGTGAGCAAATCTGATATAAAACTCTTAAACTCAGCAGCGAGAGCCTTTATCTGGCAGGGGAAAAAGTCAAGGATCTCAAGAGATAAGCTTAGCCTGCCCTTTCTTCATGGAGGTCTGGCGCTTCCAGATTTCCGGCTATACAATTGGGCCGCACTGATCCGGTTGGTAGTGGATTGGCAGGTTGGCACTGGACATTTTTGTCGCATAAACTTAGAACAAGCGGTGTTGGGTGATGTCTCTTTGGCTTATCTCCCGCACGTACCAGACACAAGATCCCTAAGACTCCTGGGCCTTAACATACTATACAAAGACCCCTTAAAAGCCTGGTTACTGTCTCACAGATACCTGGGTAAAACCTGCCATGCCTCTCCCTATTTGCCGATTAGAGGAAACCCAGACTTCCCGGCAGGTTCTGAGACCCTGCCTTTTCGTCTTTGGGAGACGCGGGGGCTGTCCTCCCTTAAGCACCTGTTGGACCCTTTATCAAAAACAGTCAAAACATTCGGTGCCTTGCAGAGAGAATACCTTATACCTAGGACACATTTCTATGCCTACTTGCAGGCTCGCCATTATATGGGGGCGCTGATCAGAGACGATGCAGACTTTTGGGAGGGTTCTCCCTTCCGCCTTACTCAGACATTATACACCATGGGTAGGTTCTCGCTATCGGAAATCTACCAGACACTCCTGCAGCACCTTTTCACTTCCCACCAATCCTCGATACAGACAGGTTGGGTTAGAGAGGGTTTGAGAGAGGTCTCCTGGGAGGAGGTAAGGAACAGCCTGGACAAGACCAGGAAAGCTAATTTGTCAGCTTCACACAGGGAATCCCAAATACGTTTTCTCCACAGGGCCTACCTCACCCCAAGGACACTGGCAAAATGGGCTCCATCCTCCCCGAACACGTGTACTAAATGCGCTCTCGCTAACCCCGGGCTCCTCCATTGCATATGGGAGTGCCCCCCAATCAGGCAATACTGGGGAAAGATACAATTCTGGCTAAGAAGGCAGTTACAGATACAGATTGACTTACTCCCTGAGACTATAATATTCCTGTTGTGGGATGAGAGGCTCCAACAACAAGACTCAGTACTGAGCCTAATTATCTTAGTGGCCAGGAAACACCTACTACAACATTGGATAGCAGACAAAGGTCCCTCTTTCAGGGGTTTCAAAAATTTGCTAAAATCACAAATTTTCATAGAACAGATGGACGTGAGAATTGATGTTCAGAATAGATTAGGCCAATTCCTACGTAAATGGCGCAGACTTATACTTACTTTTGAACTGGAGGTCCAGAGGCTTATCCTCAGACCTTTTAGGGATTCGGTTGCCTTCATGGAAGACGCACTTAGAGGAGACTGGGATCACCTACTTAACTAAAAATCTATAAGGGATTTTAGATCAAACTCCGTACCTTACCTATACTTCCGCCCTCCCCCCCCCCTCCTCTATCACTACCACCACAATACCCCCCCCCCCTCCACCCCCCCCCCCCTTTTTTTTTTTTTTTTTTCTCTCCAGCCAGGCCTCAGCACCCCAACGGCCCTTTTCCACAAGGTCCGTAATGACTACCTCTAATAGAGGTTGTACTTTTTGTACTTGTTAGCTAGAGATATACTGTTTAGTTAGGTTTATGGTTTTGTTTGTTGTAAAGAAAAAGGAAAAAATAAGTGGAGTCTGGATTAGGACTAATGCAACACTGCTATGCCCATTATTTGATATAAACTGAAACTTAGTTTTCAACTGTTATCTTGATCCAGTAAATAACATGTTAAACTTGGAACTTGTACTCTACTCGAGGTCTTTGTAATGAATAGTCACTCTCTGCTGTAATGTAACAGTTTCATGTACTTTTGCTTGTTGTATGTGTGCATTTTGTCCTACCGAATAAAAATGATATTGCAAAAAAAAAAAATGTTTAGTTATGAATAATGAAACTACTTTGCAGTATATGTTTATTATTTATTTTGCCCCTTTTCATGTAATTTAGCTCTGAAAATTGAACAATTTCTAATACTCAGAACTTAAAGTGCACCCTGCTGATTTTTCAAGGCTAACTCTGCCCATGAGATGATACCAGAGAACCTTACTCATCTTATCAATAGTAAGCATAAGGTAACCCCCATCTAAAATAATAATAAGATAAAGGCTAACAGAATACAATCAGAGTAATAAATACTCAGCTATGTGTGTAATCCTTAAGACAATGGGGCCTATTTATCAAATGTCTTGCGGACCTGATCTGACAGTGCGGATCAGGTCCACAAGACATCGCTGAATGCGGAGAGCAATACGCTCTCCGTATTTAGCATTGCACCAGCAGCTCACAAGAGCTGCTGGTGCAACGCCGCCCCCTGCAGACTCGTGTCCGCCTCAGAGCAGGCAGATAGGGTTATGGAGCAGCGGTCTTTGTGACTGCTGCTTCATAACTGTTGTTTCTTGCAAGTCTGAAGACTCACCAGAAACACCGGCCCACAAGCTCCGCTTGATAGATAGGTCCCAATACGTGTCCTAAACAGGCAATGATCCATCAACGCACATGTGGTAATCACAAAAAACGTTGTTATCCTCTGTGGGTATTCAGACCCTTAGGAATAACAGTATCAAATTCATAGACCAATCTGGATTTAATCTGGGTGAAAAAAATGATCTGTCACATGTAATATACATAAGTACATTATCCATTACAACAATTGCACCCCCTTGTATCTATCTATCATCTATCTATTTATTCATTTTTAATATGTTTAATTTTTTAATATATAAATAGTTATATATACATTTAAAGGACCACTAAATACAGTAGAATTGAATAAATGAAAAATACCAAAACACAATATAATGACAATGCAATAGAATTTGCTTTGTATTTGAAATGAGCAGTAAAATATTGTCTTGCAAATTTCAAAGTTAATCCAATTTCCTTCCCATTGTATCATGTGACATCCATAAGCCAATCACAAAATGCATATATGTAAATACTGTGCACTTCTGCACATGCTCAGTAGGAGCTGGAGCCTCAGAAAGTGTGTATATAAAAACATGTGCATGTTTTGATAATGAAAGTATGCTGGAAAGTTTTTTTGTTTTTTAAATTGCATGATTTATCTGAATTATGAAACTTTAATTTTGACTTTAGTGTCCCTTTAAGAGGAGGTTTGGTAGCGTTTTGCCCCTAGCCACTTGAGCCAGGGTACTTCAGACCATAAAGCTTTGTTTGTAATACACAGCTTCCCATATTCTGGCACCTGTTTCTCCATTATACTAATCTACAAAACTGATTGAATCTGGAAATATACCCAGTTGATTTTACTTTCTTAACTTACAACCTCAATATCTTAAAGGGACAGTAAAGGTGGATTTTTTTTTCTAATTTCTATGTTTTAATTTTGTGTGTGATAAGCACAGCACTGTATAAATAACTACTGTTTCTGCACAACTAATCCCCAAAATGTACCTGACAAAACAACTTCTACACTGGTATTCTTGCCAACCCCGAAGATGGTCTTTTTATTTTATCTCCTCTGATCAGTTCAGCCAATTACATGACTATCAAAATGAGGGTCTGCTCTTGAAATTATGGACATCCGCTACAGTAGATAGCTAGTGCATGTGCACATCCCCCACTCTCTAGCGCATAGCAATTAGTTATGAGTAGTAATTTACTTCTAAGAATACTAAAGGGGCTTAAAAAAGAGCAGGTGACAGCCTTCTTTGCTTAAAAACTGACTGCAGGCTGAAGGGACGTCTGGATAAGGATTTAACAGGGTTATAATAAGGTATATAACATAGACTAAATGTCAAATGTTTAATTTTCTAAATAGATTTAATATAAAATCTCAGACTTTAAGGAAATATTAAGTAATGTGTGCTGCCAGATATTGCAATATGAATTCTATTGTAAAGGGTTTGTGGAAGTTTAAAATTATGGTTTTGCCTTAACAATTCTACAAGATTGTCTATTATCATTTTTTTTAGAGCACCAACAGATTCCACAGCGCTATAAACAGGCGTGGTATACAAGGTAATATTTATAGGAATCAAATGGGTAGAGGGCCCTGCTGAGAGTTGCACTGTTGTAGTCAGTTCTTATGAAGGTGTTCTGCAAACAGCTCATAGGCTTACATGCTAAGGGGGCTTAAGGGGATAGCAAAGGAAGAGAGGAACTGGGGTTAGGAAAGGCTAGTGTAGGTTTTATGCATCCCTAAACAGTAGAATCTATAGGGAGCACTTGAAGTTTTCTGTTACAAGTTATTTCTATGGGCAATGTTTGTATAATAAATAGATTTAAGCTATAGTGTTATTTAGAATCTTCTTTATTGCTTTTAGCATTCTGGGTATTCATGGGTTAAAATGCATGAAATCTCTCATTTATAGGAGGAAAGTATGTCATTTCTAATACAAAAGGTTGCAGGGTGTAATTAGAAACCATTGAGTTTTAAATCAAAGCCTGATTAGAAGACCCCAAAGCTTTTTAGCACAACTGCTCACTAGATTATAAAGGAGGTCATTACCTCCAAATTAGTTTAACGTGCTGTGACAGCACTTTTTGGGGCTTCAAATGCTCTGTTTCTTAAGCCACCTTTTGAGGGACAAGAGTAACATCTCTCCAATTCGGAACTTTGTCACGTAAAAAGTGAGGGCAGCAGAAATGCTAGTTTTTCTCTGCTCAGCCTATGTGTGTTGATTGCAGAATGAATTCCAAGCGGAACAAGCCTTTGGGGTTGTGGTCATCACCCCCATCCATAGGTGTACTGCCAGTCAGGTGATTGTCACCTAGAATAAATTATTTTTGTAAAGACGGATCTCTCACCACTAATGTATTTACAGTAAGGGGCATAGTGATCCCAAAAGAGCCTTTATCCCCTAAAGACATAATCCACCTCACACACAACACACACCTCATGTAAAATATCTCATAATCCTCAAGTTAGTTAGTGATTAACCTACAAATTATAATTAAGGGCTAGATTACGAGTGGTGAGCTAAAAGTTGCGCACAGGTGATAAGGGGTTTATAGAAGCTCTTTGTTTATCGGAAGTAGCTAGTATATTAAAGGTTAAAAGTAAACGTGTTGGCTTGAGCGCAATTGAATTTAATGCACGTCCAAATAACGTGACTTCAGAGATCTGGTTAACTGTTACACTTGACTAAAACGTTGCACAAAACACATCAAATATTCATTTAAAAGTATAGTACACTAATATTAACAATGTCTAATAAAAAATATTGAAAAAACTATTGCCTATAATAGTTATAAGAGCTCAAAGATATGAGGTCTCATGTGTTAGAAGAAAAAAAACAGACATGCAAAGGGCTTTAACATAGAGATACATACATATAAAAAAATGTATATATAGTATATGCATGTATATGTATTAATGTATTTATATGAATATATATGTATTTACTGAAATATATACGCACATATAAACACATAAATATATATGTATACATATATAGACATATATAAGTTCATTGGAGCCCTTTGCAGTCAATCAAGTAGCTAAAAAACATGATAAATCATATTTATGCAATATTCATATTTAATAAAGTGCTTATGTATTTACTGTAAACATTTCACATTCCAGTGTTTTTCACATAGGGGAATATGTTCTACTAGTCCTAAAGCCTGTGTACACAGGACATTTTTTGCAGTACAGCGGTTCCATCCCTTGCTCTCTCTATATATATCCCCCTCTCTCCCCCATCTTTTTTGCTCTCTCTCTCCTCCCTCTATTCTGCTCTCTCTCTCCCTCCTCTCTCTATTTTGCTCACTCCCCCACTCTTTTGATCTTTCTCCACTCTTTTGCTTTCTCTCTCTCCCCTCTCTTTTGCTCTCTCTCTCCCCCCTCTCTTTTTCTCCCTCTCTTTTGCGCTCTCCCCCCTCTCTTTTGCTCTATCAACCCCCTCTTTTGCTCTCTTTCTCTCTCCCCCTCTCTTTTGTGGTCTCTCTCCCTCTCTTTTGTTCTCTATCCCCCCTCTTTTCCTCTCTTTCTCTCTCCCCCTCTATTTTGCTCTCTCTATCCCCCTCTTTTGCTCTCTTTATCCCCCCTCTTTTGCTCTATCTCTCCCCCCTTTCTTTTGCTCTCTCCCCCTCTCTTTTGCTGTCTCTCTCCCTCTCTTTTGCTCTCTCTTCCCCCCTCTTTTGCTCTCTTTCTCTCTCCCCCTCTATTTTGCTCTCTCTATCCCCCCTCTTTTGCTCTCTTTATCCCCCCTCTTTTGCTCTCTCTCTCCCCTTTCTTTTGCTCTCTTTCCCCCCTATCTTTTGCTGTCTCTCTCCCCCTCTCTTTTGCTCTTTCTCTCCCCGTCTCTTTTGCTCTCTCACCCCCTTTCTTATGCTCTCTCTCTCCCCCTCTATTTTGCTCTCTTTTCCCCCTCTCTTTTGCGCTCTTTCCCCTCTATTGCGCTCTCCCCCCTCTCTTTTGCTCTCTCTCCCCTCTCTTTTGCTCTCTCTCTCCCCTTTCTCCCCCTCTCTTTTTCTCTCTCTCTCTCCCTCTCTTTATCTCCCCTCTTTTTCTCTCTCTTTCTCAATCCCCTTTCTTTAGCTCTCCCTTCCCCCTCTCTTTTGCTGTCTCTCTCCCTCTCTTTTACTCTCTCTATCCCCCCTCTTTTGCTCACTCTATCCCCCCTCTTTTGCTCTCTCTACCCCCCCTCTTTTGCTCTCTCTCTATCCCCCCTCTTTTGAGCTCTCACTCTCACATCTGCCCACACCACACCCGCCCCCGCCCGTGCCACGACTGGTCCCGTCCAGCCCCACCTGTGTCACATCTGACCCAACCCAGCTCCATCCGCATCATGCCCTGCCCCGCCCCGCCCCGTCATGCCCGGTTGGTCCCAGATGCCAGGTCAGTCTGTTGAAGGCCAGGTGTGTTTGTCCTCAAGTTGTCTCTACTGTGCATGACAGCTTTGGACAAACACACTTGGCCTTTTATACTATAGGATGTATTATAAAATAGATATTCCTATATATATCTTTATATACCTATTACTAGATCTGGTTAACTGTTACACTTGACTAAAACGTTGCACAAAACACATCAAATATTCATTTAAAAGTATAGTACACTAATATTAACACTGTCTAATAAAAAATATTGAAAAAAAATATTGCCTATAATAGTTATAAGAGCTCAAAGATATGAGGTCTCAGAAAAAAAGAAGACATGCAAAGGGATTTAACATAGTGATATATACATATAATAAAATGTATATATATGCATGTATATGTATTTATGTATTTATATGAATATATATGTATTTACAGACGTATACGCACATATGAACATATAAATATATATGTATACATATATAGACATATATAAGTGCATTGGAGCCCTTTACAGTCAATCAAGTAGCTAAAAAACATGAAAAATCATATTTATGCAATATTCATATGCTTATGTATTTACTGTAAATATTTCACATTCCAGTGTTTTTCACATAGCAGAATATGTTCTACTAGTCCTAAAGCCTGTGTACACAGGCCATTTTTTGCAGTACAGCGATTCCACCCCTTGCTCTCTCTCTATATCTCCCCTCTCTCTCCCCCTCTCTTTTGCTCTCTCTCTCCCCCTCTCTTCTGCTCTCTCTCTCCCCCTCTCTCTATTTTGCTCACTCCCCCACTATTTTGCTCTCTCTCCACTCTCTTTTGCTCTCTCTCTCCCCCCTCTCTTTTGCTCTCTCTCTCTCTCTCTCTCTCCCCTCTCCTTTTCTCCCTCTCTTTTGTGCTCTCCTCCCTCTCTTTTGCTCTCTCTATCCCCCCTCTTTTGCTCTCTTTCTCTCTCCCCCTCTTTTGTTCTCTCTCCCCCTCTCTTTTGTGGTCTCTCTCCCTCTCTTTTGCTCTCTCTATCCCCCCTCATTTGCTCTCTCTCTCCTCCCTTTCTTTTGCTCTCTCTCCCCCTCTCTTTTGCTGTCTCTCTCCCTCTCTTTTGCTCTCTCTTTCCCCCCTCTTTTGCTCTCTCTATCCCCACTCTTTTGCTCTCTTTCTCTCTCCCCCCTCTATTTTGCTCTCTCTATCCCCCCTCTTTTTCTCTCTCTATCCGCCTCTTTTTCTCTCTCTCCCCTTTCTTTTGCTCTCTTCCCCCCTTTCTTTTGCTGTCTCTCTCCCCCTCTCTTTTGCTCTCTCTCCCCCTCTCTTTTGCTCTCTCTCTCCCTCTCTTTTGCTCTCTCTTTCCCCCCTCTTTTGCTCTCTCTATCCCCACTCTTTTGCTCTCTTTCTCTCTCCCCCCTCTATTTTGCTGTCTCTATCCCCCCCTCTTTTTCTCTCCCTATCCACCTCTTTTGCTCTCTCTTTCCCCTTTATTTTGCTCTCTTCCCCCCCTTTCTTTTGCTGTCTCTCTCCCCCTCTCTTTTGCTCTTTCTCTCCCCCTCTCTTTTGCTCTCTCTCTCCCCCTATCTTATGCTCTCTCTCTCCCCCTCTCTTTTGCTCTTTTTCCCCCTCTCTTTTGCTCTCTCTCCCCCCTCACTTTTGGGCTTTCTCTCTCTCCCCTCTATTGCGCTCTCCCCCTCTCTTTTGCTCTCTCTCCCCTCTCTTTCGGTCTCTCTCTCCCTCTCTTTATCTCCCCTCTTTTGCTCTCTCTCCCCTTTCTTTTGCTCTCCCTTCCCCCTCTCTTTTGCTGTCTCTCCCCCTCTTTTTCTCACTCTATCCCCCCTATTTTGCTCTCTCTATCCCCCCTCTTTTGAGTTCTCTCTCTCACATCTGCCCATGCCACACCCGCCCCCTCCCATGCCATGCCTGGTTCTGTCCAGCCCCACCCGCGTCACGCCTGGCCCCACCCAGCTCCATTCTTGCCCCGCCCTACCCTGCCCCGCCCGGTCAGCCCCAGATGACAGGTCAGTCTGTTGAAGGCCAGGTGTGTTTGTCGTCGCGCTGCCTCTACTGCGCATGACAGCTTTGGACAAACACACTTGACCTTTTATATTATAGGATGTATTATTAAATAGATATTCCTATATATATATCTTTATATACCTATTACTATATTTATATACATATATATATATTTATAGATATATATTCTACCAAAAAAAACATAAAAAACATCAGATATGCATGGAAATATGTATTTAAGAATAAATACAACATATTCTACTATTTGAAGAACATTGAGATGTGATATATTCATATTTCATGACAGGTTAGCACATTTTGGTTAAAAGTGATCAGGTTTGCGTGTGATTCGGGTGTTATGTTTTTTTCACTTCTTTGGGCTCGTCGGGTTAGTACTCGGGTTAATTCCGTTTGCGTGCACTCGCAAACCTATAAATATGCTGTCGAAAGTAATATCATTCACCGACTGCTTCCAACGGCCCATTATAACTCAATTTCGGCAACAGGACTCCGGCTGACAAAAAGATTATCGTGTCCCATACAAAGTATGGGAAGCCACTAATCTTTAAACTATACCCAGTTTCCAATGCCTACTCAAACCATTACTACACTGTCGGAGGCTGCCAATACACTAACAAAAATTACACCCAGCTCAACTAGGTGTAAAACAGGAAAAAGGTGCTCTTTGAGACCTTTTTTCCATTGAAATCTAACCCGACACTTCAAAACCCCTCTATCTGCCATCCCCCCAACATTGCGACTTATAACAAATGTATTAACCACTAAACCACCATGCCCCCACATCGCAAAGTACCTATTTAATATATTAACCCCTAATCCACCACCCCCCCACATCGCAACTTATAATAAATGTATTAATCTCTAAACCGCCATGCCCCACAATGCAAACTATCTATTAATTCTATGAAACCCCTAATACACCATGCCCCCAAAATGCTAACTATCTATTAAATCTATTAACTCCTAATCCGCCATGCCACCACAATGCAAACTATCTATTAAATTTATTAACCCCTAAACCGCCAAACCCCACAATGCAAATAACTAATCACTAAGCCCCCTAACCTAACACCCCCTAAATTAACCCCATTATATAAATTAAAATAATCCTAAATTACAATTAAAATAAAAGAGCTAACATTACTTAAAAAAAAACAAAAAAAAACAAGTATTAGATTAGGGGTGTTTTTATTTTGGGGGGGCTTTTTTATTTTTAGGATTAATTTTTTAATTTTTGATCATTTTGTTTATTATTTTATGTAATGTTAGACTTTTTTATTTTCTGTAATTTTAGCTTAATTTAAACTTTTTTTAAGTTATGTTAGGTTTTTTATTTTATTTGTAATTTAGGATTATTTTAATTTATGTAATGGGGTTAATTTAGGCAGTGTTAGGTTAGAGGGCTTAGTAATTAGTTATTTGAATTGTGGGGTTTAGGGGTTTATAGATGTATTAGGTTAATTGTGATGTGGGTTAATGGTGGATTAGGGGTTAATAGTTTAAATAGATAGTTTGCGTTGTGGGGGCATTGCATATTAGGGGTTAGTTATTTAAATAGCTAGATTGCTTTGTGGGGGGATGGCTGTTTAGGGGTTAATAACTTTGATCGATAATTTGCGGTATGGGGGTTGGCAGATTAGGGGTTAATACATTAGTTATTGCGGTGGGGGGTTGCGGTTGAGAGGTAGATATTGTGCATGCGTTAGGAGTTTGATTTGATTTTAACAGAAAACAACAGGTAAAATATACGACACCACACTTGTATTCGGCACCGTATATGCGATTGAGTGTAGTGTAAGGTCGGGTTACCATAGTAACCTATTAATGTTTTAGAAATCCAGCATCAGGTGGAAGCGTTAACACAACAAAGCAGTAACCTTTTCAATGGAAACCTGGTACTAAAAACACAACAAAGCGGTAACCTTTTTAATGGAAACCTGGTACTAAAATGAAACCGTAAATTACTTTTAGCTGTCGGCCGCTTCAATAGCTTACGGCTCCATTTTTGACAGCTCGATGGAAGCAAGCTCTAAAATATTTGAATAATCTGGTATTTTGAATGAATATTTATAAAGTTTTATATTGTAAACAGCTCTGCAAAAGTTAAAATTTACACAAACACATAAACATTTAAAAGTTTTAATGTACAGGAAACATGCAATTAATCATTTTCTTTATAAATACAATTACATTTATAAACATGAAATGCTGCTTAGTTTATTATATAGAAGAAAGTAAAATAAAAGTGAACTTTTCAAAACCATCAAATCAAGCACATAAATGTAATTTTGGTCACAGTATATGAGTAGAGACATTACAAACGTGTAAGTGAGCAGTGAAATTGTTGTTATCATGGAAACAAGATGCACATGTGTGAATTGTTTTGCAATCCGAAACTATGTTTACTTTAATTTAGAACAGCTGCTGCTTTTGACACCATTTGTTGACGTTCTTGTAGGAGATGAACAGATAAGGAAAAATCTATAAAGGGCATAAGGTGTTAAGATCATCGCCTGCTGTCAACTAATGTTCATTTGAGTTTGAAGGATTGTAACACTACAAATTACATTTTGGTATGGTCAGTAGAAACATACTGCCAAATCAATAGAAAAACAAAGGCTAATATCAACTCAAATGTTTATTTCTCTTAGAGATGTCAATCAAAGTAATAAAGAAAGAAAAAAAAACTTACCCTGTTTTTGCAAAGTTTGCCCAATATCTCATAATA
Organism: Bombina bombina; assembly: GCF_027579735.1. NCBI lineage: Eukaryota > Metazoa > Chordata > Amphibia > Anura > Bombinatoridae > Bombina > Bombina bombina. The sequence goes on from NC_069502.1 coordinate 355,876,903, forward strand.
CTTCTACTCAACATTTCTTCTGCTTTTGTATAATTAAGTTTTCTGTGCATTGGAATCCCAAATACAAATTCAATTTCATATCCATGGATTACTCCCATCCATTCCGGCCATGCAACCTTGGAAGATCTATGGTTAAACAAATACAAATAGGCATTGTTTCCTAATTCAGAATTCCTTTTTGTGAATTCAATCAATGGGCATTTAAAATTGTAATCCCCAACAATGTCTTCCATGGCATCACGATTGTGTGCAAGATTCTTTTCATCTTCCCAGTTTGTATAATGAAAAACTATTGAGTCAATTGCAAGATCTGTTGCTTTGGGAAAGGCAGTTTTGATACTCTCTTGAAATTGAGTCCTGTTTATAAAGCTTTCATGATCTTTACTAAATCCTGGTATTTGATACACTAGAAAATATGACCCTTCATCTTTGTTAACTCCAGTTAAAATCTGTGTATTTTTCTTAATTTGTCCAAGTTCCAAAAGTATTTCTGGCATTTCTGTAAGAAAATCTCCATCAACGGCTGGAGGAAAATTAATTGTTATTAATGTTTCCTGTGTTAGAACAGAAAAAGCTTTTTCAATAATTTCTTGAGGAGTCTTATTCCTAAGGCAAGCAATTATTTCAGTTTCATTCCTATTCGAGCAGCTCAGGAGATCTGACAATTGCATAGCCCTGTTATGAGCTTCCTCTTTGCTTACTGCACCCCAAGGTGCATTACCAGTGCCACTTTGCATAATAGCTCTTGTAAAAAAATGGTGACTTTTTTGAGAAAGTAAATGATAACTTACTGAACCTGCACCAGCACTTTCTCCAAAAATGGTTATACTCTTTGGGTTGCCACCAAATGCAGCTATGTTCTCATACACCCATTGTAGAGCTAGTCTCTGGTCAAATAAACCTGCATTACCTGGTGCTTCTGGGTTTCCTGGAAAAGACAAAAATCCTAATGCTCCTAACCTGTAGTTCAAGGACACTACAATTACACGCTCTGTTCGAGCCAAAAACTTGCCATCATATACATCCAACGAAGATGCCCCAGTTTCAAAGCCCCCACCATAAATCCAGACCATAACACTTGCATTTCTTGGTTTTGGTGCAGGTATCCATATATTAAGGTACAAACAATCTTCACTTAATTCAGTGTTTGGATTCCACATTTCAGCACCAGAAAATTCAGGAAAAGCCTGGTCAACATACTGATAGCAAGAGTTTGCATGTTTTGAAGCATTCCACACTTCTGACCAAGGTTTAGGAGGAACTGGTTTTTTAAACCTTAAGGCACCAGTTGGTGGTTCTGCATATGGAATACCAAAGAAAGCTGTGATTATCCCAGAGAATACAGATATTTGTATCCCTTTAACTTTCCCGTATTTGGTATTGACAATGTCCACATCTTCATCACCTTTAGAGTTCATGCAAAATATACAAACTACAGTAAAGCAGGTGACAATTATATTCCTTCCACTTGTTAGATTGCACCACATACCTGAAAACTGAAACAAACAATACTTATTTATAAGCATATATACCTGATAATAATATATATATACCGTAAATCTACATAAGTATATATACACACAAACATTATGCATTTGTATATATTTATAGCGTTAGCTTTAATATGACCAAAATATTAAATTCTACAATTTAAAATACAGTAAATGTACTATTTTATACATTTGAAACATAGAGAAATCAATATATAGGTTTACATTGCAAAACATTTTTTCAAAAAATTCAAGTTTGTATTCCATGGGCTTCAAGATTTTTATCATGCTTCATGTATTTATTTATGTATGTATGTATGTTTGTATTGTTACACATTTATCATATTTAAGACATCTAAATTTAAGAATACTCTAATGAATCATTTGGGGATGTTAATATTTGTAATTTCTTTAATGTATATATCTAGTTTAATGCAATTAGATGGATTTATCTAGTATCAAAATATGTTTTATTATTCTAAAAATAATAATCATTTGCTATACTATGAACAAAGCATAAATTAACGTACTCAGGCTCTCAAATAACATTGGTTAGCACATATATATTTATATATATATATTCAGTTTAGTTCATTTGTTTTTATCAAAGCAACTATTTTTTTAATTGTTAATTCTATTTTGTCAGTACTTCAAACACTACTTTACAGAATGAATATTTTTTTTAATTAATTTGAAAAAAAAATGTGGAGGTATTTTTCTAGTTCATTTGAAAATCATTTAAAATACTTTTAACCATGTAATTTTCTATAGGCTCTGCACAGTGTTAACTTCCTTAATATAAGGCATTGAGATCATTTGATAGCAGTGTTCCAGTTTCTTTTATAGAAGTTTGTCTATGCATTTTAATTCAACAGTCTTGACCTCTTGAAAACTCATTATGGATTCCTTCAAATGGTATATCTTTGGTGGTGACATGGCTGTTTTTAAATGTTAAAGTTCTTACAATTGCGTGTTAACATGTTAATAAACATTTCCTAGTTTAATTAAAATCTAAAAAGAAAGTTCAAATGATACATTAAAAATTAGATCCAGTAAAGAGCTAAAAGAAGATAATCAGAAAGTCAATTTATAACAGCAATTACGTGTTTGGATGTTTAAGAAAAATGCTATTAAATCAACCTTATTGATTCAATTAGCTGTCATCTTTTACACTGACCGAGAATATTGCTTAGAGGTCTGGAAAGTCTCTGCAACCCCCCCCCCCCCCCCTTGAAAAGCCTTAATACTTATACATTTTGTGTGTTTAACCAAATATTTTGGTTATATTGTGCTGTATATGTCAGTTTTTTGCAGCATCTTCTTTTAGAATTAAGTAGGCACAATAGTTTGTTATTACTGATATTATGAAACCGTAGATGTTTAGAAATAATATCTAAAGTTCTGTTTTGTATATACATTGACAAAAACAATTAAAATACATGAAACAATTATCCTCTTGATTCTCTTCACCTTAATTCTTATTTTTTTTCTCTTTTTCCTTAGAGTAGATTATTTAACATAACCAAAACAAAAATCTATTCTACATATGAAAGAGCATCAGCTAAATATACTAAACTTTGTATGACATGAAAAGGGTAAATAAATGCTGTTTTAAACTACTGTTTCCTACAATACAACATAAGATTTAGTTATAGCTTTACAAAGATCATGAAAATGTTTTATACTTGTATTTAAACAACGTGTTTATGCTTATAGAGCTACATATTTGTAATTACCATAGTAATCCTTGCATAGTAATAACTGGTTTTATACTGAAGTCAGATGCACTAAACCTAAAAAAGAAGTTATCATTCACTATGCAATAGTGTTAGATGTTTTGACTGTATATGGAATCATACAAAGCTATGTTTAGGAGATAATTTTGTAACAAATAAATCAGTAAAACTTTTTTGCTATAAAATATTTCAGTGTTATGTGCAGCACTAATGTTTTGTGCTGGCCATATATTACTCTCATTTAGAAATACATTTTATGATTTCTAGAAATCAGGCAAGTTTAAAAGCAATGAATGCAACTCAACACATTTTTTATGACTACAAATATAACAACATTTATTACAATTTAGTAATTTGTTTTATTTTGTTTTAGAACCCATAAACTAAACATACTGGTGTGGGAGCACAGTGTTTCTATGATTAGGAAAAACAAATCTGAAATAAGGCAGCTATTAAAAATTCACATACACAGTCATATACTTTAGGTACATAGATAAATATAAATATGTTCACTTTTAATAACATTATTCTTTAACTGTATCTGCTTTACAAATTATTTTTAAGTTCATTATGTTTAATAAGATAATGTGTATGTGATGATTTATTTCCCATTTTCCACACTATACATTTAAAGATGCATATCTCTTTATTTACATCAGTCTTAGGAAAAAAATACTGGTATTGTCTGCGTTCAACAACAGGACAACACATATATTTTGCTACAGTCCTTGTTCCCCCCAATCAATACAGCCCATTCAATAATAAGAAATGCAAATTAATTTGTAATAGTACAGAAATGTGTTGTAGTTAAATCAGCCTGCACTGTAAGATTCTGTATGTACTGTTTTATGTATAGTTGTTTTTAATCCATTCATAGTAAAACTTAACAGGAATAAAAAGCTGCAATAAAAGATATATAGAAAAAAAACACTTACCGGTATTAATTTTTACAAAGTTAGAAAGAGTGATGATCTTTCGTTCTTCACTGAGTAGTTGTAGTACATCTGCTGCTCAGTTCTGTAAATTGGATAGTCCAGACATTAATAGAAACTGCCTCTGAATTAAGGCTCGCGAGACTTGGCAGCAGCAACTTGATCTGTAAACAGTCAAACTTTACCATTTCACATCTGTTTAACAAATAGGTCTTAATTTGAAAAGATATATTTAAAGTTAGATGAAAAAAATAACAAACAAACAAACAATTGTATTATAATTATCTTAAGCCTTAAGGTATAAAATTGTATCTGCATCAAAATGTCTCATTTTTGAACAGCAAAGGTAAAAGTTTCTAATAAAAATAATTATACAACTTTTTGAATAACAATATAGTCTATCTATATATCTATCTATCTATCTATCTATCTATCTATCTATCTATCTATCTATCTATCTATCTATCTATCTATCTATCTATCTATCTATAATCTATCTTTCTGTCTGTCTATCATCTATTCATTATCTATCTACCAATCTATCTTCTATCTATCTATCTATCTATCTATCTATCTATCTATCTATCTATCTATCTATCTATCTATCTTTCTATCTTTTAATATGCATATTTATCAAACTGGTATAATGTATGTCTCTTGTTATTACATTAGCTTCTTAAGAGCAAATAATGAGTCACTTTTGTTTCTACTGCATTTACTTTTCATGTTTGTTAGCTGACTTATTACACCTATTCATTAAGCATGTTTGTTACAAAATGTAATGGTGTAAAATATATGTATTTATCATTCTTGAGTTTATATAGTGTTTTACAATTCTCTTAAAGGGACATGAAACCCAACACATTTCTTTCATGATTCAGATAGAGAATGCAATTTTAAACAAATTTACAATTTACTTCTATTATTTAATTTGCTTCCTTCTCTTGTTATACTTTGCTGAAAGGTTTATCTAGACAAGCTCAAGAGCAGCAGTGAACCTATGTCCTAGCTGTTTATTGGTGGCTGCACATATATATTGATTGTGATTGGCTCCCCCATGTGTTCAGTTAGAAACCAGTAGTGCATAGCTGCTCCTTCAACACATGATTCCAAGAGAATGAAACAGATTAGATAATAAAATAAATTAGAAAGTTGTTTAAAATTGTATTCTCTGTCTGAATCATGAAATACATTTTTAGGGTTTAATGTCCCTTTAAGTATCACAATGACTGAGATTTAACACAATTTGGTAAGAATTTCTATACCTTCAAATGAGCAGTAAACACCTTGTAATTGAAATACATTTATGTTGTGTTGCTATATAATAACATATCAGCCAAGTCTTAACATTTTTTTAAACAAGTTAACATGCAGATTGCCTACTGCAATTATTCTTCAATAGCTAAACTCCACTCACCATTTGCCTTATTTGGAGGAGCCAATCTGTACTTTATTCTTCTGACTACAAGCCTAGCCATGGTTATAATGTTTGTATAAAGTCAAATGTTTTGCAGTTTTTACTTGAGAAAGCCAATTAAGAACATATATGTTGCAGGGTTAGCATTGAGAGAAGTCAGCAGGATGCATGTCAAGTTCTGAGGATTAGAAATTGCTTCATTTTCAGAGCTATATTACATGAAAAGGTGGCAGAATAAATAATGATAGTATGTTCTATTAGAGTATGTTGTTTCTTTACACATAACTGAACATTTCCTATAAAAATCTTAAGGTGTTTATTGTCCCTTTAAATCTAGCCATAACTAACCTTCTCTGCATTGTTACTGCTGCTGTGCATACAATTATAATACCCTACATTATGTTCCATTAACTAGTTTCTTATAAAATACTTCTTTATTTGATTCTCCAAAATGAAAATCTGAGTAATAACATTCCCACTAACTTGAAAAAAACAATAAAACTGGTAATCAACATATAAACACTAATTCCAAATATACTAGATAGTTACCTTGGTTAGCTTCAAACGGAAGCAGGCATTGATATTACAATAAAAAACAGACACACAAACCAAAAAAAAAAAAAAAAAAAAAAAAAAAAGAATGCAGTGAAAAGTGCACTTAAAAACCAATGGAAAAATATAGCTGCAAGCAGCGATAGAGGTGGCCATGCGCATCGACATTGCAATGACATACAAGCAGCTATGTCACAATATAAAGCTTTATAGAGGTTTTTACAATTCTAACATTAGCAGTTGGAAAGAAAACACCTTTTCAAAATTTTTGCGTTTTTCAAGATGGCTGCCCCACCATATGATTAATACTTTCATCACTATCAGATTTAACTATAGGTGACAATATATGGTTATACAGCAAATTTCACAGCTTTAACATAAGCGGTTGGAAAGAAAACACATTTTCGAAATTTTCTCATAAACCAATATGGCTGCCACAGCTTGTGACCAATTCCTTCAACATGAATAACTGTGACTCTAGGTCACAATATAAGGTTATATAGCAAGTTTCACAGTTCTAACAGAAGCAGTTGCAGAGAAAATAGGTTTTCAAAATATTCGCATAAAACAAAATGGCTGCCAGATTTTATGATATACAGCCTCCATATTATGCACAATAATTGTCACCATAGATCTCAATAAACATGGCAAAAATAAAGCATTTTTGTAAAACGGTTTTTGTTTTATTATTAATTTAAAAATATCATTAAGCGTTTTTGAACAATTCAAAATGGCTGCCAAACCACATGACATATCAACTTCTCTTGAACAAATCTGAATGTTAGTCATAAGCTAACTCTGTAAACAAAATTTCAAATCTGTGCCATAAGCAGTTTCGGAGAAGAAGATTTTTGTAGTTTTTAAAAAAAGCGCATACAAAACAAAATGGCTGCCAAGCTATGCGTTGTATGGCTTTCAAATTGCACATACTAATGCTCACTATAGACCTCTACAATTTGCATTAGTTTCATGAAAATTGGCAAATGTTTTATTTTACGAAGGCGACTGTGCAGTGCGAATTTTGACTGAAATATTGTCTTTGAGGGTTATGACTATGTGTAATCATGTGTCTATTACACTGTAATATTGTTAAATATTGTAAAATTAATGCATAAAATGCAAATTTACGCAATTAAATGTCGATAAAAAGGTTAATCTCTCACGACAGCCATGTTTATTAAGGAAAAAAATCACAGTTTGAACAAACTTGTTAGAGGACGTTGCAAGGAGTATATATGCAAAATTGTGCTTTACTGTACTAAGCAATTTAAGAGAAGAAGATGTTTAAAGATTTTCAGAAAATGCAAGATGGCTGCTACATCATGTGACCAAGGCACTTCTGTTGAGCAATGGCAAATCTAGGTCATAGCAGCACTGAGCAAAGCAAGTTTTAACGTTGTAACATAAGCAGTTCCAGAGCTGAATATTTTTAAGCGTTTCTCGAAATTTGTCGCAAAAAACAAAATGGCTACCTAACCATATGACCTATGAGTTCAATGTTGCATGAGATGTAGCATTGCAATAGGGTGTACCAGCATACCTGATTTAAGGAGTTTAGCATAAGTAATTTGTGTTTTGTGAGCAATTGACTCAAAAGAGGCAGTATTGAATTACAAATAATTACAATAAACAGAAAACTGATATTGCTGCCGCATCATGTGACTGATTCTCTCCTAATGAGAAATTTTGAATCTAGGTCACAATATAAGACTGTACAGCAAATTTCACAGTTCTTACATAAGCGGTTGCCGAGAAAATAGACTTTCGAAATTTTCGCGTAAACCAAGATGGCTGCCCGATTGTAAGATATACAGCCTCCATATTAAGCACAATAGTGCTCACTGTAGATGTCAGTAAACATGGCAAAAATAAAGCATTTTTGTAAAACGGTTTTTGTTTTATTATTAATTTAAATATATTGTTAAGCAATTTTGAACAATTCAAAATGGCTGCCAAACCACATGACGTATCAACTTCTCTTGAACAAATCTGAATGTTAGTCATAAGATAACTCTATAAACAAAATTTCAAGTCTGTCCTATAAGCGGTTTCGGAGAAGAAGATTTTTATAGTTTTTAAAAAGGCACATACGAAACAAAATGGCCGCCAAGCTATGCAATGTATGGCTTTCAAATTGCACATACTAATGCTCACCATAGACCTCTACAATTTGCCGAAGTTTCATGAAAATTTGCAAATGTTTTATTTCACGAAGGCGACTGCGCAATGCGAATTTTAACTGCAATATTGTCTTTAAGGGTTATGACTAGGTGTAATCATGGGTCTATTACACTGTAATATTGTTAAATATTGTAAAACTAAGGTATAAAGTGCAAAATTACGCAATTATATGGCGATAAAAAGGTTAATGACTCACAGCAGCCATGTTGATTATGGAAAAATCGCAATTTTAACAAACTTGGTAGAGGACCTTGCAAGGAGCATATGTGCAAAATTGCGCTTTATTGCACTAAGCGGTTTAAGAGAAGAAGATGTTTAAAGATTTTCGCAAACTGCAAGATGGCTACTACATCATGTGACCAAGGCACTTCTGTTGAGCAATGGCAAATCTAGTTCATATCAGCAATGAGCACAGCAACTTTCAAAGTTGTAACATTAGCAGTTACAGAGATAAAGATTATTAAGCATTTCTCGAAAAAAGCAATATGGCTGCGTAACCTTATGACCTATGAGTTCAATATTGCATGAGATATAGCAGAGCAATAGGCTGTATCAGCATACCTGATTTCAAGAGCTTTGCTTTAGCAGTTCAAAAGTTATGGGCAATAGAAAAAGTGGCGGAATAATAATAATAATAAATATAGCTGCAAGCAGCGATAGAGGTGGCCACGCGCATCGCCTTTGCAATGGCATACAAGCTGTTAAGTCACAATATATAGCTATACTGCAAATTTCAAAGATTTAACAGAAGCGGTTGCAAAGAAATCACACTTTCGAAATTTTCGCGTAAACCAGATCATATGATATACAGCTTCCATATTATGCACAATAATTCTCACCATAGATGTCAATAAACATGGCAAAAATAAAGCATTTTTGTAAAACGGTTGTTGTTTTATTATTGATTTAAAAATATCGTTAAGCGTTTTTGAACAATTCAAAATGGCTGCAAAATCACATGACCTATCAACTTCTCTTGAACAAATCTGAATGTTAGTCAAAAGATAACTCTGTAAACAAAATTTCAAGTCTGTCCCATAAGCGGTTTTGGAGAAGAAGATTTTTGTTGCTTTTAAAAACAGTGTATACGAAACAAAATGGCCGCCAAGCTGTGCAATGTATGGCTTTCAAATTGCACATACTAATGCTCACTATAGACCTCTACAATTTTCAGAAGTTTTATGAAAATTTGCAAATGTTTTATTTCACGAAGGCGACTGCGCAATGCGAATTTTAACTGCAATATTGTCTTTGAGGGTTATGACTATGTGTAATCATGTGTCTTTTACACTGTAATATTGTTAAATATTGTAAAACTAATATATAAAGTGCAAAATTACGCAATTAAATGGCGATAAAAAGGTTAATGTCTCAAAGCAGCCATGTTGATTATGGAAAAATCGCAATTTTAACAAACTTGGTAGAGGACCTTGCAAGGAGCATATATGCAAAATTGCACTTTATTGCACTAAGCGGTTTAAGAGAAGAAGATGTTTAAAGATTTTCGCAAAATGCAAGATGGCTGCTACATCATGTGACCAAGGCAATTCTGTTGAGCAATGGCAAATGTAGGTCATAGCAGCACTAAGCACAGCAAGTTTCAGAGTTGCAACATAAGCAGTTCCAGAGCTAAAGATTATTAAGCAGTTCTCGAAATTTGTCGCAAAAAACAATATGGCTGCGTAACCTTATGACCTATGAGTTCAATATTGCATGAGATGTAGCAGAGCAATAGGCTGTACCAGCATACCTGATTTCAAGAGTTTAGCATAAGTAATTTGTGTTTTGTGAGCAATTGAATCAAAAGAGGCAGTATTGAATTATAAATAATTACGATAAAAATAAAACTAATATTGCTGCCGCATCATGTGACTGATTCTCTCCTAATTAGCAATTGTGAATCTAGGTCACCATATAAGTTTATACAGCAAATTTCACAGTTCTTACATAAGTGGTTGCATAGAAAATAGACTTTCAAAATTTTCGCGTAAACCAAGATGGCTGCTTGATCGTAAGATATACAGCCTCCATATTATGCACAATAGTGCTCACTATAGATGTCAATAAACATGGCAAAAATAAAGCATTTTTGTAAAACAGTTTTTGTTTTAATATTAATTTAAATATATCGTTAAGCAATTTTGAACAATTCAAAATGGCTGCCAAACCACATGACGTATCAACTTCTCTTGAACAAATCTGAATGTTAGTCATAAGATAACTCTATAAACAAAATTTCAAGTCTGTTCCATAAGCGGTTTCGGAGAAGAAGATTTTTATAGTTTTAAAAAATGGCGCATACGAAACAAATTGGCCGCCAAGCTATGCAATGTATGGCTTTAAAATTGCACATACTAATGCTCACTATAGACCACTATAATTTTCAGAAGTTTCATGAAAATTTGCAAATATTTTATTTCACGCCGGCGACTGCGCAATGCGTTTTTTAACTGCAATATTGTCTTTAAGGGTTATAACTATGTGTAATCATGTTTCTATTACACTGTAATATTGTTAAATATTGTAAAACTAATGTATAAAGTGCAAAATTATGCAATTAAATGGCGATAAAAAGGTTAATGTCTCACAGCAGCCATGTTGATTATGGAAAAATCGCAGTTTGAACAAACTTGGTAGAGGAACTTGCAAGGAGTATATGTGCAAAATTGTGCATTATTGCACTAAGCGGTTTAAGAGAAGAAGATGTTTAAAAATTTTCGCAAAATGTAAGATGGCTGCTACATCATGTGACCAAGGCACTTCTGTTGAGCAATGGCAAATCTAGTTCATAGCAGCACTGAGCACAGCAAGTTTCAAAGCTGTAACACAAGCAGTTCCAGAGATAAAGATTATTAAGCGTTTCTCGAAATTTGTCGCAAAAAGCAATATGGCTGCATAACCTTATGACCTATGAGTTCAATATTGCATGAGATGTAGCAGAGCAATAAACTGTACCAGCATACCTGATTTTAAGAGCTTTGCTTTAGCAGTTCAAAAGTTATGGGCAATAGAAAAAGTGGCGGAATAATAAAAATAATAAATATAGCTGCAAGCAGCGATAGAGGTGGCCATGCGCATCGACATTGCAATGGCATACAAGCAGCTAAGTCACAATATAAAGCTTTATAGAAGTTTTTACAATTCTAACATTAGCAGTTGGAAAGAAAACACATTTTCCAAATGTTTGCGTTTTTCAAGATGGCTGACCCACCAAATAATTAATACTTTCATCACGATCAGATGTAACTCTAGGTGACAATATATGGTTATACAGCAAATTTCACAGCTTTAACATAAGCGGTTGGAAAGAAAACACATTTTCGAAATTTTCTCGTAAACCAATATGGCTGCCACAGCTTGTGACCGATTCATTCAACATGAATAACTGTGACTCTAGGTCACAATATAAGGTTATATAGCAAGTTTCACAGTTCTAACATAAGCAGTTGCAGAGAAAATAGATTTTCGAAATATTCGCATAAAACAAAATGGCTGCCAGATCTTATGATATACAGCCTCCATATTATGCACAATAATTGTCACCATAGATCTCAATAAACATGGCAAAAATAAAGCATTTTTGTAAAACGGTTTTTGTTTTATTATTAATTTAAAAATATCGTTAAGCGTTTTTGAACAATTCAAAATGGCTGCCAAACCACATGACATATCAACTTCTCTTGAACAAATCTGAATGTTAGTCATAAGATAAATCTGTAAACAAAATTTCAAGTCTGTGCCATAAGCGATTTCGGAGAAGAAGATTTTTGTAGTTTTTAAAAAACGCGCATACGAAACAAAATGGCCGCCAAGCTATGCATTGTATGGCTTTCATATTGCACAAACTAATGCTCACTATAGACCTCTACAATCTGCAGAAGTTTTATGAAAATTTGCAAATGTTTTATTTCACGAAGGCGACTGCGCAGTTCAAATTTTTACTGAAATATTGCCTTTAGGGGTCATGACTATGTGTACTCATGTGTCTGCTACACTGTAATATAGTTAAATAGTGTAAACAAAATGCATAAAGTGCAAATTTACGCAATTAAACAGCGATAAAAAGGCGAATGGCTCATAGCAGCCATGTTGATTATGGAAAATTCGCAGTTTGAACAAACTTGGTAGAGGACCTTGCAAGGAGCACATGTGCAAAATTGCACTTCATTGCACTTAGCGGTTGCAGAGAAGAAGATGTTTAAAGATTTTCGCACAATTCAAAATGGCAGCTAGGTCATGTGACTAAATCACTTCTCTTGAACAAACTTTATTCTAGGTCAGTACAGCAGTACACACAGCAAGTTTCACAGCTGTAACATAAGCGGTTCTGGAGAAGAAGATTTTCAAGCGTCTGTTAAAATTTGAAGCAAAAAGCAATATGGCTGCTAGATCACATGACCTATGAGATTTATGTTGCATAGGATTATGCACAGCATAGATTTTTAGCATTGTGCCAAGTTTCATGAGTTTTAGAGTTATGCTGTTGTTTTTATAAGCACTTGAATAAGTGGCGGAATAATAATAATAAAAAAAAAAATAATAATAATAATAATAATCTTGACAATAACAATAGGTTGTCCTGCAACTTCGTTGCATGGCCACCTAAATATAGCTGCAAGCAGCGATAGAGGTGGCCATGCGCATCGACATTGCAATGACATGCAAGCAGCTAAGTCACAATATAAATCTTTATAGAAGTTTTTACAATTCTAACATTAGCAGTTGCAAAGATAACACATTTTCGAAATGTTTGCGTTTTTCAAGATGGCTGCCTCACTATATGACCAATACTTTCATCACAATCAGATGTAACTCTAGGTGACAATATATGGTTATACAGCAAATTTCAATGCTTTAACATAAGCGGTTGGAAAGAAAACACGTTTTCGAAATTTTCGCGTAAACCAATATGGCTGCCAAAGCTTGTGACCAATTCCTTCAACATGAACAACTGTGACTCTAGGTTACAATATAAGGTTATACAGCAAGCTTCACAGTTCTAACATAAGCAGTTGCAGAGAAAATAGATTTTCGAAATATTCGCATAAAACAAAATGGCTGCCAGATCTTATGATATACAGCCTCCATATTATGCACAATAATTGTCACCATAGATCTCAATAAACATGGCAAAAATAAAGCATTTTTGTAAAACGGTTTTTGTTTTATTATTAATTTAAAAATATCGTTAAGCGTTTTTGAACAATTCAAAATGGCTGCCAAACCACATGACATATCAACTTCTCTTGAACAAATCTGAATGTTAGTCATAAGATAAATCTGTAAACAAAATTTCAAGTCTGTGCCATAAGCGATTTCGGAGAAGAAGATTTTTGTAGTTTTTAAAAAACGCGCATACGAAACAAAATGGCCGCCAAGCTATGCATTGTATGGCTTTCATATTGCACATACTAATGCTCACTATAGACCTCTACAATTTGCAGAAGTTTTATGAAAATTTGCAAATGTTTTATTTCACGAAGGCGACTGCGCAGTTCAAATTTTTACTGAAATATTGCCTTTAGGGGTCATGACTATGTGTACTCATGTGTCTGCTACACTGTAATATAGTTAAATAGTGTAAACAAAATGCATAAAGTGCAAATTTACGCAATTAAACAGCGATAAAAAGGCGAATGGCTCATAGCAGCCATGTTGATTATGGAAAATTCGCAGTTTGAACAAACTTGGTAGAGGACCTTGCAAGGAGCACATGTGCAAAATTGCACTTCATTGCACTTAGCGGTTGCAGAGAAGAAGATGTTTAAAGATTTTCGCACAATTCAAAATGGCAGCTAGGTCATGTGACTAAATCACTTCTCTTGAACAAACTTTATTCTAGGTCAGTACAGCAGTACACACAGCAAGTTTCACAGCTGTAACATAAGCGGTTCTGGAGAAGAAGATTTTCAAGCGGTTGTCGAAATTTGTCGCAAAAAGCAATATGGCTGCTAGATCACATGACCTATGAGATTTATGTTGCATAGGATTATGCACAGCATAGATTTTTAGCATTGTGCCAAGTTTCATGAGTTTTAGAGTTATGCTGTTGTTTTTATAAGCACTTGAATAAGTGGCGGAATAATAATAATTAAAAAAAAAATAATAATAATAATAAATATAGCTGCAAGCAGCAATAGAGGTGGCCAAGCGCATTGCCTATGCAATGACATACAAGCAGCTAAGTCACAATATATATCTATAAAGCAAGTTTTTGCAGTTCTAAGTTAAAAAGTTGGAAAGAAAACACATTTTTGAAATTATTGCGTTTTTAAAGATAGCTGCCACACTATATGGTCAATACTTTAAGCATGAACAGATGTAACTCTAGGTCACATTATATGGTTATACAGCAAATTTCAAAGCTTTAACATAAGCGGTTGCAAAGAAAACACATTTTCGACGTTTTTGCGTTATTCAAAATGGCGGCCATACCATGTGACCAATACTTTCAACATGAACAGATGTAACTGTATGTCACAATATAAGGTTATACATAAAGTTTCACAGTTCTAACATAAGTGGTTGCAGAGAAAATAGATTTTAGCAAAAAACAAAATGGCTGCCAGAATATATGATATACAGTCTCCATATTATGCACAATAGTTGTCACCATAGATGTCAATAAGCATAGCAAAAATAAAGCATTTTGGTAAAACAGTTTTTGTTTTATTATTAATTTAAAAATATCGTTAAGCATTTTTGAGCAATTCAAAATGGCTGCCAAACAACATGACGTATCAACTTCTCTTGAACAAATCTGAATGTTAGTCATAGGATAACTCTATAAACAAAATTTCAAGTCTGTGCCATAAGCGGTTTCGGAGAAGAAGATTTTTGTAGTTTTTAAAAACAGCGCATTCGAAACAAAATGGCCGCCAAGCTATGCAATGTATGGCTTTCAAATTGCACATACTAATGCTCACTATAGACCTCTACAATTTGCAGAAGTTTCATGAAAATGTGCAAATGTTTTATTTCACGAAGGCGACTGCGCAGTGCGAATTTTAACTGCAATATTGCCTTTAGGGGTCATAGCTATGTGTAATCATGTGTCTGCTACACTGTAATATAGTTAAATAGTGTAAATATAATGCATAAAGTGCAAATTTACGCAATTAAACAACGATAAAAAGGCGAATTGCTCATAGCAGCCATGTTGATTATGGAAAATTTGCAGTTTTAAAATTCTTGGTAGATGACCTCGCAAAGAGTACATGTGCAAAATTGCGCTTTATTATACTTAGCGATTTCAGAGAAGAAGATGTTTAAAGATTTTTGCACGTTTCAAAATGGCAGCTAGATCATGTGACTAAATCACTTCTCTTGAACAAACTTTATTCTAGGTCAGTACAGCAGTACGCACAGCAAGTTTCAAAGCTCTAACATAAGCGGTTCAGGAGAAGAAGATTTTCAAGTGTTTGTCAAAATTTGTCGCAAAAAGCAATATGGCTGCTAGATCACATGACCTATGAGATTTATGTTGCACAGGATTATGCACAGCATAGATCTCTAGCACTATGCCAAGTTTCATGAGTTTTTGAGTTATGCTGTGGTTATTATAAGCATTTGAAAAAAACGGCGGAAAAATAATTATAATAATGATACAAGCAATAACAAATAATAATATAGCTGCAAGCAGCGATAGAGGTGGCCATGCGCATCGACTTTGCATTGGCATACAAGCAGCTAAGTCACAATATAAAGCTTTATAAAAAAAATTAAAATTCTAACATTAGCAGTTGGGAAAAAAACACATTTTCGAAAATTTTGCGTTTTTCAAGATGGCTGCCCTGCCATATGACCAATACATTCATCATGATCAGATGTAACTCTAGGTCACAAGATATTGTTTTACAGCAAATTTCACAGCTTTAACATAAGCGGTTGCAAAGAAAACAAATTTTCGAAATTATTGCGTAAACCAATATGGCTGCCACAGCTTGCGACCAATTCCTTTAACTTGAACAACTGTCATTCTAGGTCACAATATAAGGTTACTTAGCTAGTTTCACAGTTCTAACATAAGCAGTTGCAGAGAAAATAGATTTTCAAAATTTTTGGGCAAAACAAAATGGCTGCCTAATCATAGGACATACAGCCTCCATATTATGCACAACAGTTCTTATCATAGATGTCAATAAACATGGCAAAAATAAAGCATTTTTGTCAAACAGTTTTTGATTTATTATTAATTTAAAAATATCGTTAAGCATTTTTGAACAATTCAAAATGGCTGTCAAACCACATGACCTATCAACTTCTCTTGAACAAATCTGAATGTTAGTCATAAGATAACTCTGTAAACTAAATTTCAAGTCTGTGCCATAAGCGGTTTCGGAGAAGAAGATTTTTGTAGTTTTTAAAAACAGCGCATACGAAACAAAATGGTCACCAAACTATGCAATGTATGGCTTTCAAATTGCACATACTAATGCTCACTATAGACCTCTACAATTTGCAGAAGTTTTATGAAAATTTACAAATGTTTTATTTCATGATGGCGACTGCGCAGTGTGAATTTTTAATGCAATATTGCCTTTAGGGGTCATGACTATGTGTACTCATGTGTCTACTACACTGTAATATAGTTAAATAGTTGAAACATAATGCATAAAGTGCAAATTTACGCAATTAAACACCGATAAAAAGGCGAATGGCTCATAACAGCCATGTTGATTATGGAAAATTCGCAGTTTGAACAAACTTGGTAGAGGACGTTGCAAGGAGCACATGTGCAAAATTGCGCTTCATTGCACTTAGCGGTTACAGAGAAGAAGATGTTTAAAGATTTTCGCACATTTCAAAATGGCCGCTAGATCATGTGACTAAATCACTTCTCTTGAACAAACTTTATTCTAGGTCAGTACAGCAATACACCCAGCAAGTTTCACAGCTGTAACATAAGCGGTTCTGGAGAAGAAGATTTTCAAGTGTTTGTCGAAATTTGACGCAAAAAGCAATATGGCTGCTAGATCACATGACCTATGAGATTTATGTTGCATACGATTATGCACAGCATAGATCTCTAGCACTGTGCCAAGTTTCACAAGTTTTTGAGTTATGCTGTGGTTATTATAAGCATTTGAAAAAAACGGCGGAAAAATAATTTTAATAATACAAGCAATAACAAATAATAATATAGCTGCAAGCAGCAATAGAGGTGGCCAAGCTCATTGCCTATGCAATGGCATACAAGCAGCTAAGTCACAAAAATAGCTATAAAGCAAGTTTTTGCAGTTCTAAGATAAACAGTTGGAAAGAAAACACATTTTTGAAATTATTGCGTTTTTAAAGATGGCTGCTACACTATATGACCAATACTTTCAGCATGAACAGATGTAACTCTAGGTCACATTATATGGTTATACAGCAAATTTCAAAGCTTTAACATAAGCGGTTGCAAGAAAAACACATTTTCGAAGTTTTTGCGCTATTCAAGATGGCAGCCATACCATGTGACCAATACTTTCAACATGAACAGATGTATTTGTATATCACAATATAAGGTTATACATAAAGTCTCACAGTTGTAACATAAGTGGTTGCAGAGAAAATAGATTTTCGAAATTTTCGCAAAAAACAAAATGGCTGCCAGAATATATGATATACAGTCTCCATATTATGCACAATAGTTGTCACCATAGATGTCAATAAGCATGGCAAAAATAAAGCATTTTGGTAAAACGGTTTTTGTTTTATTATTAATTTAAAGATATCGTTAAGCATTTTTGAACAATTCAAAATGGCTGCCAAACCACATGACGTATCAACGTCTCTTCAACAAATCTGAATGTTAGTCATAAGATAACTCTATAATCATAATTTCAAGTCTGTGCCATAAGTGGTTTCGGAGAAGAAGATTTTTGTAGTTTTTAAAAACAGCGCATTCGAAACAAAATGACCGATAAGCTATGCAATGTATGGCTTTCAAATTGCACATACTAATGTTCACTATAGACCTCTACAATTTGCAAAAGTTTTATGAACATTTGCAAATGTTTTATTTCACGAAGGCGACTGCGCAGTGCGGATTTTTACGGCAATATTGCCTTTAGGGATCATGACTATGTGTACTCATGTGTCTGCTACACTGTAATATTGTTAAATAGTGTAAACATAATGCATAAAGTGCAAATTTACGCAATTAAACAGCGATAAAAAGGCGAATGGCTTATAGCAGCCATGTTGATTATGGAAAATTCACAATTTGAACAAACTTGGTAGAGGACCTTGCAAGGAGCACATGTGCAAAATTGCGCTTCATTGCACTTAGTGGTTGCAGAGAAGAAGATGTTTAAAGATTTTCGCACATTTCAAAATGGCAGCTAGATCATGTGATTAAATCACTTCTGTTGAACAAACTTTATTCTAGGTCAGTACAGCAGTACACACAGCAAGTTTCACAACTGTAACATAAGCGGTTCCGGAGAAGAAGATTTTCAAGCGGTTGTCGAAATTTGTCGCAAAAAGCAATATGGCTGCTAGATCACATGACCTATAGGATTTATGTTGCTCAGGATTATGCATAGCATAGATCTCTAGCATTGTGCCAAGTTTCATGAGTTTTTGAGTTATGCTGTTGTTATTATAAGCATTTGAAAAAAACGGCGGAAAAATAATTTTAATTAATACAAGCAATAACAAATAATAATATAGCTGCAAGCAGCAATAGAGGTGGCCAAGCGCATTGCCTTTGCAATGGCATACAAGCAGCTAAGTCACCATATAAATCGATAAACCAAGTTTTTACATTTCTAACATAAGCAGCTGAAAAAAATAAACATTTTCGAAATGTTTGCATTGTTCAAAATGGCTGCCATACCATATGACCAGTATTTTAAACATGAGCAGATGTAACTGTAGGTCAAAATATATGGTTATGCAGTGAATTTTACAGCTTTAACAAAAGCAGTTGCAGAGATAATAGATTTTCAAAATGTTCGCGTAAAACAAAATGGCTGCCAGATCATATGATATACAGCCTCCATATTATGCACAACAGTTCTCGCCATAGTAGTCAATAAACATGGCAAAAATAAAGCATTTTTGTAAAACGTTTTTTGTTTTATTATTAATTTAAAAATATCGTTAAGCGTTTTTGAACAATTGAAAATGGCTGCCAAACCACATGACATATCAACTTTATTTGAACAAATCTGAATGTTAGTCATAAGATAACTCTATAAACAAAATTTCAAGTCTGTCCCATAAGTTGTTTCGGAGAAGAAGATTTTTTTAGCTTTTAAAAACAGCGCATACGAAAATAAAATGTGTGCCAAGCTATGAAATGTATGGCTTTCAAATTACACACACTAATGCTCACTATAGACCTCTACAATTTGCAGAAGTTTTATGAAAATTTGCAAATGTTTTATTTCACGAAGGCGACTGCGCAGTGCGAATTTTGACTGTAATATTGCCTTTAGGGGTCATGACTATGTGTAATCATGTGTCTGCTGCACTGTAATATAGTTAAATAGTGTAAATATAATGCATAAAGTGCAAATGTATGCAATTTAACAACGATTAAAAGGCGAATGGCTCATAGCAGCCATGTTGAGCAATCTTGGTAGACGACCATGCAAAGAGCATATGTGCAAAATTGCGCTTCATTGCACTTAGCGGTTTCAGAGAAGAAGATGTTTAAAGATTTTCGCACATTTCAAAATGGCAGCTAGATCATGTGAATAAATCACTTCTCTTGAACAAACTTTATTCTAGGTCAGTACAGCAGTACTCACAGCAAGTTTCACAGCTGTAACATAAGCGGTTCCGGAGAAGAAGATTTTCAAGTGTTTGTCGAAATTTGACGCAAAAAGCAATATGGCTGCTAGATCACATGACCTCTGAGATTTATGTTGCATAGGATTATGCACAGCATAGATCTCTAGCACTGTGCCAAGTTTCATGAGTTTTTGAGTTATGCTGTGGTTATTATAAGCATTTGAAAAAAACAGCGGAAAAATAATTTTAATAATACAAGCAATAACAAATAATAATATAGCTGCAAGCAGCAATAGAGGTGGCCAGCGCTTTATTTTTGCAATGCCATATAAGTAGTTATGTCACAAAATAAAGTTATATAACAACTGTTTATAGTTCTAACATAAGCATTTGGAAAAAAAAACACATTTTCGAAATGTTTGTGTTTTTTTAAAATGGCTGCCACACCATATGACCTATACTTTCAACATGAACAAATGTAACTCTAGGTGACAATATATGGTTATACAGCAAATTTCACAGTTTTAACATAAGCGGTTTGAAAGAAAACACAGTTTCAAATTTTTTGCGTAAACCAATATGGCTGCCACAGCTTGTGACTAATTCCTTCAACATGAACAACTGTGACTCTAGGTCACAATATAAGACTGTACAGTAAATTTCACAATTCTTACATAAGCGGTTGCAGAGAAAATAGACTTTCGAAATGTTCGCGTAAACCAAGATGGCTGCCCGATCGTAAGATATACAGCCTCTATATTATGCTCAATAGTGCTCACTATAGATGTCAATAAACATGGCAAAAATAAAGCATTTTTGTAAAACGGTTTTTGTTTTATTATTAATTTAAATATATCGTTAAGTAATTTTGAACAATTCAAAATGGCTGCCAAACCACATGATATATCAACTTCTCCTGAACATATATGAATGTTAGTCATAAATTAACTCTATAAACAAAATTTCAAGTCTGTTCCATAAGCGGTTTCAGAGAAGAAGATTTTTATAGTTTTTAAAAATGGAGCATGCGAAACAAAATTGCCGCCAAGCTATGCAATGTATGGCTTTCAAATTGCACATACTAATGCTCACTATAGACCTCTACAATTTGCAGAAGTTTCATGAAAATTTGCAAATGTTTTATTTCACGAAGGCGACTGCGCAATGCGAATTTTAACTGCAATATTGTCTTTAAGGGTTATGACTATGTGTAATCATGTGTCTATTACACTGTAATATTGTTAAATATTGTAAAACTAATGTATAAAGTGCAAAATTACGCAATTAAATGGCGATAAAAAGGTTAATGTCTCACAGCAGCCATGTTGATTATGGAAAAATCACAATTTTACCAATATTGGTAGAGGACCTTCCAAGGAGCATACGTGCAAAATTGCGCTTTATTGCACTAAGCGGTTTAAGAGAAGAAGATGTTTAAAGATTTTTGCAAATTGCAAGATGGTTGCTACATCATGTGACCAAGTCACTTCTGTTGAGAAATGGAAAATCTAGGTCATAGCATCATTAAGCACAGCAAGTTTCAAAGTTGCAACATAAGCCATTCCAGAGCTAAAGATTATTAAGCAGTTCTTGAAATTTGTCACAAAAAACAATATGGCTGCGTAACCTTATGACCTATGAGTTCAATATTGCATGAGATGTAGCATTGCAATAGGCTGTACCAGCATACCTGATTTCAAGAGTTTAGCATAAGTAATTTGTGTTTTGTGAGCAATTGACTCAAAAGATCAAGTATTGAATTACAAATAATTACGATAAATATAAAACCGATATTGCTGCCACATCATGTGACTGATTCTCTCCTAATGAGCAATTATGAATCTAGGTAACAATATAAGACAGTATAGCAAATTTCACAGTTCTTACATAAGTGGTTGCAGAGAAAATAGACTTTCGAAATTTTCGCATAAACCAAGATGGCTGCCAAATCGTAAGATATACAGCCTCCATATTACGCACAATAGTGCTCACTATAGATGTCAATAAACATTGCAAACATAAAGCATTTTTGTAAAACGGTTTTTGTTTTATTATTAATTTAAATATATCGTTAAGCAATTTTGAACAATTCAAAATGGCTGCCAAACCACATGACGTATCAACTTCTCTTGAACAAATCTGAATGTTAGTCATAAGATAACTCTATAAACAAAATTTCAAGTCTGTCCCATAAGCGGTTTCGGAGAAGAAGATTTTTATAGTTTTTAAAAATGGCGCATACGAAACAAAATGGCCGCCAAGCTATGCAATGTATGGCTTTCAAATTGCACATACTAATGCTCACTATAGACCTCTACAATTTGCAGAAGTTTCATGAAAATTTGCAAATGTTTTATTTTACGAAGGCGATTGCGCAATGCGAATTTTAACTGCAATATTGTCTTTAAGGGTTATGACTATGTGTAATCATGTGTCTATTACACTGTAATATTGTTAAATATTGTAAATATAATGTATAAAGTGCAAAATTACGCAATTAAATGGCGATAAAAAGGTTAATGTCTCACAGCAGCCATGTTGATTATGGAAAAATCACAGTTTGAACAAACTTGGTAGAGGACCTTGCAAGGAGCATATGTGCAAAAGTGCGTGTCATTGCACTAAGCGGTTTAGGAGAAGAAGATGTTTGAATATTTTCGCAAAATGCAAGATGGCTGCCACATCATGTGACCAAGGCACTTCTCTTGAGCAATAGCAATTTTAGGTCATAGTAGCACTAAGCACAGCGAGTTTCAAAGTTGTAACATAAGCAGTTCCAGAGCTAAAGATTTTTAAGCGTTTGTCGAAATTTGTCGCAAAAAGCAATATGGCTGCCAGAGCATGTGACTTATGAGTTCAATTTTGCATGAGATGTAGCACAGCAACAGGCTGTACCAGCATACCTGATTTTAAGAGCTTTGCAAAAACAGTTAAGCAGTTATGGGCAATTGAATACAAAGCTTGGCGGAATAAAAAGAATAATAATAATAATAATAATAATAATAATAATAATAATAATAATCCGAACAATAACAATAGGTTGTCCTGCAACTTTGTTGCTGGCCACCTAATAATCTTGACAATAACAATAGGTTGTCCTGCAACTTCGTTGCATGGCCACCTAAATATAGCTGCAAGCAGCGATAGAGGTGGCCATGCGCATCGACATTGCAATGACATACAAGCAGCTAAGTCACAATATAAAGCTTTATAGAAGTTTTTACAATTCTAACATTAGCAGTTGCAAAGATAACACATTTTCGAAATGTTTGCGTTTTTCAAGATGGCTGCCTCACTATATGACCAATACTTTCATCACAATCAGATGTAACTCTAGGTGACAATATATGGTTATACAGCAAATTTCAATGCTTTAACATAAGCGGTTGGAAAGAAAACACGTTTTCGAAATTTTCGCGTAAACCAATATGGCTGCCAAAGCTTGTGACCAATTCCTTCAACATGAACAACTGTGACTCTAGGTTACAATATAAGGTTATACAGCAAGCTTCACAGTTCTAACATAAGCAGTTGCAGAGAAAATAGATTTTCAAAATATTCGCATAAAACAAAATGGCTGCCAGATCTTATGATATACAGCCTCCATATTATGCACAATAATTGTCACCATAGATGTCAATAAACATGGCAAAAATAAAGCATTTTTGTAAAATGGTTTTTATTTTATTATTAGTTTAATAATATCGTTAAGCGTTTTTGAACAATTCAAAATGGCTGCTAAACCACATGACATATCAACTTCTCTTGAACAAATCTGAATGTTAGTCATAAGATAACTCTATAAACAAAATTTCAAGTCTGTGCCATAAGTGGTTTCGGAGAAGAAGATTTTTTTAATTTTTAAAAATGGCGCATACGAAACAAAATGGCCACCAAGCTATGCAATGTATGGCTTTCAAATTGCACATACTTATGCTCACTATAGACCTCTACAATGTGCATAAGTTTCATGAAAAATTGCAAATGTTTTATTTCACGAAGGCGACAGCAAATTTCAAAGTTGCAACATAAGCAGTTCCAGAGCTAAAGATTATTAAGCAGTTCTCGAAATTTGTCACAAAAAACAATATGGCTGCGTAACCTTATGACCTATGAGTTCAATATTGCATGAGATGTAGCATTGCAATAGGCTGTACCAGCATACCTGATTTCAAGAGTTTAGCATAAGTAATTTGTGTTTTGTGATCAATTGACTCAAAAGAGGAAGTATTGAATTACGAATAATTACGATAAAAAATAAAACCGATATTGCTGCCGCATCATGTGACTGATTCTCTCCTAATGAGCAATTATGAATCTAGGTAACAATTTAAGACTGTATAGCAAATTTCACAGTTCTTACATAAGCGGTTGCAGAGAAAATAGACTTTTGAAATTTTCGCGTAAACCAAGATGGCTGGCCAATCGTAAGATATACAGCCTCCATATTACGCACAATAGTGCTCACTATAGATGTCAATAAACATGGCAAAAATAAAGCATTTTTGTAAAACGGTTTTTGTTTTATTATTAATTTAAATATATCGTTAATCAATTTTGAACAATTCAAAATGGCTGCCAAACCACATGACGTATCAACTTCTCTTGAACAAATCTGAATGTTAGTCATAAGATAACTCTATAAACAAAATTTCAAGTCTGTCCCATAAGCGGTTTCGGAGAAGAAGATTTTTATAGTTTTTAAAAATGGCGCATACGAAACAAAATGGCCGCCAAGCTATGCAATGTATGGCTTTCAAATTGCACATACTAATGCTCACTATAGACCTCTACAATTTGTAGAAGTTTCATGAAAATTTGCAAATGTTTTATTTCACGAAGGCGATTGCGCAATGCGAATTTTAACTGCAATATTGTCTTTAAGGGTTATGACTATGTGTAATCATGTGTCTATTACACTGTAATATTGTTAAATATTGTAAAACTAATGTATAAAGTGCAAAATTTACGCAATTAAATGGCGATAAAAAGGTTAATGTCTCACAGCAGCCATGTTGATTATGGAAAAATCGCAATTTTAACAAACTTGGTAGAGAACCTTGCAATGAGCATATGTGCAAAATTGCGCTTTATTGCACTAAGCGGTTTAAGAGAAGAAGATGTTTAAAGATTTTTGCAAAATTCAAGATGGCTGCTACATCATGTGACCAAGGCACTTCTGTTGAGCAATGGCAAATCTAGGTCATAGCAGCACTAAGCAGAGCGAGTTTCAAAGTTGTAAGATAAGCAGTTCCAGAGCTAAAGATTTTTAAGCGTTTGTCGAAATTTGTCGCAAAAAGCAATATGGCTGCCAGAGCATGTGACCTATGAGTTAAATTTTGCATGAGATGTAGCACAGCAATAGGCTGTACCAGCATACCTGATTTTAAGAGCTTTGCAAAAACAGTTAAGCAGTTATGGGCAATTGAATACAAAGCTTGGCGGAATAAAAAGAATAATAATAATAATAATAATAATAATAATAATAATAATAATCCGAACAATAACAATAGGTTGTCCTGCAACTTTGTTGCTGGCCACCTAATAATAATCCTGACAATAACAATAGGTTGTCTTGCAACTTCGTTGCATGGCCACCTAAATATAGCTGCAAGCAGCGATAGAGGTGGCCATGCGCATCGACATTGCAATGACATACAAGCAGCTAAGTCACAATATAAAGCTTTATAGACGTTTTTACAATTCTAACATTAGCAGTTGGAAAGAAAACACATTTTCAAAATGTTTGCGTTTTTCAAGATGGCTGCCCCACCAAATGATTAATACTTTCATCACGATCAGATGTAACTCTAGGTGACAATATATGGTTATACAGCAAATTTCACAGCTTTAACATAAGCGGTTGGAAAGAAAACACATTTTCGAAATTTTCTCATAAACCAATATGGCTGCCACAGCTTGTGAGTAATTCCTTCAACATGAACAACTGTGACTCTAGGTCACAATATAAGGTTATACAGCAAGCATCACAGTTCTAACATAAGGAGTTGCAGAGAAAATAGATTTTCGAAATATTCGCATAAAACAAAATGGCTGCCAGATCTTATGATATACAGCCTCCATATTATGCACAATAATTGTCACCAAAGATCTCAATAAACATGGCAAAAATAAAGCATTTTTGTAAAACGGTTTTTGTTTTATTATTAATTTAAAAATATCGTTAAGCGTTTTTGAACAATTCAAAATGGCTGCCAAACCACATGACATATCAACTTCTCTTGAACAAATCTGAATGTTAGTCATAAGATAAATCTGTAAACAAAATTTCAAGTCTGTGCCATAAGCGGTTTCGGAGAAGAAGATCTTTGTAGTTTTTAAAAAACGCGCATACGAAACAAAATGGCCACCAAACTATGCATTGTATGGCTTTCAAATTGCACATACTAATGCTCACTATAGACCTCTACAATTTGCAGAAGTTTTATGAAAATGTGCAAATGTTTTATTTCACGAAGGCGACTGCGCAGTTCAAATTTTTACTGCAATATTGCCTTTAGGGGTCATGACTATGTGTACTCATGTGTCTGCTGCACTATAATATAGTTAAATAATGTAAACATAATGCATAAAGTACAAATTTACGCAATTAAACAGCGATAAAAAGGGGAATGGCTCATAGCAGCCATGTTGATTATGGAAAATTCGCAGTTTGAACAAACTTGGTAGAGGACCTTGCAGGGAGCACATGTGCAAAATTGCACTTCATTGCACTTAGCGGTTGCAGAGAAGAAGAGGTTTAAAGATTTTCGCACAATTCAAAATGGCAGCTAGGTCATGTGACTAAATCACTTCTCTTGAACAAACTTTATTCTAGGTCAGTACAGCAGTACACACAGCAAGTTTCACAGCTGTAACATAAGCGGTTCTGGAGAAGAAGATTTTCAAGCGGTTGTCGAAATTTGTCGCACAAAGCAATATGGCTGCTAGATCACATGACCTATGAGATTTATTTTGCACAGGATTATGCACAGCATAGATCTTTAGCATAGTGCCAAGTTTCATGAGTTTTTGAGTTATGCTGTTGTTTTTATAAGCACTTGAATAAGTGGCGGAATAATAATAAAAAAAAAAAAAAAAATAATAATAATAATCTTGACAATAACAATAGGTTGTCCTGCAACTTCGTTGCATGGCCACCTAAATATAGCTGCAAGCAGCGATAGAGGTGGCCACGCGCATCGCCTTTGCAATGGCATACAAGCTGTTAAGTCACAATGTATAGCTATACTGCAAATTTCAAAGATTTAACAGAAGCGGTTGCAAAGAAATCACACTTTCGAAATTTTCGCGTAAACCAGATCATATGATATACAGCTTCCATATTATGCACAATAATTCTCACCATAGATGTCAATAAACATGGCAAAAATAAAGCATTTTTGTAAAACGGTTGTTGTTTTATTATTGATTTAAAAATATTGTTAAAGGGACAGTCAAGTCCAAAAAAAACTTTCATGTTTCAAATGGGGCATGTAATTTTAAACAACTTTCCAATTTACTTTTATCACCAATTTTGCCTTGTTCTTTTGGTATTCTTAGTTGAAAGCTAGATCTAGGAAGGCTCATATGATAATTTCTAAGCCCTTGAAGGCCGCCTCTAATCACATGCTTTTGTATTTGCTTTTCACAGCAGCGGAGAGCTAGTTCAGGTAAACCATATAGATAACATTGTGAGCACGCCCGTGGATTGTGGCAGACACTGCACTAATTGGCTAAAATGAAAGTCAATAGATAATAAATAAAATGTCATGTGATCAGGGGTCTGTCAGAAGATGCTTAGATACAAGTTAATCACAGAGGTAAAAAGTATATTATTATAACTGTATTGGTTATGCAAAACTGGGGAATGGGTAATAAAGGGATTATCTATCTTTTAAAACAACAAAAATTCTAGTGTTGACTGTCCCTTTAAGCGTTTTTGAACAATTCAAAATGGCTGCAAAACCACATGACCTATCAACTTCTCTTGAACAAATCTGAATGTTAGTCAAAATATAACTCTGTAAACAAAATTTAAAGTCTGTCCCATAAGCGGTTTTGGAGAAGAAGATTTTTGTAGCTTTTAAAAACAGTGTATACGAAGCAAAATGGCCGCCAAGCTGTGCAATGTATGGCTTTCAAATTGCACATACTAATGCTCACTATAGACCTCTACAATTTTCAGAAGTTTTATGAAAATTTGCAAATGTTTTATTTCACGAAGGTGACTGCGCAATGCGAATTTTAACTGCAATATTGTCTTTGAGGGTTATGACTATGTGTAATCATGTGTCTTTTACACTGTAATATTGTTAAATATTGTAAAACTAATATATAAAGTGCAAAATTACGCAATTAAATGGCGATAAAAAGGTTAATGTCTCACAGCAGCCATGTTGATTATGGAAAAATCGCAATTTTAACAAACTTGGTAGAGGACCTTGCAAGGAGCATATATGCAAAATTGCACTTTATTGCACTAAGCGGTTTAAGAGAAGAAGATGTTTAAAGATTTTCGCAAAATGCAAGATGGCTGCTACATCATGTGACCAAGGCACTTCTGTTGAGCAATGGCAAATGTAGGTCATAGCAGCAATAAGCACAGCAAGTTTCAGAGTTGCAACTTAAGCAGTTCCAGAGCTAAAGATTATTAAGCAGTTCTCGAAATTTGTCGCAAAAAACAATATGGCTGCGTAACCTTATGACCTATGAGTTCAATATTGCATGAGATGTAGCAGAGCAATAGGCTGTACCAGCATACCTGATTTCAAGAGTTTAGCATAAGTAATTTGTGTTTTGTGAGCAATTGAATCAAAAGAGGCAGTATTGAATTATAAATAATTACGATAAAAATAAAACTAATATTGCTGCCGCATCATGTGACTGATTCTCTCCTAATTAGCAATTGTGAATCTAGGTCGCCATATAAGTTTATACAGCAAATTTCACAGTTCTTACATAAGTGGTTGCATAGAAAATAGACTTTCGAAATATTCGCGTAAACCAAGATGGCTGCTTGATCGTAACATATACAGCCTCCATATTATGCACAATAGTGCTCACTATAGATGTCAATAAACATGGCAAAAATAAAGCATTTTTGTAAAACGGTTTTTGTTTTAATATTAATTTAAATATATCGTTAAGCAATTTTGAACAATTCAAAATGGCTGCCAAACCACATGACGTATCAACTTCTCTTGAACAAATCTGAATGTTAGTCATAAGATAACTCTATAAACAAAATTTCAAGTCTGTTCCATAAGCGGTTTCGGAGAAGAAGATTTTTATAGTTTTAAAAAATGGCGCATACGAAACAAAATGGCCGCCAAGCTATGCAATGTATGGCTTTAAAATTGAACATACTAATTCTCACTATAGACCTCTATAATTTTCAGAAGTTTCATGAAAATTTGCAAATATTTTATTTCTTCCCGGCGACTGCGCAATGCTTTTTTTAACTGCAATATTGTCTTTAAGGGTTATGACTATGTGTAATCATGTTTCTATTACACTGTAATATTGTTAAATATTGTAAAACTAATGTATAAAGTGCAAAATTACGCAATTAAATGGCGATAAAAAGGTTAATGTCTCACAGCAGCCATGTTGATTATGGAAAAATCGCAGTTTGAACAAACTTGGTAGAGGAACTTGCAAGGAGTATATGTGCAAAATTGTGCATTATTGCACTAAGCGGTTTAAGAGAAGAAGATGTTTAAAATTTTTCGCAAAATGTAAGATGGCTGCTACATCATGTGACCAAGTCACTTCGGTTGAGCAATGGCAAATCTAGGTCATAGCAGCACTAAGCACAGCAAGTTTCAAAGTTGCAACATAAGCAGTTCCAGAGCTAAAGATTATTAAGCAGTTCTCGAAATTTGTCGCAAAAAACTATATGGCTGCGTAACCTTATGACCTATGAGTTCAATATTGCATGAGATCTAGCATTTCAATAGGCTGTACCCGCATACCTGATTTAAAGAGTTTAGCATAAGTAATTTGTGTTTTGTGAGCAATTGACTCAAAAGAGGAAGTATTAAATTACAAATAATTACGATAAACATAAAACCGATATTGCTGCCGCATCATGTGACTGATTTTCTCCTAATGAACAATTATGAATCTAGGTCACAATATAAGACTGTACAGCAAATTTCACAGTTCTTACATAAGCGGTTGCAGAGAAAATAGACTTTCTAAATTTTCGCGTAAACAAAGATGGCTGCCCGATCGTAAGATATACAGCCTCCATATTACGCACAATAGTGCTCACTATAGATGTCAATAAACATGGCAAAAATAAAGCATTTTTGTAAAACGGTTTTTGTTTTATTATTAATTTAAATATATCGTTAAGCAATTTTGAACAATTCAAAATGGCTGCCAAACAACTTGACGTATCAACTTCTCTTGAACAAATATGAATGTTAGTCATAAGATAACTCTATAAACAAAATTTCAAGTCTGTCCCAGAAGCGGTTTCGGAGAAGAAGATTTTTATAGTTTTTAAAAATGGCGCATACGAAACAAAATGGCCGCCAAGCTATGCAATGTATGGCTTTCAAATTGCACATACTAATGCTCACTATAGACCTCTACAATTTGCAGAAGTTTCATGAAAATTTGCAAATGTTTTATTTCACGAAGGCGATTGCGCAATGCGAATTTTAACTGCAATATTGTCTTTAAGGGTTATGACTATGTGTAATCATGTGTCTATTACACTGTAATATTGTTAAATATTGTAAAACTAATGTATAAAGTGCAAAATTACGCAATTAAATGGCGATAAAAAGGTTAATGTCTCACAGCAGCCATGTTGATTATGGAAAAATCGCAGTTTGAACAAATTTGGTAGAGGGCCTTGCAAGGAGCATATGTGCAAAATTGCGGGTCATTGCACTAAGCAGTTTAAGAGAAGAAGATGTTTGAAAATTTTCGCAAAATGCAAGATGGCTGCCACATCATGTGACCAAGGCACTTCTCTTGAGCAATAGCAATTTTCGGTCATAGTAGCACTAAGCACAGCGAGTTTCAAAGTTGTAACATAAGCAGTTCCAGAGCTAAAGATTTTTAAGCGTTTGTCGAAATTTGGCGCAAAAAGCAATATCGCTGCCAGAGCATGTGACCTATGAGTTCAATTTTGCATGAGATGTAGCACAGCAATAGGCTGTACCAGCATACCTGATTTTAAGAGCTTTGCAAAAACAGTTAAGCAGTTATGGGCAATTGAATACAAAGCTTGGCGGAATAAAAAGAATAAATATAGCTGCAAGCAGCGATAGAGGTGGCCATGCGCATTGACATTGCAATGGCATACAAGCAGCTAAGTCACAATATAAAGCTTTATAGAAGTTTTTACAATTCTAACATTAGCAGTTGGAAAGAAAACACATTTTCGAAATTTTTGCGTTTTTCAAGATGGCTGACCCACCATATGACCAATACTTTCATCACGATCAGATGTAACTCTAGGTCACAAGATTTTGTTTTACAGCAAATTTCACAGCTTTAACATAAGCGGTTGGAAAGTAAACACATTTTCAAAATGTTCGCGTAAACCAATATGGCTGCCACAGCTTGTGACCAATTCCTTCAACATGAACAACTGTGACTCTAGGTCACAATATAAGGTTATACAGCAAGTTTCACAGTTCTAACATAAGCGGTTGCAGAGAAAATAGATTTTCGAAATATTCGCGTAAAACAAAATGGCTGCCAGATCATATGATATACAGCCTCCATATTATGCACAATAATTGTCATCATAGATGTCAATAAACATGGCAAAAATAAAGCATTTTTGTAAAACGGTTTTGTTTTATTGATAATTTAAAAATATTGTTAAGCATTTTTTGAACAATTCAAAATGGCTGCCAAACCACATGACCTATCAACTTCTCTTGAACAAATCTGAATGTTAGTCATAAGATAACTCTGTAAACAAAATTTCAAGTGTGGGCTTAAGCGGTTTCGGAGAAGAAGATTTTTATAGTTTTTAAAAACAGCGCATACGAAACAAAATGGCCACCAAGCTATGCATTGTATGGCTTTCAAATTGTACATACTAATGCTCCCTATAGACCTCTAAAATTTGCAGAAGTTTCATGAAAATTTGCAAATGTTTTATTTCACGAAGGCGACTGCGCAGTGCAAATGTTGACTGCAATATTGCCTTTAGGGGTCATGACTATGTGTAATCATGTGTCTGCTGCACTGTAATATAGTTAAATAGTGTAAATATAATGCATAAAGTGTAAATTTACGCAATTGAACAACGATAAAAAGGCGAATGGCTCATAGCGGCCATGTTAATTATTGAAAGTTCGCAGTTTGAACAATCTTGGTAGAGGACCTTGCAAATAGCACATGTGCAAAATTGAGCTTCAATGCACTTAGTGGTTTCAGAGAAGAAGATGTTTAAAGATTTTCGCACATTTCAAAATGGCAGCTAGATCATGTGACTAAATTACTTCTCTTGAACAAACTTTATTCTAGGTCAGAACAGCAATACACACAGCAAGTTTCATAACTGTAACATAAGCGGTTCAGGAGAAGAAGATTTTCAAGCGTCTGTTAAAATTTGAAGCAAAAAGCAATATGGCTGCTAGATCACATGACCTATGAGATTTATGTTGCACAGGATTATGCACAGCATAGATCTTTAGCATTGTGCCAAGTTTCATGAGTTTTTGAGTTATGCTGTGATTATTATAAGTATTTGAAAAAAAACGGCTGAAAAATAATTTTAATAATACAAGCAATAACAAATAATAATATAGCTGCAAGCAGCAATAGAGGTGGCCAAGCGCATTGCCTATGCAATGGCATACAAGCACCTAAGTAACAATATATAGCTATAATGCAAGTTTTTGCAGTTCTAAGATAAACAGTTGGAAAGAAAACACATTTTTTAAATTATTGCGTTTTTAAAGATGGCTGCCACACTATATGACCAATACTTTCAGCGTGAACAGATGTAACTCTAGGTCACATTTTATGGTTATACAGCAAATATCAAAGCTTTAACATAAGCGGTTGCAAAGAAAACACATTTTCAAAGTTTTTGCGTTATTCAAGATGGCGGCCATACCATGTTACCAATACTTTCAACATGAACAGATGTAACTGTATGTCACAATATAAGGTTATACATAAAGTTTCACAGTTCTAACATAAGTGGTTGCAGAGAAAATAGATTTTCGAAATTTTCGCAAAAATCAAAATGGCTGCCAGAATATATGATATATAGTCTCCATATTATGCATAATAGTTGTCACCATAGATGTTAATAAGCATGGCAAAAATAAAGCATTTTGGTAAAACGGTTTTAGTTTTATTATTAATTTGAAAATATCGTTAAGCATTTTTGAGCTATTCAAAATGGCTGCCAAACCACATGGCGTATCAACTTCTCTTGAACAAATCTGAATGTAAGTCATAAGATAACTCTATAAACAAAATTTCAAGTCTGTGCCATAAGCGGTTTCGGAGAAGAAGATTTTTGTAGTTTTTAAAAACAGCGCATTCGAAACAAAATGGCCGCCAAGCTATGCAATGTATGGCTTTCAAATTGCACATACTAATGCTCACTATAGACCTCTACAATTTGCAGAAGTTTCATGAGAATTTGCAAATGTTTTATTTCACGAAGGCGACTGCGCAGTACGACTTTTACCTGCAATATTGGCTTTAGGGGTCATAACTGTGTGTAATCATGTGTCTGCTGCACTGTAATATAGTTAAATAGTGCAAATATAATGCATAAAGTGCAAATTTACGCAATTAAACAACGATAAAAAGGCAAATCGCTCATAGCAGCCATGTTGATTATGGAAAATTTGCATTTTTAACAATCTTGGTAGATGACCTCGCAAAGAGTACATGTGCAAAATTGCGTTTTATTGCACTTAGCGGTTTCAGAGAAGAAGATGTTTAAAGATTTTCGCACATTTCAAAATGGCAGCTAGATCATGTGACCAAATCACTTGTCTTGAACAAACTGTATTCTAGGTCAGTACAGCAGTGCACACAGCAAGTTTCACAACTGTAACATTAACGGTTCCAGAGAAGAAGATTTTCAAGCGTTTGTCAAAATTTGTCGCAAAAAACAATATGGCTGCTAGATCACATGACCTATGAGATTTATATTGCATAGGATTATGCACAGCATAGATCTCTAGCACTGTGCCAAGTTTCATGAGTTTTTGAGTTATGCTGTTGTTATTATAAGCATTTGAAAAAAACGGCGGAAAAATAATAATAATAATAATAATAATAATAATAATAAAAATAATAATAATAATAATAATAATCTGAGCAAAAACAATAGGTGTCCAGCACTATAGTGCTTGGCCACCTAAATATAGCTGCAAGCAGCAATAGAGGTGGCCAAGCGCATCGCCTTTGCAATGGCATACAAGCTGCTAAATAACAATATATAAATATATAGCAAATTTCACAGCTTTAACTTAAGCGGTTGCAAAGAAAAAACATTTTCGAAATTTTTGCGTAAACCAATATGGCTGCCATAGCTTGTGACCAATTTTTGCAACATGAGCAACTGTGACTCTAGGTCACAATATAAGGTTACACAGCAAGTTTTACAGTTCTAACATAAGCGTTTGCAGAGAAAATAGACTTTCAATATTTTCGCGTAAACCAAGATGGCTGCCCAATCATAAGATATACAGCCTTCATATTAGTTTTTAAAAACAGCGCATACGAAACAAAATGGCCGCCAAGCTATGCATTGTATGGCTTTCAAAGTGTACATTCTAATGCTCACTATTTACCTCTAAAATTTGCAAAAGTTTTATGAAAATTTGCAAATGTTTTATTTCACGAAGGTGACTGCGCAGTGCAAATTTTTACTGCAATATTGCCTTTAGGGATCATGACTATGTGTACTCATGTGTCTGCTACACTGTAATATAGTTAAATAGTGTAAACATAATGCATAAAGTGCAAATTTACGCAATTAAACAGCGATAAAAAGGCGAATGGCTCATAGCAGCCATGTTGATTATGGAAAATTCACAGTTTGAACAAACTTGGTATAGAACCTTGCAAGGAGCACATGTGCAAAATTGCGCTTCATTGCACTCTGCGGTTGTAGAGAAGAAGATGTTTAAAGATTTTCGCACATTTCAAAATGGCAGCTAGATCAAGTGACTAAATCACTTCTGTTGAACAAACTTTATTGTAGGTCAGTACAGCAGTACACACAGCAAGTTTCACAGCTGTAACATAAGCGGTTCTGGAGAAGAAGATTTTCAAGCGATTGTAAAAATTTGTCGCAAAAAGCAATATGGCTGCTAGATCACATGACCTATAAGATTTATGTTGCACAGGATTATGCACAGCATAGATCTCTAGCATTGAGCCAAGTTTCATGAGTTTTTGATTTATGCTGTGGTTATTATAAGCATTTAAAAAAAACGGCGGAAAAATAATTTTAATAATACAAGCAATAACAAATAATAATATAGCTGCAAGCAGCGATAGAGGTGGCCATGCGCATCGACTTTGCAATGGCATACAAGCTGCTAAGTCACAATATATAGCTATACAGTAAATTTCAAAGATTTAAAATAAGCGGTTGCAAAGAAATCACATTTTCTAAATTTTCGCGTAAATCAATATGGCTGCCACAGCTTGTAACTAATTCCATCAACATGAACAACTGTGTATCTAGGTCACAATATAAGGTTATACAGCAAGTTTCACAGTTCTAACATAAGTGGTTGCAGAGAAAATAGATTTTCGAAATTTTTGCGTAAAACAAAATGGCTGCCAGATCATATAATATAAAGCCTCCATATTATGCACAATAGTTCTCAATATAGATGTCAATACACATGGCAAAAATAAAGCATTTTTGTAAACCGGTTGTTGTTTTATTAATAATTTAAAAATATCGTTAAGCGTTTTTGAACAATTCAAAATGGCTGCCAAACCACATGACGTATCAACTTCTCTTGAACAAATCTGAATGTTAGTCATAAGATAACTCTATAAACAAAATTTCAAGTCTCTCCTATAAGCGGTTTCGGAGAAGAAGATTTTTATAGTTTGTAAAAATGGCGTATACGAAACAAAATGGCCGCCAAGCTATGCAATGTATGGCTTTCAAATTGCACATACTAATGCTCACTATAGACCTCTACAATTTGCAGAAGTTTCATGAAAATTTGCAAATGTTTTATTTCACGAAGGCGATTGCGCAATGCAAATTTTAACTGCAATATTGTCTTTAAGGGTTATGACTATGTGTAATCATGTGTCTATTACACTGTAATATTGTTAAATATTGTAAAACTAATGTATAAAGTGCAAAATTACGCAATTAAATGGCGATAAAAAGGTTAATGTCTCACAGCAGCCATGTTGATTATGGAAAAATCTCAATTTTAACAAACTTGGTAGAGGACCTTGCAAGGAGCATATGTGCAAAATTGCGCTTTATTGCACTAAGCGGTTTAAGAGAAGAAGATGTTTAAAGATTTTCACAAAATGCAAGATGGCTGCTACATCATGTGACCAAGGCACTTCTGTTGAGCAATGGCAAATCTAGTTCATAGCAGGACTGAGCACAGCAAGTTTCAAAGTTGTAACATTAGCAGTTCCGGAGATAAAGATTATTAAGCGTTTATCGAAATTTGTCGCAAAAAGCAATATGGCTGCGTAACCTTATGACCTATGAGTTCAATATTGCATGAGATGTAGCAGAGCAATAGGCTGTACTAGCATACCTGATTTTAAGAGCTTTGCTTTAGTAGTTCAAAAGTTATGGGCAATAGAAAAAGTGGCGGAATAATAATAATAATAATAATAATAATAAAAAAAATAATAATAATAATAATAATAATCCTGACAATAACAATAGGTTGTCCTGCAACTTCGTTGCATGGCCACCTAAATATAGCTGCAAGCAGCAATAGAGGTGGCCAAGCGCATTGCCTATGCAATGGCATACAAGCAGCTAAGGCACAAAAATAGTTATAAAGCACGTTTTTGCAGTTCTAAGATAAACAGTTGGAAAGAAAACACATTTTTGAAATTATTGCGTTTTTAAAGATGGCTGCTACACTATATGACCAATACTTTCTGCATGAACAGATGTAAATCTAGGCCACATTATATGGTTATACAGCAAATTTCAAAGCTTTAACATAAGCGGTTGCAAAGAAAACACATTTTCGAAGTTTTTGCGCAATTCAAGATGGCAGCCATACCATGTGACCAATACTTTCAACATGAACAGATCTAACTGTATGTCACAATATAAGGTTATACATAAAGTTTTACAGTTCTAACATAAGTGGTTGCAGAGAAAATAGATTTTCGAAATTTTCGCAAAAAACAAAATGGCTGCCAGAATATATGATATACAGTCTCCATATTATGCGCAATAGTTGTCACCATAAATGTCAATAAGCATGGCAAAAATAAAGCATTTTGGTAAAACAGTTTTTGTTTTATTATTAATTTAAAAATATCGTTAAGCGTTTTTGAACAATGCAAAATGGCTGCCAAACCACATGGCGTATCAACTTCTCTTGAACAAATCTGAATGTTAGTCATAAGATAACTCTATAAACAAAATTTCAAGTCTGTGCCATAAGCGGTTTCGGAGAAGAAGATTTTTGTAGTATTTAAAAACAGCGCATTCGAAACAAAATGGCCGCCAAGCTATGCAATGTATGGCTTTCAAATTGCACATACTAATGCTCACTATAGACCTCTACAATTTGCAGAACTTTCATGAAAATTTGCAAATGTTTTATTTCACGAAGGCGACTGCGCAGTGCGAATTTTACCTGCAATATTGCCTTTAGGGGTCATAACTGTGTGTAATCATGTGTCTGCTGCACTGTAATATAGTTAAATAGTGTAAATATAATGCATAAAGTGCAAAGTTACGCAATTAAACAACGATAAAAAGGCGAATTGCTCATAGAAGCCATGTTGATTATGGAAAATTCGCAGTTTTAACAATCTTGGTAGATGACCTCGCAAAGAGTACATGTGCGAAATTGCGCTTTATTGCACTTAGCGGTTTCAGAAAAGAAGATGTTTAAAGATTTTCGCACATTTAAAAATGGCAGCTAGATCATGTGACCAAATCACTTCTCTTGAACAAACTTTATTCTAGGTCAGTACAGCAGTACACACAGCAAGTTTCACAACTGTAACATAAGCGGTTCCAGAGAAGAAGATTTTCAAGCGTTTG
This sequence comes from Bombina bombina, assembly GCF_027579735.1. Classification (NCBI taxonomy): domain Eukaryota; kingdom Metazoa; phylum Chordata; class Amphibia; order Anura; family Bombinatoridae; genus Bombina; species Bombina bombina. Next base: position 355,915,179 of record NC_069502.1, read on the forward strand.
TCAAAATTTCTCGCAAAAAACAATATGGCTGCTAGATCACATGACCTATGAGATTTATATTGCATAGGATTATGCACAGCATAGATCTCGAGCACTGTGCCAAATTTCATGAGTTTTTGAGTTATGCTGTTGTTATTATAAGCTTTTGAAAAAAACGGCGGAAAAATAATAATAATAATAATAATAATAATAAATATAGCTGCAAGCAGCAATAGAGGTGGCCAAGCGCATTGCCTATGCAATGGCATACAAGAAGCTAAGTCACAATATATATCTATAAAGCAAGTTTTTGCAGTTCTAAGTTAAAAAGTTGGAAAGAAAACACATTTTTGAAATTATTGCGTTTTTAAAGATAGCTGCCACACTATATGGTCAATACTTTAAGCATGAACAGATGTAACTATAGGTCACATTATATGGTTATACAGCAAATTTCAAAGTTTTAACATAAGCGGTTGCAAAGAAAACACATTTTCGAAGTTTTTGCGTTCAAAATGGCGGCCATACCATGTGACCAATACTTTCAACATGAACAGATGTAACTGTATGTCACAATATAAGGTTATACATAAAGTTTCACAGTTCTAACATAAGTGGTTGCAGAGAAAATAGATTTTCAAAATTTTCGCAAAAAACAAAATGGCTGCCAGAATATATGATATACAGTCTCCATATTATGCACAATAGTGGTCACCATAGATGTCAATAAGCATGGCAAAAATAAAGCATTTTGGTAAAACAGTTTTTGTTTTATTATTAATTTAAAAATATCGTTAAGCATTTTTGAACAATTCAAAATGGCTGCCAAACCACATGACTTATCAACTTCTCTTGAACAAATCTGAATGTTAGTCATAAGATAACTCTATAAACAAAATTTCAAGTCTGTGCCATAAGCAATTTCGGAGAAGAAGATTTTTGTAGTTTTTAAAAACAGCGAATTCGAAACAAAATGGCCGTCAAGCTATGCAATGTATGGCTTTCAAATTGCACATACTAATGCTCACTATAGACCTCTACAATTTGCAGAAGTTTCATGAAAATTTGCAAATGTTTTATTTCACGAAGGCGACTGCGCAATGCGAATTTTACCTGCAATATTGCCTTTAGGGGGCATGACTATGTGTAATCATGTGTCTGCTGCACTGTAATATAGTTAAATAGTGTAAATATAATGCATAAAGTGCAAATTTACGCAATTAAACAGCGATAAAAAGGCGAATCGCTCATAGCAGCCATGTTGATTATGGAAAATTTGCAGTTTTAACAATCTTGGTAGAAGACCTCGCAAAGAGTATATGTGCAAAATTGCGCTTCATTGCACTTAGCGGTTTCAGAGAAGAAGATGTTTAAAGATTTTCGCACATTTCAACATGGCAGCTAAATCATGTGACCAAATCACTTCTCTTGAACAAACTTTATTGTAGGTCAGTACGGCAGTACACACAGCAAGTTTCACAACTGTGACATAAGCGGTTCCAGAGAAGAAGATTTTCAAGTGTTTGTCAAAAGTTGTCGCAAAAAGCAATATGGCTGCTGGATCACATGACCTATGAGATTTATATTGCATAGGATTATGTACAGCATAGATCTCTAGCACTGTGCCAAGTTTCATGAGTTTTTGAATTATGCTGTTGTTATTATAAGCATTTGAAAAAAACGGCGGAAAAATAATAATAATAATAATAATAATAAAAATAATAATAATAATAATCTGAGCAAAAACAATAGGTGTCCAGCACTATAGTGCTTGGCCACCTAATAATAATAATAATAATAAAAATAATAATAATAATCTGAGCAAAAACAATAGGTGTCCAGCACTATAGTGCTTGGCCACCTAAATAATAATAATAATAATAATAATAATAAAAATAATAATAATAATCTGAGCAAAAACAATAGGTGTCCAGCACTATAGTGCTTGGCCACCTAAATATAGCTGCAAGCAGCAATAGAGGTGGCCAAGCGCATTGCCTATGCAATGGCATACAAGCAGCTAAGTCACAATATATAGCTATAAAGCAAGTTTTTGCAGTTCTAAGATAAACAGTTGGAAAGAAAACACATTTTTGAAATTATTGCGTTTTTAAAGATGGCTGCCACACTATATGACCAATACTTTCAGCATGAACAGATGTAACTTTAGGTCACATTATATGGTTATACAGCAAATTTCAAAGCTTTAACATAAGCGGTTGCAAAGAAAACACATTTTCAAAGTTTTTACGTTATTCAAGATGGCGGCCATACCATGTGACCAATACTTTCAACATGAACAGATATAACTGTATGTCACAATATAAGGTTATACATAAATTTTCACAGTTCTAACATAAGTGGTTGCAGAGAAAATAGATTTTCAAAATTTTCGCAAAAAACAAAATGGCTGCCAGAATATATGATATATAGTCTCCATATTATGCACAATCGTTGTCACCATAGATTTCAATAAGCATGGCAAAAATAAAGCATTTTGGTAAAACGGTTTTTGTTTTATTATTAATTTAAAAATATCGTTAAGCGTTTTTGAACATTTCAAAATGGCTGCCAAACCACATGACGTATCAATTTCTCTTGAACAAATCTGAATGTTAGTCATAAGATAACTCTATAAACAAAATTTCAAGTCTGTGCCATAAGCGGTTTCGGAGAAGAAGATTTTTGTAGTTTTGAAAAACAGCGCATTCGAAACAAAATGGCCACCAAGTTATGCAATGTATGGCTTTCAAATTGTACATACTAATGCTCACTATAGACCTCTACAATTTGCAGAAGTTTCATGAAAATTTGCAAATGTTTTATTTCACGAAGGCGACTGCGCAGTGCGAATTTTACATGCAATATTGCCTTTAGGGGTCATAACTGTGTGTAATCATGTGTCTGCTGCACTGTAATATAGTTAAATAGAGTAAATATAATGCATAAAGTGCAAATTTACGCAATTAAACAACGATAAAAAGGCGAATCGTTCATAGCAGCCATGTTGATTATGGAAAATTTGCAGTTTTAACAATCTTGGTAGATGACCTCGCAAAGAGTACATGTGCAAAATTGCGTTTTATTGCACTTAGCGGTTTCAGAGAAGAAGATGTTTAAAGATTTTCGCTCATTTCAAAATGGCAGCTAGATCATGTGACCAAATCACTTCTCTTGAACAAACTTTATTCTAGGTCAGTACAGCAGTACACACAGCAAGTTTCACAACTGTAACATAAGCGGTTCCAGAGAAGAAGATTTTCAAGCATTTGTCAAAATTTGTCGCACAAAACAATATGGCTGCTAGATCACATGACCTATGAGATTTATATTGCACAGGTTTATGCACAGCATAGATCTCTAGCACTGTGCCAAGTTTCATGAGTTTTTGAGTTATGCTGTTGTTATTATAAGCATTTGAAAAAAACGGCGGAAAAATAATAATAATAATAATAATAATAATAAAAATAATAATAATAATAATAATAATCTGAGCAAAAACAATAGGTGTCCAGCACTATAGTGCTTGGCCACCTAAATATAGCTGCAAGCAGCAATAGAGCTGGCCAAGCGCATTGCCTATGCAATGGTATACAAGCAGCTAAGTCACAATATATAGCTTTAAAGCAAGTTTTTGCAGTTCTAAGATAAACAGTTGGAAAGAAAACACATTTTTGAAATTATTGCGTTTTTAAAGATGGCTGCCACACTATATGACCAATACTTTTAGCATGAACAGATGTAACTCTAGGTCACATTATATGGTTATACAGCAAATTTCAAAGCTTTAACATAAGCGGTTGCAAAGAAATCACATTTTCGAAGTTTTTGCGTTATTCAAGATGGCGGCCATACCATGTGACCAATACTTTCAACATGAATAGATGTAACTGTATGTCACAATATAAGGTTATACATAAATTTTCACAGTTCTAACATAAGTGGTTGCAGAGAAAATAGATTTTTGAAATTTTCGCAAAAAACAAAATGGCTGCCAGAATATATGATATACAGTCTCCATATTATGCACAATAGTTGTCATCATAGATTTCAATAAGCATGGCAAAAATAAAGCATTTTGGTAAAACGGTTTTTGTTTTATTATCAATTTAAAAATATCGTTAAGCGTTTTTAAACATTTCAAAATGGCTGCCAAACCACATGACGTATCAATTTCTCTTGAACAAATCTGAATGTTAGTCATAAGATAACTCTATAAACAAAATTTCAAGTCTGTGCCATAAGCGGTTTCGGAGAAAAAGATTTTTGTAGTTTTGAAAAACAGCGCATTCGAAACAAAATGGCCACCAAGTTATGCAATGTATGGCTTTCAAATTGTACATACTAATGCTCACTATAGACCTCTACAATTTGCAGAAGTTTCATGAAAATTTGCAAATGTTTTATTTCACGAAGGCGACTGCGCAGTGCGAATTTTACCTGCAATATTGCCTTTAGGGGTCATAACTGTGTGTAATCATGTGTCTGCTGCACTGTAATATAGTTAAATTGTGTAAATATAATGCATAAAGTGCAAATTTACGCAATTAAACAACGATAAAAAGGCGAATGGCTCATAGCAGCCATGTTGATTATGGAAAATTTGCAGTTTTAACAATCTTGGTAGATGACCTTGCAAAGAGTACATGTGCAAAATTGCGTTTTATTGCACTTAGCGGTTTCAGAGAAGAAGATGTTTAAAGATTTTCACTCATTTCAAAATGGCAGCTAGATCATGTGACCAAATCACTTCTCTTTAACAAACTTTATTCTAGGTCAGCAAAGCAGTACACACAGCAAGTTTCACAACTGTAACATAAGCGGTTCCAGAGAAGAAGATTTTCAAGCGTTTGTCAAAATTTGTCGCACAAAACAATATGGCTGCTAGATCACATGACCTATGAGATTTATATTGCACAGGATTATGCACAGCGTAGATCTCTAGCACTGTGCCAGGTTTCATGAGTTTTTGAGTTATGCTGTTGTTATTATAAGCATTTGAAAAAAACGGCGGAAAAATAATAATAATAATAATAATAATAATAATAATAATAATAAAAATAATAATAATAATAATAATCTGAGCAAAAACAATAGGTGTCCAGCACTATAGTGCTTGGCCACCTAAATATATCTGCAAGCAGCGATAGAGGTGGCCATGCGCAGCGACATTGCAATGACATACAAGCAGCTAAGTCACAATATAAAGCTTTATAGAAATTTTTAGAATTCTAACATTAGCATTTGGAAAAAAAACACATTTTCGAAAATTTTGCGTTTTTCAAGATGGCTGCCCTGCCATATGACCAATACATTCATCACGATCAGAGGTAACTCTAGGTCATAAGATATTGTTTTACAGCAAATTTCACAGCTTTAACATAAGCGGTTGCAAAGATAACACATTTTCGAAATTTTTGCGTAAACCAATATGGCTACCACAGCTTGTGACCAATTCCTTTAACATGAACAACTGTGATTCTAGGTCACAATATAAGGTTACTTAGCTAGTTTCACAGTTCTAACATAAGCGGTTGCAGAGAAATAGATTTTTGACATTTTTGCGCAAAACAAAATGGCTGCCGAATCATATGATATACAGCCTCCATATTATGCACAATTGTTCTTACCATAGATGTCAATAAACATGACAAAAATAAAGCATTTTTGTAAAACGGTTTTTGTTTTATTATTAATTTAAAAATATCGATAAGCATTTTTGAACAATTCAAAATGGCTGCCAAACCACATGACCTATAAACTTCTCTTGAACAAATCTGAATGTTAGTCATAAGATAACTCTATAAACAAAATTTCAAGTCTGTGCCATAAGCGGTTTCGGAGAATTAGATTTTTGTAGTTTTTAAAAACCGTGCATACGAAACAAAATGGCCGTCAAGCTATGCATTGTAGGGCTTTCAAATTGCACATAGTAATGCTCACTATAGACCTCTATAATTTGCAGAAGTTTTATGAAAATTTGCAAATGTTTTATTTCACGAAGGCGACTGCGCAGTGCGAATTGTTACTGCAATATTGCCTTTAGGGGTCATGACTATGTGTACTCATGTGTCTGCTACACTGTAATATAGTTAAATAGTGTAAACATAATGCATAAAGTGCAAATTTACGCAATTAAACAGCAATAAAAAGGCGAATGGCTCATAGCAGCTATGTTGATTATGGAAAATTCGCAGTTTGAACAAACTTTGTAGAGGACCTTGCAAGGAGCACATGTGCAAAATTGCGCTTCATTGCACTTAGCGGTTGCAGAGAAGAAGATATTTAAAGATTTTCGCACATTTCAAAATGGCAGCTAGGTCATGTGACTAAATCACTTCTCTTGAACAAACTTTATTCTAGGTCAATACAGCAGTACACACAGCAAGTTCCACAGCTGTAACATAAGCGGTTCTGGAGAAGAAGATTTCCAAGCGGTTGTCGAAATTTGTCGCAAAAAGCAATATGGCTGCTAGATCACATGACCTATGAGATTTATTTTGCATAGGATTATGCACAGCATAGATCTTTAGCATTGTGCCAAGTTTCATGAGTTTTTGAGTTATGCTATTGTTTTTATAAGCACTTGAAAAAAGTGGCGGAATAATAATAATAATAAATATAGCTGCAAGCAGCGATAGAGGTGGCCATGCGCATCGACTTTGCAATGGCATACAAGCAGATAAGTCACAATATAAAGCTTTATAGAAATTTTTAAAATTCTAACATTAGCATTTGGAAAAAAAAACACATTTTCGAAAATTTTGCGTTTTTCAAGATGGCTGTCCTGCCATATGACCAATACATTCATCACGATCAGATGTAACTCTAGGTCATAACATATTGTTTTACAGCACATTTCACAGCTTTAACATAAGCGTTTGCAAAGAAAACACATTTTCGAAATTTTTGCGTAAACCAATATGGCTGCCACAGCTTGTGACCAATTCCTTTAACATGAACAACTTTGATTCTAGGTCACAATATAAGGTTACTTAGCTAGTTTCACAGTTCTAACATAAGCGGTTGCAGAGAAAATATATTTTCGAAATTTTTGCGCAAAACAAAATGGCAGCCTAAACATATGATATACAGCCTCTATATTATGCACAATTGTTCTTACCATAGATGTCAATAAACATGGCAAAAATAAAGCATTTTTGTAAAACGGTTTTTGTTTTATTATTAATTTACAAATATCGTAAAGCATTTTTGAACAATTCAAAATGGCTGCCAAACCACATGACCTATCAACTTCTCTTGAACAAATCTGAATGTTAGTCATAAGATAACTCTATAAACAAAATTTCAAGTCTGTGCCATAAGCGGTTTCGGAGAAGAAGATTTTTGTAGTTTTTAAAAACCACGCATACGAAACAAAATGGCCGTTAAGCTATGCATTGTAGGGCTTTCAAATTACACATACTAATGCTCACTATAGACCTCTACAATTTGCAGACATTTTATGAAAATTTGCAAATGTTTTATTTCACGAAGGCGACTGCGCAATGCGAATTTTAACTGCAATATTGTCTTTAAGGGTTATGACTATGTGTAATCATGTGTCTATTACACTGTAATATTGTTAAATATTGTAAAACTAATGTATAAAGTGCAAAATTACGCAATTAAGCAGTGATAAAAAGGTTAATGTCTCACAGCAGCCATGTTGATTATGGAGAAATAGCAATTTTAACAAACTTGGTAGAGGACCTTGCAAGGAGCATATGTGCAAAATTGCGCTTTATTGCACTAAGTGGTTTAAGAAAAGAAGATGTTTAAAGATTTTTGCAAAATGCAAGATGGCTGCTACATCATGTGACCAAGGCACTTCTGTTGAGCAATGGCAAATCTAGGTCATAGCAGCACTGAGCACAGCAAGTTTCAAAGTTGCAACATAAGCAGTTCCAGAGCTAAAGATTATTAAGCAGTTCTCTACATTTGACGCAAAAAACAATATGGCTGCGTAACCTTATGACCTATGAGTTCAATATTGCATGAGATAAAGCATTGCAATAGGCTGTACCAGCATACCTGATTTCAAAAGTTTAGCATAAGTAATTTGTGTTTTGTGAGCAATTGACTCAAAAGAGGCAGTATTGAATTACAAATAATTACGATAAATATAAAACCGATATTGCTGCCGCATCATGTGACCGATTCTCTCCTAATGAGCAATTGTGAATCTAGGTCACAATATAAGACTGTACAGCAAATTTCACAGTTCTTACATAAGCGGTTGCAGAGAAAATAGACTTTAGAAATTTTCGCGTAAACCAAGATGGCTGCCCGATCGTAAGATATACAGCCTCCATATTACGCACAATAGTGCTCACTATAGATGTCAATAAACATGGCAAAAAAAAAGCATTTTTGTAAAACGGTTTTTGTTTTATTATTAGTTTAAAAATATCGTTAAGCAATTTTGAACAATTCAAAATGGCTGCCAAACCATATGACGTATCAACTTCCCTTGAACAAATCTGAATGATAGTCATAAGATAACTCTATAAACAAAATTTCAAGTCTGTCCCATAAGCGGTTTCGGAGAAGAAGATTTTTATAGTTTGTAAAAATGGCGCATACGAAACAAAATGGCCGCCAAGCTATGCAATGTACGGCTTTCAAATTGCACATACTAATGCTCACTATAGACCTCTACAATTTGCAGAAGTTTCATGAAAATTTGCAAAAGTTTTATTTCACGAAGGCGATTGCGCAATGCGAATTTTAACTGCAATATTGTCTTTAAGGGTTATGACTATGTGTAATCATGTGTCTATTACACTGTAATAGTGTTAAATATTGTAAAACTAATGTATAAAGTGCAAAATTACGCAATTAAATAGCGATAAAAAGGTTAATGTCTCACAGCAGCAATGTTGATTATGGAAAAATCGCAATTTTAACAAACTTGGTAGAGGACCTTGCAAGGAGCATATGTGCAAAATTGCGCTTTATTGCACTAAGCGGTTTAAGAGAAGAAGATGTTTAAAGATTTTCGCAAAATGCAAGATGGCTGCTACATCATGTGACCAAGGCACTTCTGTTGAGCAATGGCAAATCTAGTTCATAGCAGCACTGAGCACAGCAAGTTTCAAAGTTGTAACATTAGCAGTTCCGGAGATAAAGATTATTAAGCATTTATCGAAATTTGTCGCAAAAAGCAATATGGCTGCGTAACCTTATGACCTTTGAGTTCAATATTGCATGAGATGTAGCAGAGCAATAGGCTGTACCAGCATACCTGATTTCAAGAGCTTTGCTTTAGCAGTTCAAAAGTTATGGGCAATAGAAAAAGTGCCGGAATAATAATAATAATAATAATAATAATAATAATCCTGACAATAACAATAGGTTGTCCTGCAACTTTGTTGCATGGCCACCTAATAATAATAATAATAATAATCCGAACAATAACAATAGGTTGTCTTGCAACTTTGTTGCTGGCCACCTAATAATCCTGACAATAACAATAGGTTGTCCTGCAACTTCGTTGCATGACCACCTAATAATAATAAATATAGCTGCAATAGAGGTGGCCATGCGCATCGACATTGCAATGACATACAAGCAGCTAAGTCACAATATAAAGCTTTATAGAAGTTTTTACAATTCTAACATTAGCAGTTGCAAAGATAACACGTTTTCGAAATGTTTGCGTTTTTCAAGATGGCTGCCCCACTATATGACCAATACTTTCATCACGATCAGATGTAACTCTAGGTGACAATATATGGTTATAGAGCAAATTCCACAGCTTTAACATAAGCGGTTGGAAAGAAAACACATTTTTGAAATTTTTGCGTAAACCAATATGGCTGCCACAGCTTGTGAGTAATTCCTTCAACATGAACAACTGTGACTCTAGGTCACAATATAAGGTTATACAGCAAGCATCACAGTTCTAACATAAGGAGTTGCAGAGAAAATAGATTTTCAAAATATTCGCATAAAACAAAATGGCTGCCAGATCATATGATATACAGCCTCCATATTATGCACAATAATTGTCACCATAGATGTCAATAAACATGGCAAAAATAAAGCATTTTTGTAAAATGGTTTTTATTTTATTATTAGTTTAATAATATCGTTAAGCGTTTTTGAACAATTCAAAATGGCTGCCAAACCACATGACATATCAACTTCTCTTGAAGAAATCTGAATGTCAGTCATAAGATAACTCTATAAACAAAATTTCAAGCCTGTCCCATAAGCGGTTTCGGAGAAGAAGATTTTTTTAGTTTTTAAAAATGGAGCATACGAAACAAAATGGCCGCCAAGCTATGCAATGTATGGCTTTCAAATTGCACATACTTATGCTCACTATAGACCTCTACAATGTGCATAAGTTTCATGAAAATTTGCAAATGTTTTATTTCACGAAGGCGACTGCGCAATGCGAATTTTAACTGCAATATTGTCTTTAAGGGTTATGACTATGTGTAATCATGTGTCTATTACACTATTATATTGTTAAATATTGTAAAACTAATGTATAAAGTGCAAAATTTACGCAAATAAATGGCGATAAAAAGGTTAATGTCTCACAGCAGCCATGTTGATTATGGAAAAATCGCAATTTTAACAAACTTGGTAGAGGACCTTGCAATGAGCATATGTGCAAAATTGCGCTTTATTGCACTAAGCGGTTTAAGAGAAGAAGATATTTAAAGATTTTCGCAAAATCCAAGATGGCTGCTACATCATGTGACTAATGCACTTCTGTTGAGCAATGGCAAATCTAGGTCATAGCAGCACTGAGCACAGCAAGTTTCAAAGTTGTAACACAAGCAGTTCCAGAGATAAAGATTATTAAGCAGTTTTCGAAATTTGTCGCAAAAAACAATATGGCTGCGTAACCTTATGACCTATGAGTTCAATATTGCATGAGATGAAGCAGAGCAATAGGCTGTATCAGCATACCTGATTTCAAGAGCTTTGCTTTAGCAGTTAAAGAGTTATAGGCAATAGAATAAGTTTGGCAGAATAATAATAATAAAAATAATAATAAATATAGCTGCAAGCAGCGATAGAGGTGGCCATGCGCATCGACTTTGCAATGGCATACAAGCTGCTAAGTCACAATATATAGCTATACAGCAAATTTCAAAGATTTAACATAAACGGTTGCAAAGAAATCACGTTTTCAAAATTTTCACGTAAATCAATATGGCTGCCACAGCTTGTAACTAATTCCATCAACATGAACAACTGTGTATATAGGTCACAATATAAGGTTATACAGCAAATTTCACAGTTCTAACATAAGTGGTTGCAGAGAAAATAGATTTTCTAAATTTTCGCGTAAAACAAAATGGCTGCCAGATCATATAATATAAAGCCTCCATATTATGCACAATAGTTCTCAATATAGATGTCAGTAAACATGGCAAAAATAAAGCATTTTTGTAAAACGGTTTTTGTTTTATTATTAATTTAAATATATTGTTAAGCAATTTTGAACAATTCAAAATGGCTGCCAAACCACATGATGTATCAACTTCTCTTGAACAAATCTGAATGTTAGTCATAAGATAACTCTATAAACAAAATTTCAAGTCTGTCCCATAAGCGGTTTCGGAGAAGAAGATTTTTATAGTTTGTAAAAATGGCGCATACGAAACAAAATGGCCGCCAAGCTATGCAATGTATGGCTTTCAAATTGCACATACTAATGCTCACTATAGACCTCTACAATTTGCAGAAGTTTCATGAAAATTTGCAAATGTTTTATTTCACGAAGGCGATTGCGCAATGCGAATTTTAACTGCAATATTGTCTTTAAGGGTTATTACTATGTGTAATCATGTGTCTATTACACTCTAATATTGTTAAACATTGTAAAACTAATGTATAAAGTGCAAAATTACGCAATTAAATGGCGATAAAAAGGTTAATGTCTCACAGCAGCCATGTTGATTATGGAAAAATCGCAATTTTAACAAACTTGGTAGAGGACCTTGCAAGGAGCATATGTGCAAAATTGCGCTTTATTGCACTAAGCGGTTTAAGAGAAGAAGATGTTTAAAGATTTTCGCAAAATGCAAGATGGCTGCTACATCATGTGACCAAGGCACTTCTGTTGAGCAATGGCAAATCTAGTTCATAGCAGCACTGAGCACAGCAAGTTTCAAAGTTGTAACATTAGCAGTTCCGGAGATAAAGATTATTAAGCGTTTATCGAAATTTGTTGCAAAAAGCAATATGGCTGCGTAACCTTATGACCTATGAGTTCAATATTGCATGAGATGTAGCAGAGCAATAGGCTGTACTAGCATACCTGATTTCAAGAGCTTTGCTTTAGCAGTTCAAAAGTTATGGGCGATAGAAAAAGTGGCGGAATAATAATAATAATAATAATAATAATAAAAAAAATAATAATAATAATAATAATAATAATCCTGACAATAACAATAGGTTGTCCTGCAACTTCGTTGCATGGCCACCTAATAATAATCCTGACAATAACAATAGGTTGTCCTGCAACTTCGTTGCATGGCCACCTAATAATAATTATCCTGACAATAACAATAGGTTGTCCTGCAACTTCGTTGCATGGCCACCTAATAATAAAAAAAAATAAAAAAATAATAATAATAATCCTGACAATAAAAATAGGTTGTCCTGCAACTTCGTTGCATGGCCACCTAATGATGAAACCAGCAGTGCCTTCAACATTTTTTAATAATGCACATGTTGTTTTTTTGTTTAAAGAAAGCAGGGGAAGGTAAAGTTCAATAGCTTTTATTTTAAATTCGGCATTGAAGTTTAGGAGATTCTTTTTGCTTTTAAAAGGACAGCAAACACACTATATATACATAATATAATTATGTTGTATCACTATAGAATAACATATCCACCAAGTCTTAATATTTCTCAAAAAACTCAGCCTGCTTGCATTATTAAGAGGAGCCAATCTGAGTTTTAAGAGAGCCACTGTCATATTGTTAGTATGAAGTGCATGGTGTTGTAGTTTTTATCTGCTCAAGCCAATTAGCGAAAGATAAATAGTCGGGTAAGCCTTGAGAAGTCTGCATGGTGATTTTTCAGAATTACAAAATCCTCAATTTTCAGAGCTAATTTACCTGAAATGGGGGGAAAATAAATACTGAATGTATTTTGCTAAATTGTTTTACTATGCATATCTAAATCCTTTATATTCAAATCTCCAGATGCTTACTTAACCTTTCATGGCCAAATATGCCCAGTATTTTTTTCTTTTTTATTTGATTTTAAAAAATATATATAGGGGGCGCCCTAGAGCGTGATCATATATCTAAACTAGTATAGCAAAATATATATATATCACAAATCAATAAAACAGTAATTTATAGATAAATTAATAATATATATCTTTTACACACAAATTATAGGCAATTGATAGCATTCCAATATGTGAATTATAAAATTGGGGTAATATAATTGAAGGGCCTCTAAGGAGTGAGTTGTTATAAGACAGTCTTTAGGCAGCAATCTGTAAAAGTCCCGGCCAGGAACCCATATAGATGATCTACAAAACAAAAGAAAGACAGATGCGCCACATGGCCCAATATTGTTTGTTCAAAGAAGTATATATAATCTGGTCGTGTTAATGCAGACTCACAATTCAGGAAGCACTTCAATCAGTGCAATAGAAGCAGCCTGGGATCAATCACAGTCACCCAGCAGACCGACCTCTAGGATAAGGTGGAGTTATCTGTAGTGGATATATAGAGAGACACAAAGGTGCCTATATGGCCTAGTACAGTTTGAACTCAGGATATATTACAGTGTTTAAAGTAATATACTCACATTTTAAAAAGCATCTACAATGATGCTAATCGAGCAGGATGGGATTAATGTAGTCACCCAACAGACTTTTGGAATAGGTATCCACAGGAAGCAATCAGCAGGTGTCCAATAGGTTGGGCCAAAATAAATTGGTCCACAAAATGCACAAGAGCATAGTGTGTTTTATAAAAGTATTGTATTTACTAATAAAAACAAGTAAAAACAAGTGACGCGTTTCTCAGCACACAGGCTGTTTCATCAGGCTTATAACATATAATACAAACACTTGCTATTTATAACCAAACAATGTATCAACTAAAAATGGACACACCTGTACAGGGAGTGGCATAAGGCAACTCCCATTTGGAACACCCTATCAGCATTTTCTGTGTTGGGAGACAATATGTAAATCTCACTATAGATCATTAGCTTATAATAAAACAATGTTTATCAAAGATACCAGTGTACCTATTTATTTGTTATTGTATAATCCCATGTTTATTTATCCATCTAAACAATTAATAATCCCATTGTGGACCATTGACCTATATAGATACGATAGTGAGAATTTCCTCTAATAGTGGCTAAAAATTGAGGAGATAATGTATATCTTATAGCCTTAAAGTTGCATTAACTTACTTGAATTTGATAATACTGTCATATGTTGATGGAGAGTAAACTTCATGTTAGTGTGTCTTACGGCGTTCACTAATTCTAAATGCGCATGTGTGTGATGTCATCTGTCAAATGTCAGTGTATCCTACGGCGTTCGCTGGTTCTTACAGCGCATGTGTGTGATGTCATCTGTCAATTTTTTGGTCTTGTATGTACGCATGCGTGTATTCTCTGGATAACATAGAGATATTAAGATGTTCGTCTATTCTATTGAAGGAAAAAATCCCATATATTGATGCCCATATATAGGCAATTATAGTATGAAGGCTCATAGGGCTACAAATAGCTCTTAAATCGCTCGGGGGATTTTGATCGCATAGTACGCTTCAGTTATCATCGCTAGGTGTAGGTTGATTGTCACTATCAGCATGCTAATGTTAGAGTATGTAACCGTGTGATATCATGGCCCACTTAAATTTTAATAAGTATATGCAAAGTGTCTAATGTATTAAACTTATGTAATATGTGTATTTTAGATATCAGTGCATATTGATGTCAAAAAATTGACTAAAAATACAAAAAAAAAAAAAAAATTTTTATTATAATAGATAAGACACCATAATTAAATAGTGACGATGAATGAAACAGATATTCAAATCTGTGTATATGTAATTATATAATTGAGTAACGAAACTCAGTGTAACAAATATTCAAATCTACATATATGACAATGTGTAGTGTAAATGTGCATAGAGATAATTGTTATACCCCAGTGTGAATTATGTCTGTATGTGAAAATTAGTGACTGATGTGATGTGGCTATGTAGTTAGTATTAGCAATAGTGAAGGGATAGTGTAGTGAACGGGAGTGTGAAGTGATAAGCGTATGTTGTACACTATAATGGTGATACCCTGTTTCTAACCATTAGTATCATTAATGTGGGTAAAAAATGGGATAATATAAAATGATAATATAAAATGATATGTAAAGGATATCAGAGTGACCACTATAAAGGGATAAATAAACCCAGTTAAATAGAGCTAATAAAGATATAGAATAAAGATATAAGAAAGAAAAATAAAGATAAAGGGATATTTGGTTAAATATCCCTATTCGAAGCTACCATTCATGGGTAGATGGTGGATCAATTAGTATAACTTTAGGGGCTTATTAATACGTATATCATTGAGAGAATAAGTCCGAGAGAAGTACAAAACTTATTTAATATACAGGACCAATCAAGTGTCAAAAGCAGCTAGATCCACACATTCGTTGAGACCATCTGGTACCAGGGTATGAAGTTTATGTATCCAGTAGGCCTCCCTACGACGCAAGTTGAGAAAGGAATTATGACTGTTACGAGGTATTTGTTCGATAGGTAATATTGACAACGTCTTTGTGCTCCCTTTATGTGAAAAAGTGCAATGTCTTGACAAGCTATGTTTCAGATAATTCCTCTTGATGTTGTAAGTATGTTCACCCCAACGTTTTTTTATGGCACGACTGGTGCGCCCTACATACTGAGCCCCACATAAGCAATTGACTAAATAGATCACATAGGTCGACTCACAAGATAGTCTCTTGTTGATTTTGAACTCTTCTCCCGTTTGGTTAGAAGAGAAAGTGTTAGTACCTCTTTTGATGACTTTGCACATATTACATCTACTCTTCATACATTTGTATACTCCATTTGAAGGAACAAAATTGCCCAAGAAAGTCCTTTTGTGGCCTAAAACATGATCAGAGCAAGTGATCTTGTCCCTTACAATTTTACTAGGGGCCAGTCTATTCTTTAGAGTAGGCGCTCTTCTATAAACTATCCTCGGTTTAGAAGGAATTAATTTTTTGAGATGTGGGTCATCGCCAATAATAGGCCAGTGTTTGTATATAATTTTTTGTATCTCGCGATGATTGCTATTAAATCCAGTGATAAATAGTGGTGTCTTACCATACTTTTCAATTGTTTTATCCTTATTGATCTTTTTTAGTGTCTTATCAGATGTTAGATAAGTATCCCTATCGTCTTGCAAGGCTCTAAGGTATCCTTTTTGGATCAAGTCCAAAGGATATCCCTTCTCTAAGAGTCTATCCCTCAAGGATACACTGACATTTGACAGATGACATCACACACATGCGCATTTAGAATTAGTGAACGCCGTAAGACACACTAACATGAAGTTTACTCTCCATCAACATATGACAGTATTATCAAATTCAAGTAAGTTAATGCAACTTTAAGGCTATAAGATATACATTATCTCCTCAATTTTTAGCCACTATTAGAGGAAATTCGCACTATCGTATCTATATAGGTCAATGGTCCACAATGGGATTATTAATTGTTTAGATGGATAAATAAACATGGGATTATACAATAACAAATAAATAGGTACACTGGTATCTTTGATAAACATTGTTTTATTATAAGCTAATGATCTATAGTGAGATTTACATATTGTCTCCCAACACAGAAAATGCTGATAGGGTGTTCCCAAATGGGAGTTGCCTTATGCCACTCCCTGTACAGGTGTGTCCATTTTTAGTTGATACATTGTTTGGTTATAAATAGCAAGTGTTTGTATTATATGTTATAAGCCTGATGAAACAGCCTGTGTGCTGAGAAACGCGTCGCTTGTTTTTACTTGTTTTTATTAGTAAATACAATACTTTATTAAAACACACTTGCTCTTGTGCATTTTGTGGACCAATTTATTTTGGCCCAACCTATTGGACACCTGCTGATTGCTTCCTGTGGATACCTATTCCAAAAGTCTGTTGGGTGACTACATTAATCCCATCCTGCTCGATTAGCATCATTGTAGATGCTTTTTCAAATGTGAGTATATTACTTTAAACACTGTAATATATCCTGAGTTCAAACTGTACTAGGCCATATAGGCACCTTTGTGTCTCTCTATATATCCACTACAGATAACTCCACCTTATCCTAGAGGTCGGTCTGCTGGGTGACTGTGATTGATCCCAGGCTGCTTCTATTGCACTGATTGAAGTGCTTCCTGAATTGTGAGTCTGCATTAACACGACCAGATTATATATACTTCTTTGAACAAACAATATTGGGCCATGTGGCGCATCTGTCTTTCTTTTGTTTTGTAGATCTTTTTTATTTGCTTGTTTAAGAAATATTTAACTTCAATTTTGTTATAACAATATCAATGTATAATCTCTAATCTCATGCATTAAAAATATAAAACTATGTATGCTATTTTACTCTTTCATCCACTTTACAGTTCATGTTTTCACTCTTTATCTGAATAAAACACTAAGGGGTCGATTTATCAAGCTGAGGCGGACAAGGCCGCACATACGTGCCCCTGTCCGCTGCAGCTCGCATCTGGCTGGTTGAATTCCCCTGGTGGAATTCAGCATTGCACACGAGCACTATTTTGCACTCGCGTGCAATCCCGCCCCCTGCCCGCGCAAGCCAAACATGCGCGGGCAGGAGCTGTCAATCTCCACGGTCAGACTAGAACACAAATATTGAATTTCGCCACTTTACAGATGGCGAAAAATTAGGGAAGCAGTGGTCTGATGACCGTCGCTTGTTAAATGCGGCGTGCAGGTTCTCTTGTGAGAACCTGCAGCCGTAGTGTGTCGAAAGGCTTGCAAAGCCTTTGATAAATCGACCCCTAAGAGCCTGATGGTCAAAAACTCGCCAGCATAGAGAGAAATTGTGGGGTATTTTTAGCATTATATTGTATAGTAGGGGTCGCCCTTCACATACAGAACCTTGTATAGTGTGATACTGGTACTTTGAAGACCTCTTAGATCATGCTTGAGTGGAGAGCTTTATATCACTAGGCCCTCAAAAAGATTTCCAGTAGGGCTGTGGTTATTTCCACACTATGAAAATAAAAATGAAAGACAGGTATTGTGTTTTTTAGGCAATGAAAGATAACACAGAAACTACTGTGTTTCCCTGCGTGATCTTTCTCTGTGTGTACGCGCCTTTATCTGTTTACCATTAAAGCGACATGAAACCCAATTTCTTTTCTTTCATGATTCAGATAGAGCATACATTTGTAAACTTCTTTCTCATTTTGCTTCATTCTCTTGGCATATTTGATTGAAGGAGCAGCTATGCAATACTTGGAGCAAGCTGAACATATTGGTAAGCCAATGGCAAGAGTAGTGATGACGCGAATAGTTTGCCGGCGAATAGTTCCCGGCGAACATAGCATGTTCGCGTTCGCCGCGGCGGGTGAACATATGCGATGTTCGATCCACCCCCTATTCGTCATCATTGAGTAAACTTTGACCCTGTACCTCACAGTCAGAAGACACATTACAGCCAATCAGCAGCAGACCCTCCCTCTCAGACCCTCCCACCTCCTGGACAGCATCCATTTTAGATTCATTTGGAAGCTGCATTCTTAGTGAGAGGAGAGACAGTGTAGCTGCTGCTGATTTAATAGGGAAATCGATAGCTAGGCTAGTGTATTCAGTGTCCACTACAGTCCTGAAGGACTCATCTGATCTCTGCTGTAAGGACAGCACCCCCAAAAAGCCCTTTTTAGGGCTAGAACATCAGTCTGCTTTTTTTTTTCCTGTGTAATCTAATTGCAGTTGCCTGCCTGCCAGCGTGTGTGTCAGGCTCACAGCGTATACTGTGCCCACTTGCCCAGTGCCACCACTCATATCTTGTGTAACAGTAGTGTACATTTAAAAAAAAACAACACTTTTTTTGACTGTGAAATAATAGCAGACAGCTGCCAGTACCCAAGATGGCCTCCAATAAGGCAGATGGGGAGGGTTAGAGAGCTTTTTGGGGGGGATCAGGGAGGGTTGGGGGCTAAGGGGGGATGCTACACCATAGCATATGTAAATATGCTAAAAAAATAAATAAATTAAAAAACCTTTTATTTTAGCACTGGCAGACTTTCTGCCAGTACTTAAGATGGCGGGGACAATTGTGTGGTGGGGAGGGAAGGGAGCTGTTTGGGAGGGATCAGGGGGTATGATGTGTCAGGTGGGAGGCTGATCTCTACACTAAAGCTAAAATTAACCCTGCAAGCTCCCTACAAACTACCTAATTAACCCCTTCACTGCTAGCCATAATACACGTGTGGTGCGCAGTGGCATTTAGCAGCCTTCTAATTACCAAAAAGCAACGCCCAAAGCCATATAAGTCTGCTATTTCTGAACAAAGATGATCCCAGAGAAGCATTTACAACCATTATGCCATAATTGCATAAGTTGTTTGTAAATAATTTCTGTGAGAAACCTAAAGTTTGTGAAAAAGTGAACAATTTTTTTTTTATTTGATCGCATTTGGCGGTGAAATGGTGGAATGAAATATACCAAAATGGGCCTAGATCAATACTTTGGGTTGTCTACTACATTAAGCTAAAATTAACTCTACAAGCTGCCTACATGCTCCCTAATTAACCCCTTCACTGCTGGGCATAAAACACGTGTGGTGCGCAGTGGCATTTAGCAGCCTTCTAATTACAAAAGGCAACGCCAAAGCCATATAAGTCTGCTATTTCTGAATAAAGGGGATCCCAGAGAAGCATTTACAACCATTTATGCCATAATTGCATAAGTTGTTTGTAAATAATTTCTGTGAGAAACCTAAAGTTTGTGAAAAAGTGAAAAACATTTTTTTATTTGATCGCATTTGGCGGTGAAATGGTGGCATGAAATATACCAAAATGGGCCTAGATCAATATTTTGGGCTGTATACTACACTACACTTAAGCTAAAATTAACTCTACAAGCTGCCTACATGATCCCTAATTAACCCCTTCACTGCTGGGCATAAAACACGTGTGGTACGCAGTGGCATTTAGCAGCCTTCTAATTACCAAAAAGCAACGCCAAAGCCATATAAGTCTGCTATAATGGCATGTCTGGCACACAGTGTTGGGGCAAGGGTCCATCTGACTACTGATACCTGGTCTGCAAAGCATGGTCAGGGCAGGTATATCACCTACACTGCGCACTGTGAAGCGGGCGTAACCCTTACACTACCTGATCGATACAACATCATACCTGATGTTTTAAAGCACGTTATTCCAAACAATTTAGGAATGTTAGGTGATTTATGCCTTTTATGGATTAAAACCAGACTCTGCATCAACTATGTAGTTTTCCATGGGAGTTTTGCCATGTATCCCCCTCCGGCATTGCACAGTCCAGGTGTTAGTCCCCTTGAAACAACTTTTCCATCACTATTGTGGCCAGAAAGAGTCCCTGTGGGTTTTAAAATTGCCTGCCTATTGAAGTCTATGGCGGTTCGCCCGTTCGCGAACAGTTGTGGAAGTTCGCGTTCACCATTCGCGAACCCAAATTTTTAGGTTTGCAACATCACTAGGCAAGAGGCATATATGTGCAGCCACTAACCAGCAGTTAGCTCACAGCATGATACCAAGTGAACAAAGCAAATTATATAATTGGAAAGTTGTTTAAAATTGCATGCTTCATCTGAATCATGAAAGAAAAATTGTGGGTTTCATGTCCCTTTAATTTAACCCAAACAATCCGAAATTCCTTAAAAACAGATAAAAACTGCATTTTGTTTTTTATTGAGGTTTCTTTCAAGGCAAATAACGACATTACAAAATGCAAATAATTATACAGAATTAGTTCAACATTAAAGTAAAATATGTTGTACATCAGCCAGATCACCAAGATTTAGGTATACATAAGATTTAGGTATACATAAGATAAGATTTAGGTATACATAAGATTTAGGTATACATAAGATAAGATTTAGGTATACATAAGATTTAGGTATACATAAGTGGTTGATTTAGTGACTGATGTTAGAATAGGATGCCTTTCCGATTATAGACCTTCTAAATGGGACACAGGAGGTCACTCTTGGGCCTCAAAAAAAAAACAAATGGAGCAATTATATGAATAGAAGGTAACTGTGTCTGAGGAGATCCCACCTTGCTAACCTCATTTGTATAGTATTTAGGGAAACTCCTATAAATTCTAGTTTAAATAATAATACAATAATTCAAAAGGTTGTAATTGCCGAATCTCAACTATGGGTAATAAATTTGTTAATAAATGTGCAGAAAGATAATGCAATGGGTGAGCTATAGGCCCAATTCATACGCTCTCTTTTCAGATAAGTTACCTATGCTGTCTCGGCCGCAGACAGCACAGGAGGAGGATGAGAAAGCATTAAAGTTTTTAGGGGAAAGTTTTGCAAAAGTATTGTGAATATACAACATGTTCATTCTACACAAATAAGCTATAAAGTATATGTTAATCGAGAATTATAACTCCACATAGTAATAGACAAACTTGAACAATATATTGTATGAGTATTTCACTTGTAACTGCAGAATATGTGGGAATTCCAGCGATGGTCCACAAAAAGTCCCCGTGTATGGATTGTTGCATCTTTCGTGAGCAGATATATTCAGAGACCCTGTAGACTTTGGGAGAAGAGGATGTAATTTGTGGAGAACTCTCTAAGTAGACCATTCACAGGCTCATGCAGCTTCATTTATGTTGGGGTGTTCTTGTATGCTTCTACAAAACATGGAGTGGTGTATACAAGAATATTGTGAATATACAACATGTTTTAGTTTGTACAGATAATCTATCTATTTCTAACTAAGGGATATCACTCCATTTTATGCTAGACAAATTTTAATTAGCTAACAGTGTCCCCCACTGATTTTCTTCAGCAGTTGTGATATACAAGATATTCAACAATAGATCATTAAGATCCCCTGAATATAATTTGTCATATTGTTCATAAGCAGATATGATCAGAGTCTTCAGAAGCTTTAATAGAAGGAAGTGATATTTGGGGGGAACTTTCCAT
Organism: Bombina bombina; assembly: GCF_027579735.1. NCBI lineage: Eukaryota > Metazoa > Chordata > Amphibia > Anura > Bombinatoridae > Bombina > Bombina bombina. The sequence continues at coordinate 355,937,360 of NC_069502.1, forward strand.
TTAGCACACTGTATAAGCTTACTCAACTCCTATTCTGCTGAAAGGGTTTCTATGTTTTTGCAAGGCAAGGAGTAAAAGAAGCATCACTGTGATCATGATGTCCCATAAGGTGTTGCTTGGGGAGTTGTGGGTGCTGCACCACCATAAGATTGGTAAGCCCTGTCCCATCAGGGACTCTCTGTCGGCCATGAAACTGGGATGGATTTCTTTGTTAGGGTTCAGGTAATGTGAGGAGATGGTAGGCATACCTCAAGATCGATGGTGAGAGGTCCTGCTCCCAATGGTCTCAAGGAATTTGGTTTTCATTTTGAAGCCATCTATGGCAGGGTTAGGTTCTGTCTTTGCAATTAGCCATCAGCTCCGGAGGCACAGTCCCTTCTCTCAGGGCCTCACTGTCTGCTTCTAAAATTCCCCTCCTCTCGCACAGCACAGGGTGGCAGTTAATGGAGTTCCACACCGGCTACATTGCGGTTTCTGCATGGTGTGAAGAATCAAATTTGTCATATATTCTGGAGGAGTTGAAAGTGGTCTGCAAGGTTTCCTCAAGTGCAGCGTGATGGTTGGTCAACAGCTCTCGAATCTCCATTAAGATATGGTCTTCCATCCCCACAGGTTTTCGAAATATTTAGCAATAGCTTGTGTTTTGCTATAATTTTAAAGTTTGCTATTTGTAGTGACTGACGAGAAATTGATAGGCCTTGTATAGTTTCCAATAGATTGAAGCTGCAGCTAATGATTAAAATGATGACTTTAGTCCGAAAGAGCATAATCTGTTACATGTCTTGAAGTGAAAATCAGTATCTGATGGGGCTGTTTAAAACAGATTTTGAGCTGATCATTTCTTTAGGCTGGTGCAGGCAAACAATTTTGCGACCTGTCCATGGCTGCCGCCCGGAAGTTCCCTCTATTTACTGTATTTTGAAATTTATGAAACTCTAAGTGCAACTTAGGGCGTGGAATGATGCAGACTCGCACAAGTGGGCCTCCGAGTGCTAGTAAAGTAGCTGCAGTCTTAAGACCCCTTAACCTAAAGTCCAAAACAGTAATGACTACAGCCCCCCCTTGCCCCCCACTACAAATGTCACAAAATGCATGGCTTTTACATATTTTTGGGAAACCTGCATAGAGTATGCAAGGGCGATCCTGGAACATTACTATTTATTTTATAAACATTTTTTATTTATTTACATTTAGAAATGGATTGTTTGGAAAAAAAAATAAGCTTTCGGCCAGGATACTGAAAGGAGCATAGGCCTGTATTTAAAAATCAGTGAAACTTCCATTGGTGTCACGACTCGTCTCAAATTCAGAAGCTGTATTCAAAATCAAGCAACTGCTTGGCCAATGCATGAAATATTTTAGGAAATATACATGGCTACAATATTTCATGCTTCAAGCAGTAAGTTACAGATTTTTTTTTTTTAAAATGTCTCTAAAATAAAAAACTTCTAAAAGAGAAGAGCGCAGAGAAAATAAAAACACCCTGATTTTTTTGCTTTTTTTTCAAGTGATATTTGAAGACTTGCAACAATTCACGTGAATTTTGGCAGAATATTTTTCCTGCATTTCTTTTTTGAAAACACGTCAAAATACTATGCAGATCAAAGCAAACCTGCTTGAAAATATGTTGCATCTCTTTATGAATAAAGACCTTAGTCAGATATTGGCAAGAATCTTTGTACTATGCATTTAAAAAAAACAATTTACTCTTCACTAACTATATGATCATAGTGGTTAGTTTTCTGATTTTATTTCATTCTGTTGATATTAAATGTGTAATTAATATTAAGGCACCATTTACAGAGGTTTTGGATTCAAACTAAAGATTCTATATTTTGATTTTGTACAGAAAAACTTAAATTGTTTAAGATACTGTAAGGACCTTAGCCAAACATGTGACAAGAAGAAACCTGGGCTAACCACTCCATAAAGGATGAGATGACTAATAGAGTTGTGGGACTTAGCTTTCTTATCCTATTCTTTAGATTATTTATATTGATTGAGCAGACAAAAAACATTAAGCTGAAAGGCAGAGTGTTTGGGGTTTAAGTAACATTCAACATATTCTATATTGAGGCTCTTTTGTGAGGCAATTTTCTCTTTTGAAAAAATTATAATAAAAATTTCCCCATGTTTGTTACACCTAGATGCAGCCCCCCTCCTCCATTGTATATTTTTTTTTCATTTTTTCCCCTATTTTGCTCTAAGTGACATTAAACACTAATGGCTAGGATTTCAAGTCATGTGCTGACTGCAGCCGGCGTACGATATGTTTTTTCTTTAGGCTCCCTCGAGTGTCTTCAGCCTCGCTAAGCGTCACCAGTACTTATGTTATTAAATAGTATTTAATAACATAAGGACTGGTGAGGCTAGCGAGGCTGAAGGCGCTCAAGGGAGCCTAAAGAAAAACATATTGCACACTCGCTGCAGTCAGCGCTCGACTTGTAATCTCCACATAAGGGTTAGAGATTATGAATGGAGCTCTATTAATCGCTCCTGCTTGTGCGTTAGCTGTGCTTGAAGTGAGCTTTTTGTGCGTGTTGGATAGTGCATGTATGACAAGTTGAAGCACAAACGCTAACCCAACACATGCAAAACTGAAGTTAAAATATCACGGACGCCATAATTTATTCCCTTATAGAAGTCAATGGAGCAAGAAAAAGTGTAAAAAAATAACACCCTACTAATGCTCAAACCTGAGCGTGCGCTAACTCAAAATGAAAATATGAATATTTTACATTCCAATGTTCTTCACATAGCAGAATATGTTCTATTTATTCATAAATACATATTTTATATATATATATATATATATATATATTGGTTGTTTTGCAAAAATATGTAACTATACCTATATTATTTAAGATTATAATATATATATTTATATATATATATATATATATATAGAGAGAGAGAGAGAGAGAGAGAGAGAGAGAGGGAGAGAGATACTGATATATAGAAGAATATATATTTAAAATTGGTATAGAACATATTCTGCTATGTGCAGAACATTGGAATGTGAAATATTTAAAGTAAATACACTGTTATAACACGTTTTTAAAAATGAATATTGCATAAATATGCTATAACATGTTTTCATCTACTTGTTAGCAAAGGGCTCAAATGCACTGTTAGATAGTGTATTTTCAATGTATTTTTTAGGTGGTTTTTTTAACACTTTTATGTCTAGCGTAACAGTTAACCAGAGCTCTGAGGTTGCGGTAATCATTCTAGCATAAATCCCGATTGCGCTCATGCTTTCACATTTTTTTTTTTTTTTAAATAATTTTTTTATTGAGGTTCATGAATTTGTGCAAAGCAAATGAATATAAATACAAACAAATAACATCTGGTAAACTGGTGTAATCAATAGATTATAGATCGTAAACAACAATAATTTGGCAAGAATATGGAGGAAAACAATCTCTAAGTCCAAATATTTTTCGCCTATAGTACCCTAGGAGTTGAAACCTCTATTATTTTTCACTGTATTAGATAAATATCCCTCAAAAACCTTTTAAGGCCTCTTTTGGGCACTACCTTTCCATGCAAACATTAGAGAGAGAGATACAGTATGACAGTAAACAACAAATATTAGCTATATGTTAAAGGGACCATGAAACCCATTTTTTTTCTTTGTGATTTAGAAAGAGCATGACATTTTAAACAACTTTCTAATTTACTTCTTTTATGTAATTTGCTTCATTCTTGATAGGCTCAGTAACTGCTGGTTGTTGCTGCATACAGATGCCTCTTGTGATTGGCTCACTTATATGCATTGCTGTTTCTTCAACAAAGGATATCTAAAAGAATTGAAGCAAATTAGATAATAGAAGTAAATTAGAATCTTGTTTAAAATTGTATTCTCTACTTGAATCATGAAATAATTTTTTTGGGTTTAGTGTCCCTTTAACCATCTGCTAGACTAGTAGTATAATAGATAAAAATAATCTGGGATATTCATATCTCCAAATAGATGCTATTTGAGTCTGCTTGTAGAGGGGTAGGTAACATTAGTATGAATAGTTCAATATCCTCAGATATATGTTATATGTTAACAATCTGCTAGCAGAGGAATAAGTAAAGATAATATGGATACTTCTTTATCTTAATAGTATATAAAATTGTTAAGTATAATTAGTTATGAATGCAGTATTTACGAGGGAAATCGCGCAATGATATTCTGGGCATGATAAAAGAGCCAGACTATATAAGTGGGTGGGGGGTAGGGGTATAAAGGAGAAAAGATGCAACATAGGCGCAAGACTTAATATTAACTAGGTAAAAATGAGTTATTGTATAGAAAACAGGTTTGGAGAATGGTTCCACAGAGAACCTATACCTGTTATAAATAGTAGATTTATATTGGTATTTAATTTAGATGTTTTCTTTAACCAATTAAAGGGATAATCCAGCCAAAATTGAAACCACATGGTGTGCATTTTGGTATTGAACAGAAGCAATTTTGTAATATGCAGCATTAGCAAAAATGCTTCTAATAAAAGCTATAGCTGTTTCAAAATTGTATTTAAGTATGCAACCGTGCACCAGCTTTTTAAACACAGCACTTGCTCAGAGAGCGGCAAGGTGCTTGTACCATCTGGTAATCGACTCAATTTGTTAATTGATGACACGATACAAGCCCCACTTGATTATCTGAGTAGCTGCATATTTAAAATGTGGGTGCAGTGAGAATATCTAGCTATGCTTCACATGCACACACAGAGAAAAATGGTTAACACTAAAACAGCCATAACTTTTAATAGAAGCATTTTTTTTTTTCTTTTAAAATAAAGCTTTATTGAGATTCAAAATGGAGAAACATTATACAGTCACACAGCATGTCAATGAAACACAAAGAAAATACAAAAATCCAATACATTTATGACACAATGTGATATCAAATTGAAAAAAGAAATATAAGAAGCCTATACGCAGTACCTGGCATGTTCATGTGAAGACAAATTGGTAAGTGATGGTCTACCAGATTGATCTCAAACTTAATTAAATACAATACATAAATCAAACCAATAATGCGTTATTATCGTACCCATGCTATCGAAATTGTAGAATGATCCGTAAATCTCGTCTAGCCTGTCTAGTCAAGAGTAGTGTAGAGAGGGGAGGGGGGGTGGCAGGGGGAGAGGGGGCTGACGATACATTGAGAAGAGGAGGAAAAGAGGGAAGAGAAGGAAAAAAAACAAAGGGGAGGGAGGGCGGAGCAATAGACCCGATTTAGCCTTTGTAATAGGAAGGCATTTTTGACAATACATGTATATTTGCAAATATGTTTCTATTCAAAGATGTAATACATCTATGTGCATTTCATTTTGACTGAGATTGTCCCTTTAATAATTGAATATTACCATAAAATATAAGCATCTTACTAGTTGTAGAGAGCAGAAAAATCAAATAAACCTGCGTCCACAGAGCTGTTATAGTGCTTCAATATCCACATTTTCAGGGATATTTTATTACTATAAGGGGAGCTACCTGGTAATAATATTAGAACAGGGATTCAATCTCTGAAAATCACTCAAGTGTCATAAGACAACTTGTTATACATTACACCTTTCTGACTTGGGTTTGTTTTGGTTGCCAGACTAAGAATAGGAGACCAAGAGTTCTTCCCTAGGGAGAAGTTATCATTCCAAGCGAGTAACCCTGACACCCTTAATTTTCATGCAATAAGTAAAAGGCTGTGAAGGCAAATGCCAGCTGAAACTGAAAACTAGCTCCGGCAATTACAGTATATAACACGTCTAGTAGATATAGTTATCTCAAACCACTAGAAGAGGAAATAAATAGTAAATATATATATATGAGCTAGGAAAGGGAGGGCACTCTCAGGATTTATATACAATCAAAAAGTTAGTTTATTGTTTATAACCAACAACGTTAGAAAGTCATAAGGATAGGTCGACGTTTCGGCTTACATAGAAGCCTTCATCAAGACAGATGAACAACTGTTAAACAAAGAAGAAAAAAATAACAGATTTAAAAAACACAAAACACAACATCAATACGTAATCCCACCACCAAATGTTTGCAGGCAGAAAAATAAACCACAAATAATGAAAATAAACAGTAGAAAAACTAAAAATAAAATAAGGCAAACCCCCATACACATAGCGCTAGGAGATTACAACAATACAGTCCTCCAATACTCTCAATCTGCTCTGGATATACACTGGTGGGGTATATATTATAATCTTAGGCAAGCAAACAAAGCATATGTAACTCAATTGTAGGTAAAACACCATACGGCTGCACAGTTTATGTGTTATGCAAAGTCTCGGTATATACTGGCCTGCATACACATATAAGACCCTTCAAAAGAGACTTAGCAAGTCCCCATACCTCATTAGGAAACCGCCTCAGGCTCTGAGACCATATACAGTTTGTTCTACATGTTTCAAAGCAGATAGGTGCACCATACATTATACATTTAGCACAAAAAGGGCACTATATCACTTCCTGATGCTCATTTATCTGCATCTGACTACCTGACATTGCGTGCTGTAGTCACCGCTGGACCCTACCTTCAAAGAAAACCACAACCACATATACAAGCATGTGCACATCTTAGTATTGCACTCGTAACACTTTTAAAAGACTCAACTAGGTCTACAGTCATGTGCAAACCTTGGTATTGCACTAGTACCCCCTAAGTATATACGCATGTACCTTACCAACATTTGACAGTAGTTACAACCTTGCAAATCCACACTGCCGTTAATACGTGCCCCACATGGTATAAGGCTCAATAGGTAGTCTAACTTTCCAGTCCACAAATATAGATTAAACTCGGGCAATATGTAAGCAGACCGCACTATAGCATGATTATTGTCCCATGTCAGCTGCATGTCTTATGCGTTACACACCCACCGTTAACTACATGTGGTGCCCACAGCCCTAGCAAAAACATAAACAACCCCCATGTTTTGGGCCACAATATTAAGACGCAGACAAATTATATTACCTCACGATGGCGACTTGCAGCAGCACACAACACCACCAGCAAAACAGAATGCCATTAACAGAAACTGGAAACTATTTAAGCCCTGATCACCAGGATCTCATTGGTTGGCCATAGGGGTGTGTCAAAAACACACCTGTAGCAGCTGTATGAACTACAGAGAAGTGCAGACAGTGCTGGATACTCTAATTAACTCAATTATAACCATGTTCAGCTGCTACTACAACAGCAGACACTATGGATGCTTAGAATTGACAAGTGCCACAGATGTATATAACATAGTAGATAAAGAATGGAAGCCATAATAAACCAGAGGTAACTGCATTCAGCTACTGTATAGACCAGAGTATACAACAAAATAAGGATGGGATTGCATATTCTCATTATAATGCAGAGCAAATTACCGTTCCACAAACGACCATAAATACATACACTATGGATGCTTAGAATTGGCAAGTGCCACAGATGTATATAACATAGTAGATAAATAATGGAAGCCATAATAAACCAGAGGTAACTGCATTCAGCTACTGTATAGACCAGAGTATACAACAAAATAAGGATGGGATCGCATATTCTCATTATAATGCAGAGCAAATTACCGTTCCTCAAATGACCATAAATACATAGTCAAAGACATGACTAACAGTGTACAGATGTGAAAACCCAGAAATTTAGCGTTCCACAAACAACCATAAATACATACACTATGGATGTTTCGAATTGGCAAGTGCCACAGATGTATATAACATAGTAGATAAAGAATGGAAGCCATAATAAACCAGAGGTAATTGCATTCAGCTACTGTATAAACCAGCGTATACAACAAAATAAGGATGGGATTGCATATTCTCATTATAATACAGAGCAAATTATAGTTCCTCAAACGACCATAAATACATAGTCAAAGACATGACTAACAGTGTACAGATGTGAAAACCCAGAAATTAGCGTTCCACAAACGACCATAAATACATACACTATGGATGCTTAGAATTGGCAAGTGTCACAGATGTAAATAACATAGTAGATAAAGAATGGAAGCCATAATAAACAAGAGGTAACTGCATTCAGCTACTGTATAAACCAGAGTATACAAAAAAATAAGGATGGGATTGCATATTCTCATTATAATGCAGAGCAAATTACCGTTCCTCAAACGACCATAAATACATAGTCAAAGACATGACTAACAGTGTGCAGATGTGAAAACCCAGAAATTAATGTTCCTCAAACGACCATAAATACATAGTCAAAGACATGACTAACAGTGTGCAGATGTGAAAACCCAGAAATTAACGTTCCTCAAACGACCATAAATACATAGTCAAAGACATGACTCCCAGTATACAGATGTGGAAACCCAGAACCAATATATGGGGTCCATCAGCCATTAGACACACCTCAAGTGGATGTCCCACTAGGAGGGGGGAGTATGCAGAACCAACACTAGAGGATATATAATAGTAGAACGAAACATATGACGACACACACCAAGGTAGCACCCCAAAGTGTCAACAAACTGGGAGTGCTCAAACCACTACGCATCATTTAATTTTGAAATGGGTAACCCATCCAGTGTAACATCCCAGCAGAGAGGGGGACAAGAGAGAAAAAAATCATATTACAAGATATTGGAAGTAGTGACTATTATTCATAAAAAATGTCAAGAACCTGTGCACGCCACTTTCTTGAACACAATCATTCTGTGTCATCCTTGAAAGCAATGCTCATTGACATGGTGATCCCCCCCAGAAGGGGTGGCAACAGGCATAAGGAACTATTATGCTGTGAAAGCCGGTGGATCTATCGGCTGAACACACTCTGCCCACATGGACTTAATATGCATTTAGATTATTCTGTGTTCTATTAAGTTGATTATGCATTTAATAATATATTGTTCTTGACATTTTTTATGAATAGTAGTGCGTAGTGGTTTGAGCACTCCCAGTTTGTTGACACTTTGGGGTGCTACCTTGGTGTGTGTCGTCATATGTTTCGTTCTACTATTATATATCCCCTAGTGTTGGTTCTGCATACTCCCCCCTCCTAGTGGGACATCCACTTGAGGTGTGTCTAATGGCTGATGGACCCCATATATTGGTTCTGGGTTTCCACATCTGTATACTGGGAGTCATGTCTTTGACTATGTATTTATGGTCGTTTGAGGAACGTTAATTTCTGGGTTTTCACATCTGCACACAGTTAGTCATGTATTTGACTATGTATTTATGGTCATTTGAGGAACATTAATTTCTGGGTTTTCACATCTGCACACTGTTAGTCATGTCTTTGACTATGTATTTATGGTCGTTTGAGGAACGGTAATTTGCTCTGCATTATAATGAGAATATGCGATCCCATGCTTATTTTGTTGTATACTCTGGTCTATACAGTAGCTGAATGCAGTTACCTCTGGTTTATTATGGCTTCCATTCTTTATCTACTATGTTATTTACATCTGTGACACTCGCCAATTCTAAGCATCCATAGTGTATGTATTTATGGTCGTTTGTGGAACGCTAATTTCTGGGTTTTCACATCTGTACACTGTTAGTCATGTCTTTGACTATGTATTTATGGTCGTTTGAGGAACTATAATTTGCTCTGTATTATAATGAGAATATGCAATCCCATCCTTATTTTGTTGTATACGCTGGTTTATACAGTAGCTGAATGCAGTTACCTCTGGTTTATTATGGCTTCCATTCTTTATCTACTATGTTATATACATCTGTGGCACTTGCCAATTCGAAGCATCCATAGTGTATGTATTTATGGTTGTTTGTGGAACGCTAAATTTCTGGGTTTTCACATCTGTACACTGTTAGTCATGTCTTTGACTATGTATCCATGGTCGTTTGAGGAACGATAATTTGCTCTGCATTATAATGAGAATATGCGATCCCATCCTTATTTTGTTGTATACTATGGTCTATACAGTAGCTGAATGCAGTTACCTCTGGTTTATTATGGCTTCCATTCTTTATCTACTATGTTATATACATCTGTGGCACTTGCCAATTCTAAGCATCCATAGTGTATGTATTTATGGTCGTTTGTGGAACACTAATTTCTGGGTTTTAACATCTGTACACTGTTAGTCATGTCTTTGACTATGTATTTATGGTCGTTTGAGGAACGTTAATTTGCTCTGCATTATAATGAGAATATGCGATCCCATCCTTATTTTGTTGTATACTCTGGTTTATACAGTAGCTGAATGCAGTTACCTCTGGTTTATTATGGCTTCCATTCTTTATCTACTATGTTATATACATCTGTGGCACTTGCCAATTCTAAGCATCCATAGTGTCTGCTGTTTCTGGTAGCAGCTGAACATGGTTATAATTGAGTTAATTAGAGTATCCAGCACTGTCTGCACTTCTCTGTAGTTGATACAGCTGCTACAGGTGTGTTTTTGACACACCCCTATTGCCAACCAATGAGATCCTGGTGATCAGGGCTTAAATAGTTTCCAGTTTCTGTTAATGGCATTCTGTTTTGCTGGTGGTGTTGTGTGCGGCTGCAAGTCGCCGTTGTGAGGTAATATAATTTGTCTGCTTCTTAATATTGTGGCCCAAAACATGGGGGTTGTTTATGTTTTTGCTAGGGCTGTGGGCACCACATGTAGTTAACGGTGGGTGTGTAACGCATAAGACATGCAGCTGACATGGGACAATAATCATGCTATAGTGCGGTCTGCTTACATATTGCCCGAGTTTAATCTATATTTGTGGACTGGAAAGTTAGACTACCTATTGAGCTTATACCATGTGGGGCACGTATTAATGGCAGTGTGGATTTGCAAGGTTGTAACTACTGTCAAATGTTGGTAAGGTACATGCGTATATACTTAGGGGGTACTAGTGCAATACCAAGGTTTGCACATGACTGTAGACCTAGTTGAGTCTTTTGAAAGTGTTACGAGTGCAATACTAAGATGTGCACATGCTTGTATACGTGGGGCGCGATCCGATATAGATCGCAGTTTGCGGCGCAAGCGAGGGAACCGGCGTCGCACGCAGTTTCAGCTCGCAACTCGAGCTATCCTATATAAGTCGCCGTCAGATGCTAACGTGCCGTAAGTCTGACAAACCAGCGATGTCCAGAAATCTGCGCAAGTACAAATTTCTGGCGTCGCCAGTGACTTGCGGCACGTTAGAAACTGCCGGCGCCTATAAAACCTGACTAAAGTCTAAAACACCCGCTATGTCTAACACGCCTCCCTAACCTAGCCCGACAAGTCTAACATGCCTCCCTAACATAGCCCGACACGTCTAACCCTCTATCCGCTATCCCCCCTCACTAGCCTAACAATAAAATATGTATTAACCCCTAAACCGCCGCTCCCGGAGCCCGCCGCTACCTAATAAAGTTATTAACCCCTAAACCGCCGCCAGCTATATTAAATCTATAACCCCCTAAAGTGAGCCCCTAACACCGCCGCCATCTACCTTACCTACCCCCTAAAGTGAGCCCCTAACACCACCGCCATCTACCTTACCTACCCCCTAAAGTGAGCCCCTAACACCGCCGCCATCTACCTTACCTACCCCCTAAAGTGAGCCCCTACCCCGCCGCTATTTTATAATTATTAACCCCTAATCTAATCCCCCTACCCCGCCGCCATCTATATTAAATTATTTAACCCCTAAAATACTAAACTATCCCTACCACTAAACCTAAGTCTAACCCTACAAATAGCCCTGAAAAGGGCTTTTTGCGTGGCATTGCCCCAAAGTAACAGCTCTTTTGCCAGCCCTTAAAAGGGCTTTTTGCGGGCCATGCCCCAAAGTAACAGCTCTTTTGCCAGCCCTTAAAAGGGCTTTTGGCGGGGCTTTGTCACAAAGTAAACTGCTCGTTTGCCTACAATCTACATCCCCCTACACTGCGGCCACCTATAATAAATGTATTAACCCCTAATCTAATCCCCCTACACCGCCGCCAGCTATATTAACTATATTAACCCTAATTATATTTGGGTTAATATAGTTATATTATATATTTTTAACTATATTAACCCTAATTATACTAGGGTTCATATAGTTAATATCGTTATTATAATTATATATATATTAAGTATAATAACCCTATCTAACTCTAACATCCTAACTAAACTCTTATTAAAATAAATCTAATATTAATATTATTAATTAAAATATTCCTATTTAAATCTAAATACTTACCTATAAATAAACCCTAAGATAGCTACAATATAATTAATAATTACATTATAGCTATGTTAGGGTTTATATTTATTTTACAGGTAAATTGTTAATTATTTTAACTAGGTCTAATAGCTATTAAATAGTTATTACCTATTTAATATCTACCTAGTTAAAATAATTACCCAATTACCTGTAAAATAAATCCTAACCTAAGTTACAAATACACCTACACTATCAATAAATTAAATAAACTACAAATATCTATCTAAAAATACAATTAAATAAACTAAACTAAATTACAAAAAAAAACAAACACTAAATTACAAAAAATAAAAAAAAGATTACAAGATTTTTAAGCTAATTACACCTATTCTAAGCCCCCTAATAAAATAATAAAGCCCCCCAAAATAAAAAAAATTCCCGGCCCTATTCTAAATTAAAAAAAGTTCAAAGCTCTTTACCTTACCAGCCCTTAAAAGGGCCTTTTGTGGGGGCATGCCCCAAAGAATTCAGCTCTTTTGCATTTAAAAACATATACAATACCCCCCCCCCATTACAACCCACCACCCACATACCCCTATTCTAAACCCACCCAAACCCCCCTTAAAAAAGCCTAACACTACCCCCCTGAAGATCTCCCTACCTTGTCTTCACCACACCGGGCCGAACTCCTAATCCGATCCGGGCGATGTCTTGCTCCAAGCGGCAAAGAAGAATTCTTCCTCCGGCGATGTCTTCCTCCAAGCGGCAAAGAAGAATTCTTCCTCCCGGCGACGTCTTCCTCCAAGCGGCAGCAAAGTCTTCTTCCTTCCGGCAACATCTTCCATGAAGCGGCATCTTCAATCTTCTTTCTTCGCTCCGCCACCGCGGAGCATCCATCCCAGCCGACGACTGAACGACGAATGAGGTACCTTTAAATGACGTCATCCAAGATGGCGTCCGCCGAATTCCGATTGGCTGATAGGATTCTATCAGCCAATCGGAATTAAGTTAGAAAAATCTGATTGGCTGATTGAATCAGCCAATCAGATTCAAGTTCAATCCGATTGGCTGAACCAATCAGCCAATCGGATTGAACTTGAATCTGATTGGCTGATTCAATCAGCCAATCAGATTTTTCTAACTTAATTCCGATTGGCTGATAGAATCCTATCAGCCAATCGGAATTCGGCGGACGCCATCTTGGATGACGTCATTTAAAGGTACCTCATTCGTCGTTCAGTCGTCAGCCGGGATGGATGCTCCGCGGTGGCGGAGCGAAGAAAGAAGATTGAAGATGCCGCTTCATGGAAGATGTTGCCGGAAGGAAGAAGACTTTGCTGCCGCTTGGAGGAAGACGTCGCCGGGAGGAAGAATTCTTCTTTGCCGCTTGGAGGAAGACATCGCCGGAGGAAGAATTCTTCTTTGCCGCTTGGAGCAAGACATCGCCCGGATCGGATTAGGAGTTCGGCCCGGTGTGGTGAAGACAAGGTAGGGAGATCTTCAGGGGGGTAGTGTTAGGCTTTTTTAAGGGGGGTTTGGGTGGGTTTAGAATAGGGGTATGTGGGTGGTGGGTTGTAATGGGGGGGGTATTGTATATGTTTTTAAATGCAAAAGAGCTGAATTCTTTGGGGCATGCCCCCACAAAAGGCCCTTTTAAGGGCTGGTAAGGTAAAGAGCTTTGAACTTTTTTTAATTTAGAATAGGGCAGGGAATTTTTTTTATTTTGGGGGGCTTTATTATTTTATTAGGGGGCTTAGAATAGGTGTAATTAGCTTAAAAATCTTGTAATCTTTTTTTTATTTTTTGTAATTTAGTGTTTGTTTGTTTTTGTAATTTAGTTTAGTTTATTTAATTGTATTTTTAGATAGATATTTGTAGTTTATTTAATTTATTGATAGTGTAGGTATATTTGTAACTTAGGTTAGGATTTATTTTACAGGTAATTGGGTAATTATTTTAACTAGGTAGATATTAAATAGTTCATAACTATTTAATAGCTATTATACCTAGTTAAAATAATTAACAATTTACCTGTAAAATAAATATTAACCCTAACATAGCTACAATGTAATTATTAATTATATTGTAGCTATCTTAGGGTTTATTTTATAGGTAAGTATTTAGATTTAAATAGGAATATTTTAGTTTATAATATGAATTAGATTAATTTAATATAAATTTAGTTAGGGGTGTTAGGGTTAGATAGAGTTAATATAGTTAATATAAATACTATAGTAACTATATTAACTATATTAACCCTAATATAATTAGGGTTAATATAGTTAATATATATAATGTAATACCTATATTAACTATAATATACTTAGGGTTAATATAGATAATATAGCTGGCGGCGGGGTAGGTAGATTAAATTAGGGGTTAATCATTTTAATAGAGATGGCGGCGGTGTAAGGGGCTTACATTAGGGGTTAATAATATTAATATAGCTGGCGGCGGTATAGGGGGATTAGATTAGGGGTTAATAATTTTTATATAGGTGGCGGCGGTGTAAGGGGTCAGATTAGGGGATAGATAAGGTAGATGGCGGCGGTTTTAGGGGCTCACAGTAGGGGGTTAGTTTATGTAGATGGCGGCGGGGTCCGGGAGCGGCGGTTTTAGGGGTTAATAACTTTATTAGGGATTTCGTGGGGGGGGGATCGCGGTTGACAGGTAGATAGACATTGCGCATGCGTTAGGTGTTAGGTTTTATTTAGCAGATCGCGGGTGACAGGTAGATAGACATTGCGCATGCGTTAGGTGTTAGGTTTCTTTTCTAGTTAGTTTAGGGAGTTACGGGGCTCCAATAGTCAGCGTAAGGCTTCCTACGGCTGCTTTTTGTGGCGAGGTGAAAATGGAGTAAGATTTCTCCATTTTCGCCACGTAAGTCCTTACGCTGCATATTGGATACCAAACTGCGCTGGTTTGGTATACGTGCCTATGGCCCAAAAAACTACGGGCGACGGCAGAAATATACGCGCGTAACTTCTAGGTTACGCCGTATATGTGATACCAAACCAGCGTAAATATTGGCGTCGCCGGCTTTTGTGGGCGACGATTTTTATCGGATCGACCCCGTGATTGTGGTTTTCTTTGAAGGAAGGGTCCAGCGTGACTACTGCATGCAATGTCACGTTGTCAGATGCGAGATAAATGAGCATCAGGAAGTGATATAGTGCCTTTATGTTGCTAAATGTATAATGTATAATGTATGGTGCACCTATCTGCTTTGAAACATTAGAACAACTGTATATGGTCTCAGAGCCTGAGGCGGTTTCTAATGAGGTATGGGGACTTGCTAGTCTCTTTTGAAGGGTCTTTTATGTATATGGCAGGCCAGTGTATACCGGACTTTGCATAACACATAAACTGTGCAGCCGTATGGTGTTTTACCTACAATTGAGTTACATATGCTTTGTTTGCTTGCTAAGATTATAATATATACCCCACCAGTGTATATCCAGAGCAGATTGAGAGTATTGGAGGGACTGTATTGTTGTATCTCCTAGCGCTATGTGTATGGGTTTGCCTTATTTTTATTTTTATTTTTTCTATGTTTATTTTCATTATTTGTGGGTTTATTTTTCTGCCTGCAAACAATTTGGTGGTGGGATTACGTATTGATGTTGTGTTTTGTGTTTTTAAATCTGTTATTTTTTCTTCTTCGTTTAACAGTTGTTCATCTGTCTTGATGAAGGCTTCTATGTAAGCCGAAACGTCGACCTATCCTTATGACTTTCTAACGTTGTTGTTATAAACAATAAACTAACTTTGATGTATATAAATCCTGAGAGTGCCCTCCCTTTCCTAGCTCTTATCTACAATCCATTGAGGATTGCACCCAGGTGCTTCATTATTAGTTGAAGCTGGAGTGCTGGAACACGTGCTAATTGGATTATATATATATATATATATATATATATATATATATATATATATATATATATATATTTATGCTACTAGTTATAATACCATGGAGCTATAGGGGCTAAAAAAGGGTCTGCAGTCTTAGTACAAATAAGAACTTGGTCCAAAGCCAGAAAACAGATATACTTGTGTCAATGTAAATGAAAAAAATGCAGTCTACTCTCTTAGATGTTAAGACACCGTTGCTCGGGTACGGGCCCTATACCCAGCAACAGGTGGATTAATAAAGTTAGAAACTAGGTATGTCTTGATGGTAGGCTAGTCCTTGGCCTAAACTTGCAGGCATGATAGCTTCAGGAATATATTAGAGTTTGTCTATAATTATAGGGTTGTTTATATACTTGCAGACCGAAGAGAGCAAAATAAAGTAGTATAAAGAATTGTACCAACATCATAATTTTAACCCCTAAGTGTTCACAAGATTATGTATACATATAGAACAGTGTAGTCAGCAATAAAAGCTATAAAAGTGACGTCTTTTGAGGAGTCTCAGATTAAGGTAAGTATGATTTTTGGAGCTAGGGTCTTTGGAAATAATCTCCCCTATAAAACAGACACACAATCTTAATATGACAATTCAACAGTTCGCAACCAAAGGTTAGTTAATAGCAAAACAAATAAGATAACTTATCAGCAAGGATGTTGAGCCAGCAAAACTTAATATGCATACAAATATCAAGTATTAAAAGAAACAGTATGCAACATTCTTAAGGGAAAATGAAAAAAACAAAGAAAAAATATTATTATGTCTCTTCAGGTTTGTGAACCTTCATTTATAAATAGCATTATCCTTTTGTCTAATGAATGTTGAAGAGTTTAGCCCCGGTACATATCAGTATCAACTTGCATAGTAAAAACTCATACCACAGGGCAAACAAACATTCAACAACTGCTTCCCTGAGAGAGCAAGGCCCACACAAAGATAAATAAAAAAAAAGACAGTCATCAGGGATACCTGCCTGGAACTCAAACATATCTAACTATGTCCTTAGCATTGAAACCCCTTCCCAGCTCTTTTTCTTATCTTAGCCAATACCAGATCTATGTGGTTCATCTGTAGTGTTTAGCTGCTGCAGTCCATGAGTGAAATGGACTGACTCTGCAGCACACGTGTATTTGGTGGTGAGCCCGAAAGTGGTCTCCTGGCTCCAAAGTGAAGCCAACAACCTGAGGAAGTGCAGAACCTTTCCGGCTAGCTCAGAAGTCCCTTCCAAGTTGTGTTTGTACCCACCAAGTTCCACTCCATGGCCTGATGTGATAGGATTCTCCTGTATGAATCCCAGATCTTTCTGGGAATGACCAGTGTCGAGTGAAGCGCAGTATATTTTAGGGGCAATAGCACCCTCATTCTCCATATGAGCCGGCCCCCGTTGAGAGCACAGTGTAGGGATCACAGTAGTAAGGAGCGCTATAAGATTCCGTTCTAGGCTTTGAAAATGACGGTCCAGCATCTGGTGAGTAATCCTTTCCCATTCGTCTATCGCCTCCATGTCTGGATTTCGGCTTACGACCGGCTCACTGTAGGTCAATAAATGTGTTGTAATATGTCGGTTGTGCTTACCGAGATATACTTAGTGGGCACAGATAAGGGGCTCCAATTTAAATTTGAGCTGTTGTTTATGGGCTATATTACCCAGCTAGCCAGAGATAGCGGTGTTGTAGGCCACAAGGTATGTTGTAGTAGTAATCTCCAATGGCACAGTTTACTGC
The DNA here is from genome assembly GCF_027579735.1 of Bombina bombina. Taxonomy (NCBI): domain Eukaryota; kingdom Metazoa; phylum Chordata; class Amphibia; order Anura; family Bombinatoridae; genus Bombina; species Bombina bombina. Next base: position 355,955,126 of record NC_069502.1, read on the forward strand.
TCTAGTGTAGAAGAAAGCAGGAGAAAAACGGTTTCCTTCGATGCAAAAGTGATTATCATATCTTTAGCACAAGTTTTGGTGGAAAGATGAATGTTATTTTCTTAGATATATGATTTATTTTCTCATTTGGGCACAGAGCTTCTAGTAATTGTGTCTTGCTATGGCCGCTTCCCGGCCCTGCCTCTTACTTTCAGCTTTTAATATGAGCTCTCCTTCCGATGCGCACAAACAGTCGTGATAAAACTGATATTAATTGCACAAAACAGTTAGCGTGCCATTTGTAATCTGGCCCTAAATACGTTATAAGCATATTATTGAGGTTAGTCCCTGCCTCCCTCTTGTCATGAGTGCCCCTAGTTAAAATCAATCTTTTTCTACATTTGGAAAAACTAATTAATAAAACGTAAACATTGTTTTTTTAAGGCAAATCCCTATTAGTCATATCTGGCTTCTGAAAGTGTGCCTTGCTCTTCATTATGCTTATTGGCTATTAAATTGTAAATGCATTTGTTAGCCCCCTGTTTAAGGCATTAATAAGCAGCAGACATGCTGGTGTCCAACTGACAAATGGACACTAGCAGATATTAAAATCCATTATTGTACTCTCCTGCCAGACCCATATAAAGCCACTGGAGGGGCAAATATGAAAGGGAAAAGGCAGAAATCAAATTTTTTTCTAACACCAAATAAAAGAATGACTCTCCTGTATGGCTCTGCTTTGATGCTATATTTTTTCCCCACTTACAAATATTATTTCAGTAAGAACTACTACAGAGCCAAAATATTCTGTATCTGACATGAAAGTCCACTCAGGCAGACAAAGGGTTACATGTGATGTTTATAAAAACCTCATTCCTCTAGTTTAGATGTTTGGTATTTCATCATCAGCCTCAATTAAACATGAGTTTTTAGCATAAAATAGTATTCAATTCCCTATATGCGATATCATTTTATAGAAGGTTTTATTAAAAAGATGTTTACAAGTGGTGAGATATGTGTAGCACACACAAATAGCACACTTTAGTCCTGAAGTATTTGGGCTAAAAACATTTTTACAAAACACATGTATAATAATATGTTAAATTATTTTGCACACATATATACATTTATATTTTACACATATTTAAAATGTATATGTGTGTACTTATTTATGTTTGTGTATATATGTATATTTACAGAATATGTGTGTGCATATATATGACTGTATGTGTGTGTATATGTACGATGTGTGTGTATGTATATTTGTATGTATGTAGGTAAATATGTATATGTACATTATGGTTATGTACGTATGTATGTATATGTACAGTATGTGTGTATAAATCTATATGTACAGTATGTGTGTATGTATATGTACAGTAAGAGTGTGTACATATATATGTCTGTATGTGTATATTTTTATATGTACAGTGTGTATGTATGTATGTATGTATGTATGTACAGTATGTGTATGTGTGTGTGTGTACATATGTATGTGTATGTATATATGTATATGTACAGTATGTGTGTGTACATATGTATGTCTGTATGTATGTGTGTACATATGTACAGTATATGTACAGTGTGTGTATGTGTATGTATGTGTGTATGCATATACTGTATGTACAGTATGTGTGTACATATGTATGTGTATATTTATATACAGTATGTGTATGTATATATGTACAGTATTTGTATGTGTGTGTGTGTACATATGTGTGCTACAATAGAGGCAAACAAGGCGACCGCTTTAGGGCACCTCTACAAGGAGGCTGCAAATTTTGTGCATGACATAATTTTTTTTGATGCTTATATTTTTTTGCTCCCTTACTTGGTCTTCATAATATGGGCCCTATGTGGTAGCTAGAATGGGAGATACCTGCAATTTGTTATATTGTGCAGAGCCACCACTTTGGTACATTTTGTTATACAGAAATTAACCATTATAGCTATTATTGTTCTGAAAAAATCAGTTTAACAGACAAGAATTTTATGTGATAACAGAAATTCTGTATTATTATAGATAAAATAAGTATAGATAAAATAAGTATAGATAAATAAATAGCTACTTTACACAACACTATAAAAGCAGTAATGGCAGGGTATGTAATATATTCTGGGGGAGGGGCGGCAAATTTTGTGTTCGCCTATGTAGCCCAAAATCCTAACACCGACCCTGAATGTATTTAGTGTTTAGTGTCCCTTTAAAGGACCATTAAACTCAAATTTGTCACTGTAGAAAGCATGTTACATATTAAATATAATATTATTGTAATATACATTCATTATTTATTTTGCTGCCTTTTGCAGTAAAATACATCTGAAAATTAGACTTGTTCCACTTTCTTCCAGAGCGGCTTGAGTTAATACTGTTTTAATATATTTTTGTTTACCTCTTCTCTTCCCTCATCTGGTCTCCAGTCATTTAATCTTTTAAGGTGGATTATCAGTTTTGCATCAACAATCACAACAGGAAAAGCATTCTATGCAATAGCAGTGGGTATACTAGGTAGTTTAGGTGCAAATATTATGTGTATATATATATATATATATATATATATATATATATATATATATATATATATATATATATATATATATAGTATATACTGTATATATATATATATACACATATACATACTGTATATATAGCTATTAGATGGAGATGAATGAATATATTTGTCTTTGTTTAAATACCTGTTTAAAGGGACACTATTCACTTGTTTTTTCTTTGCATACATGTTTTGTGGATGATCTATTTATATAGCCCATAAAGTTGTTTCTTTTTAAATAATGGATAGTTTTGCTTATTTTCAAAAACAGTGCTCTGATTTTCAGACTCCTAACCAAGCCCTGAAGTTTTAGGAGAATACCAATATATATACTCTCTCTTATTTCTGTTTGTGTAAAGGGTCTTTTCATATGCAAAGGAAGGGGGAGGGGGAGTGTCTGATATTTCCCACTTGCAGTGGGTGTTCCAGTAACCTTTTAAGCAGAGCTAAACTGGAAGCTTCTAAGTAAATTTTTAAATGGTTTTATACTGGATTTTTATATCAGTATTTGTGCATATTATTCTTTATAGTAGTGTCTATTACATGCAGTTATATGAAAATTGGTGTATACTGTGCCTTTAATTATTATTAATTAACTAAGCAGAATCAGTGCTTTTTTCCTTAACTGCATATGTGCAATCAACAGTTCATGCTATATGCTGTATGTGTATTAGTTTGTGGTTGGTTAGCATTGCAATAGTTCTTTTTTTCGGAAGGACAGGAAAAAGTCAAAAGATTATCAGCCAATCTTAAGGTCTTTAAGCTAAGGTTTGAGAACAAATGTAACCTCCATGTCCCCAAAAGTTACCTAGAATGTTTTTAGGAACTATTTTAAAAAGTGAATGGTTAAATATTAGTCATGGATTATTGAATTTGCCGGCTATTGTTATATATTGCTCAGACATTCTCAGATAGCAATACTTTATTATATTTTCTTAAATAAATATCTGCCATTGCCTTTGCTAATGCTACCGTGCATGACATTATCAGTGTTATTACTGGTCATAGTACATAAATTTACTGATTAATTAACATGGGAAATAAAACTGCAATAATCTGATAACTCACAAAACAAAGAAATTCTAACCATAGCCCATTATAACCAGACACTTGCACAGTACAACACTTCATTAGTACACTATATCTTGTCAGCTTGTGTCAGCACTGCAATAAAGTATGTGACTTCAGCCTTGCTTTTTGCCACTAGCATTGCACCAAAGCACTGTGATATTGATCATTAAACAATACACAGCTATACACATTTTTCAGCTTTATATTGTGTATTAACAATGTACCAAAACCATTCTAAAGACAACGTGCCAGACAATATTGTAACTTTAGTTTAAAACCATAAATATAAGGAGCGCTCACATAGGCTAAAGACAATAAATTTATTGATAAAATACAAGTTCAAAAATATATAGAGTGCACACTCATTAAACACAATATTAATTTAAACTAAACAATTCTACAATTCATTTAAACTAACTAAGTATAAAACGACCTTAAAAGTAAAAAGAGTCCCTTAGATTCCTTTGTGCAAAAAATGCTTATAGCAGATATTGGGAGGTGGATCTTATGTCTCTCAGTTCATTGGACTCTCTTTTGTCTTCTATTGGCCAATAGGATAACTCTATTATCGTTGTTGTACGTTTTAAAAAATGTAACTGTTTATCAGTAAAATGTTACCATCTGTTTCCCAAAACAAAGTTCTTTGTTATATAGTATGTTATGTTTAGGACTTTTTACCTTAATCTTCTGGATTTTCAGCTCTTTTGAAGCATAAGTGTTTATTCGTTTTTGATTCCTAACAGAGTGAACCTCCATTACTGCTTCCAGCAGTGGATTCAATATAGCACAAAACTGACTCTCTGTAATAGCTTGCAACAGCTGATACTATCCGGCTTGAACAAATCCCCCGCCTTCCGATGACAATGGGCTGTCTGCCTCTCTTGTCTCCAGGCTGAAAAAAGGGAACTTCCAAACTTACTCCTAGATGCGGGTGTATATTGTTGATACCCGGCTTCTGATGTCGATATCCTGGACAGATCTTTCACAGCTTTTAATGAGGCTGTCAGATCCGTAGAGTTCCGATGTCCCAGCCTATCTCGTGCGGCTGTATGTCTGAGTCTATAGTGTCCTTTGTATCATCAATGCGTTTCCGTTCGCAATGAGCCTTTTTCAAGATGATATCCTCAGGTGTATTCTACCTTCTTATAGCTTGAATAATTATCTGCTCAATCATTTCTTAAAGGGATATTTCAGGTCGTGTATTCTAACCTATGTTATTCTGTATTTTAAGGCTATAATTCAAATTACTATATATAACATGTTTACTCAAAAAACAAATAAAAACAGTCTATTGTTTGTAATATATAATATAATATAATAACGCCCCAAAAATTCTTATTTTAAAACTTTACTAAATTATTTAATTAAAGGGATATTTAATAAACTTAAGGGTACTTTCCATACTTTCTTTTCTATCTAACAGTAAACCACTTACTAATTTAGACAAAAATATTACTTTATATACACTATATAAACCAATTTTGTAAAAATTTTAATAGTTTTTAAAAACTATGTTTGATTAAAATAAAAAAAAAAAAAAAAAAAATATATATATACCTGACTATAGTTAAAACTACTTAATTATATTATGCCAAATAATAAATACCTAAAATTGATATTTGATGAATATGATATTAAAATATTAAAAATATTAAAAATATTAAAAAATGTATTAAAATTATATTCAGATAATTGGATTTTTATCTTTATCTTCTATGTATAAAGGGATTTAAATCTAACTCTGCATTTAGTCCTAAGGGGTGGAGAGTTTTAAAATTATATATAAGTTCAGCTTCATAATATAACAATTCTTCTTCATGATTTCCTCCCCTCCAATTTTCTTTATATATTTTATACCCCAGAAATTAAAACCTGATGTACTCTGATTATGTTTTTCTTTAAAATGCTTTGATAAAAGATGTCCTTCATATCCATTTTTAATATTATTTAGGTGTTCACCTATTCTGTCTTTTAAAGGTCTGCTCGTTTGACCTAGGTACTGTTTTAAACACGAACATTGGATTAGATAGATTACATTTTTATCCCTACACCTAATCATATCTCTTATTTTATATTCTTTAGATGTTACTGTAGATTTTACTTGTTTTGTTTTAGAACTATGTTTACAGGCAGTACATATATGACATGGGTAAAACCCTGATAAACTTTTATTATGTAAGTCTACTTGATTTTTCACATTTCTTTGTTTAAGTTCACTTGGACATAATATGTTTTTAAAATTTTTTGCTTTTTTAAAAATTTATTGCGGTCTTTCATTCAATTATTTCCCCATAATGGGATCCATTTTTAAAATATTCCAGTGTTTATTTAAAATTTTATTTAGTATATTATGTTGATTATTATAAGTAGTTATAAAAGGTATTGAAATTTTTGATCCTTATTTCTTTCGCATATCTTTTTTATTAGTTAAAATTTCTATTTGAGTTATTTTACTTATATCTTCTTTCACCTTTTTTATATCTTCTCTATTATAACCTCTGTCCACAAATTTTTCTTCAAGTATATTTGCTTCTTCTATATAATCTTCATTATTCGTACATTTTTTCTTTAATCTTAAAAACTGCCCTTTTGGAATGTTTTTCTTCCAATTCATGTGATGACAGCTATCAGCATGTATATAGTTATTTGTATTAACCTTTTAAAAAAAAAAACAGAATTTATGCTTACCTGATAAATTACTTTCTCCAACGGTGTGTCCGGTCCACGGCGTCATCCTTACTTGTGGGATATTCTCTTCCCCAACAGGAAATGGCAAAGAGCCCAGCAAAGCTGGTCACATGATCCCTCCTAGGCTCCGCCTTCCCCAGTCATTCGACCGACGTAAAGGAGGAATATGCATAGGAGAAATCATATGATACCATGGTGACTGTAGTTAGAGAAAATAATTCATCAGACCTGATTAAAAAACCAGGGCGGGCCGTGGACCGGACACACCGTTGGAGAAAGTAATTTATCAGGTAAGCATAAATTCTGTTTTCTCCAACATAGGTGTGTCCGGTCCACGGCGTCATCCTTACTTGTGGGAACCAATACCAAAGCTTTAGGACACGGATGATGGGAGGGAGCAAATCAGGTCACCTAGATGGAAGGCACCACGGCTTGCAAAACCTTTCTCCCAAAAATAGCCTCCGAAGAAGCAAAAGTATCAAATTTGTAAAATTTGGTAAAAGTGTGCAGTGAAGACCAAGTCGCTGCCTTACATATCTGATCAACAGAAGCCTCGTTCTTGAAGGCCCATGTGGAAGCCACAGCCCTAGTGGAGTGAGCTGTGATTCTTTCAGGAGGCTGCCGTCCGGCAGTCTCATAAGCCAATCGGATGATGCTTTTAAGCCAAAAAGAGAGAGAGGTAGAAGTTGCTTTTTGACCTCTCCTTTTACCAGAATAAACAACAAACAAGGAAGATGTTTGTCTGAAATCCTTTGTAGCCTCTAAATAGAATTTTAGAGCACGAACTACATCCAAATTGTGCAACAAACGTTCCTTCTTTGAAACTGGATTCGGACACAAAGAAGGCACAACTATCTCCTGGTTAATATTTTTGTTAGAAACAACTTTCGGAAGAAAACCAGGTTTAGTACGCAAAACCACCTTATCTGCATGGAACACCAGATAAGGAGGAGAACACTGCAGAGCAGATAACTCTGAAACTCTTCTAGCAGAAGAAATTGCAACCAAAAACAAAACTTTCCAAGATAATAACTTAATATCTACGGAATGTAAGGGTTCAAACGGAACCCCTTGAAGAACTGAAAGAACTAAATTGAGACTCCAAGGAGGAGTCAAAGGTTTGTAAACAGGCTTGATTCTAACCAGAGCCTGAACAAAAGCTTGAACATCTGGCACAGCCGCCAGCTTTTTGTGAAGTAAAACAGATAAAGCAGAAATCTGTCCCTTCAAAGAACTTGCAGATAATCCTTTCTCCAAACCCTCTTGTAGAAAGGATAGAATCTTAGGAATCTTAATCTTGTTCCATGGGAATCCTTTAGATTCGCACCAACAGATATATTTTTTCCATATTTTATGGTAAATTTTTCTAGTTACAGGCTTTCTAGCCTGAATAAGAGTATCAATGACAGAATCTGAGAACCCACGCTTTGATAAAATCAAGCGTTCAATCTCCAAGCAGTCAGTTGGAGTGAGGCCAGATTCGGATGTTCGAACGGACCTTGAACAAGAAGGTCCTGTCTCAAAGGTAGCTTCCATGGTGGAGCCTATGACATATTCACCAGGTCTGCATACCAAGTTCTGCGTGGCCACGCAGGAGCTATCAAGATCACCGAAGCCCTCTCCTGATTGATCCTGGCTACCAGCCTGGGAATGAGAGGAAACGGTGGGAATACATAAGCTAGGTTGAAGGTCCAGGGCGCTACTAGTGCATCTACTAGAGTCGCCTTGGGATCCCTGGATCTGGACCCGTAGCAAGGAACCTTGATGTTCTGACGAGACGCCATCAGATCCATGTCTGGAATGCCCCATAATTGAGTTATTTGGGCAAAGATTTCCGGATGGAGTTCCCACTCCCCCGGATGAAATGTCTGATGACTCAGAAAATCCGCTTCCCAATTTTCCACTCCTGGGATGTGGATTGCAGACAAGTGGCAGGAGTGAATCTCCGCCCATCGAATTATTTTGGTCACTTCTTCCATCGCCAGGGAACTCCTTGTTCCCCCCTGATGGTTGATATATGCAACAGTCGTCATGTTGTCTGATTGAAACCTTATGAATTTGGCCTTTGCTAGTTGAGGCCAAGCCTTGAGAGCATTGAATATCGCTCTTAGTTCCAGAATGTTTATCGGGAGAAGACATTCTTCCCGAGACCATAGACCCTGAGCTTTCAGGGGTTCCCAGACCGCGCCCCAGCCCACCAGACTGGCGTCGGTCGTGACAATGACCCACTCTGGTCTGCGGAAGCTCATCCCTTGTGACAGGTTGTCCAGGGTCAGCCACCAATGGAGTGAATCTCTGGTCCTCTGATCTACTTGGATCGTCGGAGACAAGTCTGTATAATCCCCATTCCACTGTCTGAGCATGCACAGTTGTAATGGTCTTAGATGAATTCGCGCAAAAGGAACTATGTCCATTGCCGCAACCATCAAACCTATTACTTCCATGCACTGCGCAATGGAAGGAAGAAGAACAGAATGAAGTACTTGACAAGAGCTTAGAAGTTTTGATTTTCTGGCCTCTGTCAGAAAAATCTTCATTTCTAAGGAGTCTAATATTGTTCCCAAGAAGGGAACTCTTGTTGATGGGGATAGAGAACTTTTTTCTACATTCACTTTCCACCCGTGAGATCTGAGAAAGGCTAGGACAATGTCCGTATGAGCCTTTGCTTGTGGCAGAGACGACGCTTGAATCAGTATGTCGTCCAAGTAAGGTACTACTGCAATGCCCCTTGGTCTTAGCACCGCTAGAAGGGACCCTAGTACCTTTGTGAAAATCCTTGGAGCAGTGGCTAATCCGAATGGAAGAGCCACAAACTGGTAATGCTTGTCCAGAAAGGCGAACCTTAGGAACCGATGATGTTCCTTGTGGATAGGAATATGTAGATACGCATCCTTTAAATCCACCGTGGTCATGAATTGACCTTCCTGGATGGTAGGAAAAATTGTCCGAATGGTTTCCATTTTGAACGATGGAACCCTGAGAAATTTGTTTAGGATCTTGAGATCCAAAATTGGTCTGAATGTTCCCTCTTTTTGGGAACTATGAACAGATTGGAGTAAAACCCAATCCCTTGTTCTCCTAATGGAACAGGATGAATCACTCCCATTTTTAACAGGTCTTCTACACAATGTAAGAATGCCTGTTTTTTTATGTGGTCTGAAGACAATTGAGACCTGTGGAACCTTCCCCTTGGGGGTAGTTCCTTGAATTCCAGGAGATAACCTTGAGAAACTATTTCTAGCGCCCAAGGATCCTGAACATCTCTTGCCCAAGCCTGAGCGAAGAGAGAGAGTCTGCCCCCCACCAGATCCGGTCCCGGATTGGGGGCCAACATCTCATGCTGTCTTAGTAGCGGTAGCAGGCTTCTTGGCCTGCTTACCCTTGTTCCAGCCTTGCATCGGTCTCCAGGCTGGCTTGGTTTGAGAAGTATTACCCTCTTGCTTAGAGGATGTAGAATTTGAGGCTGGTCCGTTTCTGCGAAAGGGACGAAAATTTGGTTTATTTTTAGCCTTAAAAGACCTATCCTGAGGAAGGGCGTGGCCCTTTCCCCCAGTGATGTCTGAAATAATCTCTTTCAAGTCAGGGCCAAACAGCGTTTTCCCCTTGAAAGGGATGTTAAGCAATTTGTTCTTGGAGGACACATCCGCTGACCAAGACTTTAGCCAAAGCGCTCTGCGCGCCACAATAGCAAAACCTGATTTTTTCGCCGCTAATCTAGCTAATTGCAAAGTGGCGTCTAAGGTAAAAGAGTTAGCCAATTTAAGTGCGTGAACTCTGTCCATAACCTCCTCATAAGAAGATTCTTTATTGAGCGACTTTTCTAGTTCTTCGAACCAGAAACACGCTGCTGTAGTGACAGGAACAATGCATGAAATTGGTTGTAGAAGGTAACCTTGCTGAACAAACATCTTTTTAAGCAAACCCTCTAATTTTTTATCCATAGGATCTTTGAAAGCACAACTATCTTCTATAGGGATAGTAGTGCGTTTATTTAGAGTAGAAACCGCCCCCTCGACCTTGGGGACTGTCTGCCATAAGTCCTTCCTGGGGTCGACCATAGGAAATAATTTCTTAAATATAGGGGGAGGGACAAAAGGTATGCCGGGCCTTTCCCATTCTTTATTTACAATGTCCGCCACCCGCTTGGGTATAGGAAAAGCTTCGGGGGGCACCGGGACCTCTAGGAACTTGTCCATCTTACATAATTTCTCTGGAATGACCAAATTGTCACAATCATCCAGAGTAGATAACACCTCCTTAAGCAGAGCGCGGAGATGTTCCAATTTAAATTTGAATGTAATAACGTCAGGTTCAGCTTGTTGAGAAATTTTTCCTGAATCTGAAATTTCTCCCTCAGACAAAACCTCCCTGGCCCCTTCAGACTGGTATAAGGGCGTGTCAGAACCATTATCATCAGCGTCCTCATGCTCTTCAGTATCTAAAACAGAGCAGTCGCGCTTTCGCTGATAAGTGGGCATTTTGGTTAAAATGTTTTTAATAGAATTATCCATTACAGCCGTTAATTGTTGCATAGTAAGGAGGATTGGCGCACTAGATGAACTAGGGACCTCCTGAGTGGGCAAGACTTGGGTAGACATAGAAGGAGATGATGCAGTACCATGCTTACTCCCCTCACTTAAAGAATCATTTTGGGCAACATTATTATCAGTGGCATCATTGTCCCTACTTTGTTTATCACATTCATCACATATATTTAAATGGAGAGGAACCTTGGCTTCCGAACATACAGAACATCGTCTATCTGATGATTCAGACATGTTAATAGGCATAAACTTGATAACAAAGCACAAAAAACGTTTTAAAATAAAACCGTTACTGTCACTTTAAATTTTAAACTGAACACACTTTATTACTGAATATGTGAAAAAGTATGAAGGAATTGTTCAAAATTCACCAAAATTTCACCACAGTGTCTTAAAGCCTTAAAAGTATTGCACACCAAATTTGAAAGCTTTAACTCTTAAAATAACGGAACCGGAGCCGTTTTTACATTTAACCCCTATACAGTCCCTGGTATCTGCTTTGCTGAGACCCAACCAAGCCCAGAGGGGAATACGATACCAAATGACGCCTTCAATAAGCTTTTTCAGTGGATCTGAGCTCCTCACACATGCATCTGCATGCCTTGCTTTTCAAAAACAACTGCGCATTAGTGGCGCGAAAATGAGGCTCTGCCTATGACTAGCAAAGGCCCCCAGTGAAAAAGGTGTCCAATACAGTGCCTGCCGTTTTTTTAATACAATTCCCAAGATTAAAATAACCCTTTAAAGTTATAATCCATTAAATATGCTTATAAGGTAATCGTTTTAGCCCAGAAAAATGTCTACCAGTCTTTAAAGCCCTTGTGAAGCCCTTTATCCTTATATTTAAACTAAGAAAATGGCTTACCGGATCCCATAGGGAAAATGACAGCTTCCAGCATTACCAAGTCTTGTTAGAAATGTGTCATACCTCAAGCAGCAAAGTCTGCCCACTGTTTCCCCCAACTGAAGTTACTTCATCTCAACAGTCCTGTGTGGAAACAGCCATCGATTTTAGTAACGGTTGCTAAAATCATCTTCCTCTTACAAACAGAAATCTTCATCTCTTTTCTGTTTCAGAGTAAATAGTACATACCAGCACTATTTTAAAATAACAAACTCTTGATTGAAGAATAAAACTACATTTAAACACCAAAAAACTCTAAGCCATCTCCGTGGAGATGTTGCCTGTGCAACGGCAAAGAGAATGACTGGGGAAGGCGGAGCCTAGGAGGGATCATGTGACCAGCTTTGCTGGGCTCTTTGCCATTTCCTGTTGGGGAAGAGAATATCCCACAAGTAAGGATGACGCCATGGACCGGACACACCTATGTTGGAGAAAATTTGTAATAATTTCTTGATTTTTAATTTCTATTTGGATGTCTAGAAAAGATAATTGAGTACAACTTATTTCATGGGTGAATTTTAGTCCATATCTATTAGTATTTAAATCTTCTATAAAAAGGTACAATAGTTCTACTTCTCCTCGCCATATAATTATCATATCATCTATATATCTACGATATAGCACAAGGTTTGCCTCCCAGTTATGTGTAAGAATACATTTTTCTTCAAACAATCCCATGTATAAATTGGCATAACTGGGGGCAAACCTTGTGCCCATCGCTGTACCTTTCTGCTGTAGATAAAGTTTGCCATTAAAAGAAAAATAATTATTTTTCAGAATAAATTCTATGCAATTAAGAAGGAAACTTATTTGAACCTGGGACATGTGTTTATCATTATTTAAATAATGTTTTACAGCTGCCAGACCTAAATCATGGTCTATGACCGTATATAATGAACTGACATCACAACTAACCAAAATGTAATTTTCTTCCCATTTAATATCTTTTAATAATTTTAAGAGTTCTGTAGAATCTTTTAAATATGCCGGTAACTCTTTCACATATTCTTGAAGAAATGTGTCTACGTAAAGAGACAAATTTGACGTTACATAATCTACCCCGGATATTATAGGACGGCCTGGGGGATGTGTTGGATTTTTATGCAACTTTGGCAAATAATAAAAGACAGGTGTTCTTGGATATTCTATGATGAGAAATTGATATTCTGTTTGTGTAATAAGATTCATTTTTCTAGCTTCCCTCATCATTTCTACTATTTTGTCTTTTTTTTTATCTTTGGGGTTATTCTTTAAAATTAAATATGTTTCTTTATCTCCCAAGATTCTTTCTGCCTCTTGGATATAGTCTTTGGTATTTAATACTACAATCCCTCCCCCCTTATCCGCCGATTTTATAGTTAAATTTTTATTATTACTAAGTTCTTTTAGAATATTATTTTCTTGACTGGTTAGATTTTGTCCCATATTATTTTTAAAACGCAAGTTTACTTTCTCTAAATCTTTTTTTACTAGACTTTCAATGAACTGAGAGACATAAGATCCACCTCCCAATATCTGCTATAAGCATTTTAGCACAAAGGAATCTAAGGGACTCTTTTTACTTTTAAGGTCGTTTTATACTTAGTTTAAATGAATTGTAGAATTGTTTAGTTTAAATTAATATTGTGTTTAATGAGTGTGCACTTGTATTTTATCAATAAATATATTTGTCTTTAGCCTATGTGAGCGCTCCTTATATTTATGGTTTTAAACTAATGTACATTTAACTGCATACAGGTCAGTTTTTATATATGAGGAGTTTGACTATTTTAAACCTATTCTAACGTTTTTAACAAATTCTATTTATTGAATATTGTAACTTTAACAGCTTTGCATCTTGATCAAGCACTTATTTGTTAAACAGGAAAAGTTAACTAAAATATTAGCAACTTTTTAGCAGTACAGTATATGGAAATTCTGCTAAAAAAAACATATAAAAAAAGTTGTTTGATAGTTCAACTAATCAAACAAACAATTTTTATATGACATCAATCCAATATTGGGGTAGATTACAAGTGGAGAACTCATTTATTGCGCACCAGTAAATGGCAAATTTGCCCGTTTACTGGTGTGCGATAAATAACCAGCCATTACAAGTGGCTGGTTATTGCTACCATGAGCTCACGGTAGCAATTAGCACTCTGAAAAATAACCAGAGATCAGATTTCTGGTTAATTTTCAAAAAGAGCCCAAATTGACCCGAAATTTTATTGTATGTTTCTATATTAAATAAAAAAAAAGAATACCATCTTTATTTTTTATTTTTTTAAAACTGCACAAAGCAGTTTTATGGGGTTAAAGTTGGTGGGTGTGTGGTGCTAGAAAAAAAACGCACTGAAAATTGCCTTTACATTGCTGTCTATGGGAACTGTGTGCTCCCAGTAAATATATATTATATGCTTATAATACGTGTTAATATGTGTATATACACATGTAAACATATAAATATCTATGTATATATTCATAAACATATATATTTAAAGTGAATGTAAAGTTAACACGCCATCTTAATGGCATTCAATAGACTTTTAAAAATTAGCATAAATTTAATTCATGAAATTGTTTAATTTGATTTATTTTCTTACATTTTTATCTTTTAACTGCACCGCCGATAAGCGCAGCTCTCCCGCCCGCCATACTGTCTAATTGATTGATAGATGATGATTCTTCAAACAACTAATCATGGTTTCCCCTCGGGCCGTGACGTTTACGCAAAGGGGCTGAACGCCCTGGGGGGGGAAACCATGATTAGTTGTTTAAAGAATCATCATCTATCAATCAATTAGACAGTATGGCGGGTGGGAGAGCTGCGCTTATCGGCGGTGCAGTTAAAAGATAAAAATGTAAGAAAATAAATCAAATTAAACAATTTCATGAATTAAACTTTTGCTTATTTTTAAAAGTCTATAGAATGCCGTTAAGATGGCGTGTTAACTGTACATTCACGTTAACAATTGCTGCCCATCGCTGCATGACCTCTGTGCTAATTTCTCAAGCATCTTCTGCACTGGCCCTGATTTTTTAACAAAGAGTGGCCTGAAGTGCAATTGCTACCCTGTCCCCTTGCCCTATCCGCCCAAGTCACATTTTATGCAGAAATGTATGAGAATGCTTATGTTTTGTGTCAAAAAATAGGATCACAATGTTAGCAGATCTTACACAAGATACACAATTGTGGCCCCAGCACACCTACAATTCCTAAATAACTTTTCATTGTATGCTATCACTTAAAGGGTTACCTTGGTGTGGTTAAATATGCTTTATTTTTGCTCCAGCCAAAGGTATGGGTGCACAGTACATCTGATTTTAAATGTATATTTCAATGTATGAGTAGGACACTTGTATGTCCCTTAAAAGGTTTATTGGGTTAGGTTAATAAGCCCTCTCTCTGTTCTTATTAGAGATGTTTTATATAGGTTGCAGGCAATCAAAGGTACTGTACATAAGTGCATTTGAGTATATATGAGTATAACTGATTTTAAATGCATCAAATATTTTTTTTTTTTTTTTTTTTAACAGCTTTATTGTAAGATAGAAAGTGAGGTTACAAATGGTTGGAGACGCAGCTCCAGATCGCCAGATACAACAACAGCTGTTATTTTTAAGGATAAAGTCGAAATGCAAGGTGCCTACCGGCACAAAGTGGCAGGTCCTCCCAGAGTGTCCATTCAGAGTGTTCTGCGATATCAAATTTTGGTTAAAAAGTCTGTGATAGAGTCCTGTTGTAGGATCGCAAGAAACTGGGAGGTAACTACCAAGGGGTATTGCCCTGGTTATCCTTTTTTGGAAATTAAGAATTTAAATACAAAACAATTTACATGAACAGGGGTTGAACGCCCCCGTTCCGCCCGCGCACAGAACAAAAGTGTGATGGGTGTGAGACGTTTTTAGATCCCCTGCTAGCCTATTATGCAGAAATAATATATGGGAGATAACCTGACTGATTTTTTGGGGGGCTAACTAACTGGGGCCCTTGTGTTTATTTTGGATGTAAGTGGTCCAAAGTTGGGAGAGTTCCGCGTAGGAGTCCATTTTGTCATTTTTGAGGAAGTAGTATTCCTCCAGTTCTAGTATTTCCGTAACTTTTGTGATCCACAAGTTCATAGAAGGGGCCTCCCTACTCTTCCAGTTCTTAGCTATCAATACTTTAACCCCATTGGTCATGATGTTGAGAAGGTGTAGGTAAGGTTTATATTTAAGTGTTGAGGGGGGCTTGTGTAATAACCATATGAGGGGGTCAATCGGGAATTGAGTTGTCAATATAGTCTCCATTTCGGAGATGGCTTTTCTCCAAAAATTCTGAATGCTGTTGCACCACCACCACATATGGGCGGTGTCACTGTTAACATGGCCGCAGCGCCAACATTTATTGCTGTGGATGGGGAAAAGACGGTGTAGCTTCCTCGGGGTTAGGTACCATCTATGCAAGAGTTTAAAATTAACTTCTTGAATTGAGGAAGAGATAGAAGATTTTTTTGTGCCCTGGAACATTAGTCTACTCGTGTGGGGTAATATGATGACTCCCAGGTCCTTCTCCCAACTTTCAAGGTAAGGGGGGATATGGCCTGGGGGGGGTGTGAGTCAGGATCTTATATATAATCGAAAGTGTATGTCATAAGGGGGGTTCTTGGGTGCAAAGGGATTCAAAAGAGGTCAGGGGTCTGGTCATATTTCTATATCCCTGGTGTTTGGTGATAAAGTGGGTTACCTGTGCATAGGTAAACCAGTCTTCAAAACATGCAAGGCCTTTTGTTACCAAGTCGTTTCGTGAGAGGAGGGTTTCGTTGCTGGTTAGGTCGTGTATTGTAAGATCTCTGTTTGTGGCTTCTGTGGTGGTTTGTGTGGTGTATGGTCTAGTGATAAATTCTCCATTTTCTATCAGAGAAGTCAAGGGTGAAGGGATTGACGAGATGAAGTGAGATGTATTGATTGTGTGTTCCCAGACCTGAAAGGTTTCCTGGATTATTGGGTTGGATGAGCTGATGGACTTGAATAAGCGAGGGCTGCTCCAGCACAGCCTTCCTAAGTGAGGTTTATCCATCGATAGGTGTTCTAGTGTGACCCACCTTTTGTGGTTGTAGTGGATATTCCAGTCTACTATACGTTGTAAAAAAATCGCCTGGCGGTAGGCGGCAAGGTCGGGGACCCCCAGCCCCCCTTGTGTTTTGGAAGTCAACATGGTTTGTCTACTAATTCTTGGCGGACTGCGACGCCAGATGAAGTCGCTGAATGCTCTCTGAAGGGATGGGAGGTATGTCTTGGGGAGTGGGATCGGTAGTGTCTGGAGGAGATATAAAATACGTGGGATATATTCATTTTAATGGTTTCGATACGTCCTAGCCACGTTAATTTCTTGGAGCCCATGAGGAGAGGTCTCGTATTATATTGTGCTTGATTGGGGCTGTAGTTTGAGGTGAAATAGGGTCGTCGTGCAAGGAGGTCAGGTGGATTCCCAAGTACTTTAGGGAATGAGTGCACCAGGTGAAGGGGGATACCGCTCGTGTGGCTTCCAGGGAAGGGCCTTTCATGTTGACATTTAATATTTCTGATTTGGGGACATATTGATAACGAAGTTAGATAGGAGTTTAAAGGTTGCAAATTCGCTAAGAAGAATGGGGTATCGAATGTTCAGGGTTAGTGAGAGTAAGGAGCATGTCATCGGCGAATAGTGACACGACATATCTGTGGTTTTTTATGTTGATACCTGTTATCTGAGGGTTTTGCCTAATCTTAATTGCTAAAGCTTCTATACGCAGGCAAATAAGAGGGGGATAAGGGGCAGCCTGGCGTGTGCCGTTGTTAATAGGAATGGGGGGGATAAAGTTCCGTTAACTAACATCAAGCCGTGGGGCAAGAGTATAAAGAAAAGATTCCTAGTAGGGTCTTCGCGCCAAGTCCCATGTGGGTCAATGTGGCCTGCATGAAGTCCCAGGCAACACGGTCAAAGGCCTTCTCTGCGTCGGTGGATAATACCACAGAGGGAATGTTTTAGTTCTAGCGTAGGTGAATCAAATTTAAGGCCCTGACCGTGTTTGTCTTTAGCCTCCCTTCCAGGTACGAACCCGACCTGATCCAGATGGATCAGGTTCTGGGAGGACATCGTTCATTCTGTGTGCCAATATGCGAGCAAATATCTTTACATCAGTATTCAGCAACGATATTGGCCGATAGCTACTGGGTAGGTCTTGGGGTTTATTTGGTTTGGGGGATTAAAATTATGTGGGCTTCCAGTGCGGAAGAGGGGAATGATTTGCTTCGTCTATGGATTGAAAATATTTCAACATGTGGGGAGTAAGAATATCTTGGAAGGTTGAGTAATAATTTGTTGCTAAAGCCATCTGGCCTGGCACTTTTCCGTTGGGCAGGTGCTTCAAGGCTAGTTTAAGTTTGGACAGGGAAATGGGTTTTCTAGCTTTTCCTTCTGCTGGTCATTTATTTGTGGTATATGTAGTTTGTTAAGATATCCCTCTATTAATTGTGCCCTGGTGGAGATTTGGGATGGGTTTCCGGAGTCGGAAGGATGTAGTATTAATAATTTCTGAAAGAAGAATTTGAAGGCTTTAGAGATGTTATGAGTGGAGAATTTGGGGATTACCTCTGTTATCCTTAATCTGCATGATGTATTTTTGGGTGTTTTTTTGCTTGAGGTATCTCGCTAATAATCTGCCAGATTTCTCCCTTCGTAGTTTTTTTGTTGAGTGAGTAAAGCTTGCCTTTTATGTGTCTTGTCGAGGGTGGAAGCTAAAGTCTGTCTGAGTGCCGTAATTTCGTCTAGCAGGTTTCTATCAGAAGGGGATTTCTTGTGTCGGATTCCAAGTGAAGTATTTGTGATATCAGGGAGGTTGTGTACTCTCTCTTGGATTTATTCATGTGTGCCTTAAGGGCTATCAAATTCCCCCTTATAAAGCTCTTATGTGCATCCCAGAGAGTGTGGACGTGAGTCTCAGGTTGAGAGTTATGTGTGAAGTACTCTGTGAGGGATTCTGTCAGTTTGGAGATCACCCCCGGTTCTGTCAGTAAGTGTTCATCGAGTCTCCAAAGGAAGTCTCTGATGGGTTTAGAAGGCCATGTCATTGAGCATACTATGGAGGCGTGGTCGGACCATGTGATTGGGGATATCGAGGCCGAATTGAATAGAGATAAGCCCCCCACATCCCGCAAACACATAGTCATTCTGGTGTGTAAACGCCATGTGGATATGAGAAGTAGGTATAATCTTTAGTCTGCGGGTGTAAGGTCCGCCATAACGTCTTGGGCCACAATTTCTCTAAATGTGATTTAACCTTGGAGATCCTCGATAGTGGTGTGGAGGAGTGAAGTGTTGAGCAGTCTAAACTTAGGGTTTGAGCGCAGTGTTCTGGTCTCCACATATTATGAGTGTGCCCTTCTGGTGATCTAAAACTAGGTTTTTGATTTTTTTCATGAAGGAGTGTTGTGCGGTGTTGGGGGCATATATTGAGACCAGTGTAATAGGTCTCCCATATAAACAGGCCAGTTAGAAGAAGGTATCTGCCCTCCTCTATCTCTGATTGTTTGTATTGAGACGTGAAGGGTATATTTTTCCTAAGTAAGATCCCCACCCCCATTTTTCTTTGTTACTACAATGTGATGCCCAGAAGCATCTGCCAAAGGTGCGTGTGAAGGTGGAGGGTTCTTTCCCTTTGCGGAAATGGGTTTCCTGTAGGAACACAAGATCTGCCCCAAGTCTGTGGAAGTCTTTAGAGGCTGTCGACCTCTTGGAAGGTATGTTCAGGCCTTTTGCATTGATAGAGTATATAGTTATGTCATTGCTAGCATGGGGTCTAGTCTTTAGATTAGCCATTATCTATGTTCTGGGGTGGAGTTGTATATTGTGTGACTAGTAGGGTTTCTATTTGTTGTTTTAGGGAAATGAGTATCTGTGCGCGGGGCGGACCGGGGGGGCCCAAGCACGGCCTAATCAACTGGCCATGCAGTTTTGATGTAGCTTTAAACAAAACATACAAATTCTGAAAACGAAAAACATTTAACAAAAGAACAAGAGTTATTGAGAGAACCAACAATAACATGTGTTAGGGAATAGGGGGTGTCACATCCCAACTGACACTTGACTCATCAAAAAGAATTTTGGGTAATTGTGGGCAAACTTTAAGAGAGGGTTTAATTCAAAGGGTAGAAGAGAGGAATTACCCTAGGGTCTACGGGCTGGGTCACCTACAGATATAGCGGTCCGTGTATAAGGGTAGGTATATGATCATGCCTTGGGTGGCAGGGTTCAAGAAAAGGGGGCGGACAGCTGAGACACTCAGGTGATATTAGTCGGTGTTTAGCGGGTCTGATTACAGGCCCTGGGGGGGCCGGGACGTAAAGGTGGAAGATGAATTTTCCTCTGGTTATAAAACTTGGGGGAAGGGGCGTGGGTTCATATCGAATCTAGCCAGTGCTTAGTTTTGAAGGCTGGCTTGAGGAAAGTTAGTACTTATATTGTAGGGGGAAGGAGGAAATGCACTAAAACAAATTCTTTACAGTTACGGTTCAACATTACACAATAACCACCCTCCAGCAAGTATCTCTTACATTACAGTAACCCCACATTTCGATGCATAAGATATGTTCATAACAATTGCAATTCACATGCCATGGGAAGGTTATGTAGGTAGTAGGCAGGTAGCTAGGAAGGAGAGGCATGGGGGGGTGAGAAAATGGGAGGGGGAAGGAGTGAAGTCAAGACCTTTTTTAAGAGCAATAAAAAACATAGCAGTTACAAAATGAGTGAGCAACATTTCAAGCCAGTCCAGCATCCATCCCAGGTCCCAACCCCCCACCAGAGCGTACAACTGTGCCATATTATACTTATCATGTCCTGAGAGAAAGATTCTGTGTCTTCTGTGCTTGCATTTCTGCATAGCAGTCAGGCACCCACGGCACGGCTGATGAGGGGACCTAGGATGAAAGTGGGTCCAGTTTTTTCTGTTTTGTTGGCTTGGGACCACTGTGGTCTTTGCGGCTTGGGGTCTGCTTGGCTTGCTTGTGGAGGGTGGCTCTGAGTCTTTAGGGTTTGGTTGAGGGAATTGAATGTTAAGACCTTTTGAAAAAGCATCCAAGTCTTCGGTATCTTTGTAGACGTGTGTTTTTCCATCATGCTGGACTATGAGGCTTGAATGGGAACCCCCATCTATATTTCACTCGCCTTTCTTGTAGGACTTGGGTAATATATCGTATTCCTCTTCTTCTTTCAATTGTTGCCGGCTAATATCCTGGAATATTTGAATACTATAAGTCTGGAACTTGATCTCCTTCTGCAGGCGTACTTGTCCTCCAAATCTCCTCCTTCTCTAAGTAATGAGCAAATTTAACCAATAATGTCCCTAGGATGGATTAGGTGGTTTTGGAACTGGTCTCAGCGCTCTAATGTGCGCGTTCCATTGATATTTCAGTAAGTTTGAGGGCTGGGGCAATGTATTCAAATAATTGTAGCAGGTAAGAGACAAGGCAGTCCTGAGTTGCTTCTTCAGGGACTCCTCAGATTGCTTCTGCGACCTCTGTTGTCGAGGTCTTCTACTTTAAGTTGGAGTGCTTGTAACGTGAGGTCCCTGTCTGATCAATTGGTGTTAGCGTTGGACATCATGGTATCTAAGGTGTCTTGACCCTCTTCCAGACACTTCTATTCTAGCCCCAAGTTCTCCAATGTTTTTTTTTAAGGAAGACATCTCCGTTTTAATGAAAGATTTTAGATCTGCAAGGTCAGATTTTGAGGGGAGCTGTGAGATAGTCTGCTGTATCAAATTGAGCTGCTGTGAGTGTGAAGCAGGGTCCTGATCTTGTAATATGGGTGTATCAGCCATCAGGAGTTCCTTAACAGTATCAGGTGCTTCATTATCTTGTTTATGGAAGAATGAGGACATAGTAGCAGTGGCGGCGATGGAGGCCTTTTTGTCTGCTTTCAGCTTCTGCCTAGACGCCATTAGTGTAGTGGGCTATCCCTTTACTTTCTGTGGCATGTATTGGGATTTGGGCTGTCAGATGATGAAACGTCTGTGCGGGACGATTACAGGGCGATCCGGGACCTTCCGTGTCCACTAACTTGGCCTGTGTTTATATGTGGCAATGGGATGGTGTACAGGCCTAAAGGATCATTCCCCCTAATTGCCGTGATTCGAACTATGGGCCCGGGTCATGAAGGCATAGCTATACTGGTGTGGCGTTAGAGACCTTATACGACTTTGTACCTGTGTGCTGATGGGACCGGTGAGGACGTTCACTGCCGGATGAATGAGCGCAGGCTGCCGTTAGTCAGTTAGGAGAGGCGCCACGTGGGTGACGTGCGGGCGTGCGGCTGTTCGCGGGGATCCGCTCGATTGTTCTGCCCCGGGCCTATCTCCGTTACTCCGGGCACCTCGATGCGGCAGATCCACTCAGACAGGTAGGTCGCGGGGTCCCCCGGCCTGAGATCACCAGGCGGGTATTCGCCGGAGTAGGCCTGTAGTGCGGAAGAGTCACCTCTTCTCCTTGAAGTATGTCTAGGGTGCGGCAACAACTCGGACTATGTGCCCTTCGGTTAGAGGTGATATATTCGTTATTTAGACCCTCATCTGCCCCTTAGATCACCATATTAGAGCCAGTGAGTGGGAATGTGTAACGGAGCTGTGTCAAAGTGCGGCCATGTTCCTGCACGGCTGCGCTCCGCCCCCCAAATGCATCAAATATTTAAATAACATTAAACACAACATTTAATTTCCTATAAAGGGCCAGATTAGGAGTGAAGCGCTAATTTGTGCGTCGCATGCGATAAGGGGATTGCAGGTATTGCGCTCATTGAGTTTACCCCTGTAATATGAGTTTAAAGTAAATGCAATCGCTTTAGCGCAATGGTGTTTTACGCTCAAATGATTACTGTGTCCTCAGAGCTCTAAAAAGTTGCACAAAACGCATCAACATCAAAAGTACATTACAGTTAGACTCATAATAACATGATCTAATAAAATATATAAAAAACATTGCACATAAAAGTTATAAAGGCTCAAAGATATGAGATTGCAGGTATTAGAATAATTAAGAAAAGGGCTTTAACATAGAAATACATACACATGTTTAAATATGAATATGTATATATTTATATATATGTGGACAGATGTATTTATTTATTTATATGTGTATATGTGTATTTACAGACATATACACATATAAACACATACAGTATCTCACAAAAGTAAGTACACCCCTCACATTTTTGCAAATGTTTTATTATATCTTTTCATGTGACAACACTGAAGAAATGACACTTTGCTATAATGTAAAGTAGTTAGTGTACAGCCTGTAATAACAGTGTTTATTTGCTGTCCCCTCAAAATAACTCAGTACACAGCCATTAATGTCTACACTGTTGGCAACAAAAAGGAGTACACCCCTAAGTGGAAATGTCCAAATTGGGCCCATTGTGTCAATATTTTGTGTGGCCACCATTATTTTCCAGCACTGCTGCTTAACCCTCTTGGCATGAGTTCACCATAGCTTCACAGGTTTGCCACTGAAGTCCTCTTCCACTCCTCCATGATGACATCACGGAGCTGGTGATATTAGAGACCTTGCACTCCCCCACCTTCCGTTTGAGGATGCCCCACAGATGCTCAATAGGGTTTAGGTCTGGAGACATTGATTGGCCAGTCCACCATCTTCACCCTCAGCTTCTTTAGTGGTCGTCTTGGAGGTGTGTTTGGGGTCATTATCATATTGGAATACTGCCCTGCATCCAAATATCAAAAGGAAGGTATCCATGCTCTCCTTCAGTATGTCACAGTACATGGTTGGCATTCATGGTTCCCTAAAATGAACTGTAGCTCCGGCAGCTCTCATGCAGGCCCAGACCATGGACACTCCCCACCACCATGCTTGACTGTAGACAAAGACACACTTGTCTTTGTACTCCTCACCTGGTTGCCGCCCACACACGCTTGACACCATCTGAACCAAATAAGTTTATCTTGGTATTATCGGACCCACAGGACATGGTTCCAGTAATCCATGTCCTTAGTCTGCTTGTCTTCAGCAAAATGTTCTTGTGCATCATCTTTAGAAGAGACTTCCTTCTGGAACGACAGCCATGCAGACCAATTTGATGCAGTTTGCGGTGTATGGTCTGAGCACTGACAGGCTGACCCCCTCACCCATTCAACCTCTGCAGCAATGCTGAGCAGCACTCATATGGTCTATTTACCAAAGACAGCATCTGGATATGATGCTGAGCACAAGCACTCAACTTCTTTGATCGACCATGGTGAGGCCTTTTCTGAGTGGAACCTGTCCTGTTAAACTGCTGTATGGTCTTGCCCAAAGTGCTGCAGCTCAGTTTAAGGGTCTTGCTAATCTCTTATAACCTAGGCCATCTTTATGTAGAGCAACAATTCTTTTTTTTCCATTCTTCAGAGAGTTCTTTGCCATGAGGTGCCATGTTGAACTTCCAGTAACCAGTATGAGAGAGTGTGAGAACGATAACATCAAATTTAACACACCTGCTCCCCATTCACACCTGAGACCTTGTAACACTAATGAGTCACATGACACCTGGGGAGGGAAAATGGCTAATTCGGCCCTATTTGGACATTTCCACTTAGGGGTGTACTCACTTTTGTTGCCAACGGTTTAGGCATTAATGGCAGCATTGTTATTTTGAGGGGACAGCAAATTTACACTGTTATACAGGCTGTACACTCACTACTTTACATTGTAGCAAAGTGTCATTTCTTCAGTGTTGTCACATGAAAAGATATAATAAAATATTTACAAAAAATGTGAGGGGGTGTACTCACTTTTGTGAGATACTGTAAATACATATGTACACACACACACACACAAATATATATATATATATATATATATATATATATATATATATATATATATATGTGTGTGCACAGGAGCTCTTTGCAGTGAAGTACATGAAAACATGAAAAAGCATATTTATTCAATATCATATTTAATAAAGTGTTATACTATGTTTTCACTGTAAATAGTTTACCTTCCAATGTTCTGCACATTGCAGAAATATGATCTAGTGTTTCTAAATGGATATTCCTATATATATATATTTGTATATATATATTTGTATATTATCTATACCTAAATATAATCATGTATATACGTATTTAGGTTTAGATATACAGGTAGTTTGTACCAAAATACCTCAGATATATATAAAGAAATAATATGTAATTAATAAATAGAACATATTTCTGGCTATACGAGAGAGCATTGGAATGTGAAATATTAATATTTTCATGTTGGGTTTGCACACTTGAGAATATGCTATCAGGTTTGCGCACGATTAGGGTGTTATTTTATTTTTCCATTTTTCTTGTCTAATTAACTTCTAGGGGGGAATATTGTTAAATGCAGTTGCGACTTGTAATTCTAGGGCTACCTGACGCACACAAAAAGCTTAATTCTAGCAAAGTTAGCTCAAGAACAGGACTAATAAATATTGTTCCACTCGTAATCTGGCCCAATGAGGGCCCAACAACGGAAAACATTTCTGTAGTTTAGGGTGTGAAAAGGGCTCAACAGTGAAATGATCAACATTTACATAATATATAGTTTTATAAATAGTTATAATATCTGTTATAAAGTTCACTTTTTAAAAATGTTACTGTATATGTTGTATTTTTTTCTTAGCTTTTATCGTGTACTGTTTATAAGAATATTTTTTCATGTCAGTTTAAACCCCCTTAATGACCGAGGACGTCAGGGTACGTCCTCAGAAAAAAGGCAGTTAACGCCTGAGGACGTACCCTGCACGTCCTCGGTGTGGAAAGCAGCTGGAAGCGATCCTGCTCGCTTCCAGCTGCTTTCCGGTTATTGCAGTGATGCCTCGATATGGAGGCATCCTGCAATATCCTTAGATGGCCATCCGATGCAGAGAGAGCCACTCTGTGGCCCTCTCTGCACCGACATCGATGGCCGGTATTGTTGGTGGGTGGGAGCCGGTGTGGGAGGTGGGTGGCGGCCATCGATGGCCCTGGTCATGTGGAGGGGGGCGGGATCGTGGGCGTGGAAGCCCGGGCGCGCGCGGGCGCGCGCCGGGGCAGGGACCGGGTGGGGGACCGCTGCACTACAGAAAAAAATGTGTCCCAAAATGAAAGTGGGACCAGTAATTTTTAAAAAGAAAAAACCTTTGGCGTTATTTAGGTGGTGGGGGTTGGTCCGTGGGGGGGGGGAAGCTACACTACAGAAAAAAAAAAAAAAAAATAAACATTTGATTGTGCAAACTGGGTACTGGCAGACAGCTGCCAGTACCCAAGATGGCCCCCAATAAGGCAGAGGGGGAGGCTTAGAGAGCTGTTTTGGGGGGGATCAGGGGAGGTTGGGGGCTAAAGGGGGGATCCTAAACACAGCATATGTAAATATGCTTTTTTTTTTTTTTCTTAAAAAAAAAAAAATCTTTTATTTAGTACTGGCAGACTTTCTGCCAGTACTTAAGATGGGCGGGGACAATAGTGGGGTGGGGGAGGGAAGGGAGCTGTTTGGGAGGGATCAGGGGGTGGGATGTGTCAGGTGGGAGGCTGAACTCTACACCTAAAGCTAAAATTAACCCTGCAAGCTCCCTACACACTACCTAATTAACCCCTTCACTGCTAGCCATAATACACGTGTGATGCGCAGCAGCATTTAGCGACTTTCTAATTACCAAAAAGCAACGCCAAAGTCATATATGTCTGCTATTTCTGAACAAAGGGCATCCCAGAGAAGCATTTACAACCATTTGTGCCATAATTGCACAAGCTGTTTGTAAATAATTTCAGTTAGAAACCTAAAATTGTGAAAAAAATTAACGTTTTTTTTAATTTGATCGCATTTGGCGGTGAAATGGTGGCATGAAATATACCAAAATGGGCCTAGATCAATACTTGGGGTTGTCTACTACACTACACTAAAGCTAAAATTAACCCTAGAAGCTCCCTACATGCTCCCTAATTAACCCCTTCACTGCTGGGCATAATACACGTATTTTGCGCAGGGGCATTTAGCAGCCTTCTAATTACCAAAAAGCAAAGCCAAAGCCATATATGTCTGCTATTTCTGAACAAAGGGGATCCCAGAGAAGCATTTACAACCATTTATGCTATAATTGCATAAGTTGTTTGTAAATAATTTCAGTGAGAAACCTAAAGTTTGTGAAAATATTTGTGAAAAAGTGAACAATTTTTTTTATTTGATCGCATTTGGCGGTGAAATGGTGGCATGAAATATACCAAAATGGGTCTTCTAAAAAAAAATATATACATGTCAATGGATATTCAGGGATTCCTGAAAGATATTAGTGTTCCAATGTAACTAGCGCTAATTTTGAAAAAAAGTGGTTTGGAAATAGCAAAGTGCTACTTGTATTTATGGCCCTATAACTTGCAAAAAAAGCAAAGAACATGTAAACATTGGGTATTTCTAATCTCAGGACAAAATTTAGAAACTATTTAGCATGGGTGTTTTTTGGTGGTTGTAGATGTGTAACAGATTTTGGGGGTCAAAGTTAGAAAAAATGTGTTTTTTTCCATTTTTTCCTCATATTTTATAATGTTTTTTATAGTAAATTATAAGATATGATGAAAATTATGGTATCTTTGAAAGTCAATTAATGGTGAGAAAAACGGTATATAATATATGTGGTTACAGTAAATGAGTAAGAGGAAAATTACAGCTAAACACAAACACCGCAAAAATGTAAAAATAGCCTTGGTACCAAACGGACAGAAAATGGAAAAGTGCTGCGGTCATTAAGGGGTTAAAGAGTATCACTGATGAAAAACCACCTCTCCAGAAGCTCATTAATAATTAATAGGGATAATTGTTCTAAAGTAGCTTTTGTGTCATAACATTGTTTTTCTCTGTCTGTAGCATTAAGCATATTTGCAATAATTGATGCCGTTTAACGAGCAAATAATATTCAGAATTAGGAAACATCCCTTTTGTTTAAAACATTTACATTCATAACTGATATTAAATGCATTTCCCTAAATGTATGCTAATTATTACAGTAGAATTCATGTAGTACATTTTTTTTTTTAAAAAAACTCTTCTTTTTATTAACTAGTGTATCATGTAGTTCCTATTTGTCATAGGAAGAATTAATAAACAGCATGCAATCTTGCTGGAAAGTCTAGTATACTTTATTGTATAGGAATGGGATGTGTTTAACCAGACACCTACTTCAAGACCATTATCTCCTACCATTCAAAAGGGTCCTCAAATGATGAAAGTGTAGCAAAACCCTATATGTTGTGTATTAGACAATGGCACAAAAATAAAAGGATACCTTGTTAAAAATAACTTTGTAATCATATAAATTGTATATAGAAGTTAAAGGCATCGCCACAGCAACAATGCATTACTGGGAGCAAGCTAAACTTTTCTGTCGAGTCAATGATAAGAAGCATATGTGCAGAACCACTAATCTAAAATAAAACAAAGGTTTGGAAAACAGCACCTTGTCTCTCTGCGGGCATGGAACAATAGACTGCCATGTCCAATTCAACACCAAAAGCAAAGTATGGTTCCAGCCTTGCCTCTCCAAAAAGGACCATTTTTGTTGCACATCAAGGTCCATTGGAGTACACAACAACATTTTGGGCCAACATAACTAAGGGCCTATGGAAAGCCAGAGATGTTGTTGTGTACTTCAATGAACCCTGATGTGTAATAATAAAGGTCCTTTTTGGGGAGGCAAGACTGGAACCAAACTTTGTTTTTGGTGTTGAGTTGGACATAACCACTAATTGCCAGCTATCTCCCAGTAGTACATTATTGCACCTGAACCAATCTAGGAATGTTTTTCAATAAAAGATACCAAGAGAAAAGAGTACATTTGATAGTAGAAGTCAATTGAAAAGTATATTGCATGCCCTATCTAAAACAAGAATGTTTAATTTTGGTTCCACTACTCTTTAAGTAAGTTAGAAATTAAATACTTTCTGGAAATGTTATCAGTAAAAGTTTGAACCTGTATGAGCCCTAAAGGAAGCAAATAAATCAATATTTTAGATGTATTTGAAAATAAGCAGCAGTATATTTCAAATGCTGTCAGAGGCGTCTTTGTTATATGTTACTCTTTACAAAAATATTTCTATCAAAATACATCACTGCTAAAATTATAACTTTAAATACAAATGCAATGCACTGGCTATATGGCTGTAGGTCACATAAGCCCACATTTGCCTGTTAAAGTTACAGTGTACTCCAATTTTCATATAACTGCATGTAATAGACACTACTATAAAGAAGAATATGCACAGATACTGATCTAAAAATCCAGTATAAAACCTTTTAAACACTTATTTAGAAGCTCCTAGTTTAGCACTGTTGATGAGGTTAGGCTGGGACACCCAGTGAAAGGGGCTTGGAAAACAATAAGAGCAGACCCCCCTTCCCTTTATATGAAAAGACATATTACACAAACAGGAACCAGCAGGAGTCTGTAAACACATGTAAACATCTGACACTGGAGCTTGGCTAATAGTCTGAACATTATCACAATGCTATTAAAAAATATGAAAAACTATACATTGTTACAAAAACACTCCCAGATGTGCTAATTAAATGGATCATCTACAAAACAGTCATGCAAAGACAATTCTAGTGTACATTGTCCCTTTAAATTACATCAAAATGCAAAGCCTGCACAGCAGAAAGTGCTAGTGGCAGTACATAGTAAGTTAGCAGTGCATTTCAAATACCTCTAGAATGTCTATTTAATTATTATAGTGATATGGTCTTTATACAGATACAAAACCCATTATCTAAACTGCTAGGGACTAGAGAAGTTTTAGATTTTGAAATAGTTTGAATTTTGGAATATTTGTATATTTACATCTGTAAAATGGGACATCTTGCAAATGGGATGGCCCAAGTATAAACAACATCTTATTCATGCAACCTAACAGTAGTTTTATATTATTTTAATACACAATATAACAAATATATATAGCACAGTACTGTAATCAGAAAGGAAATGGTTATTTTAACTAAATATAGGTTATCATTTGCATTTTAGAACACAAAAAAGAAACTGAAGATACTGTATGGGCAAAAGATTGTGACTTACTGGTGTAGGAAATTATATTTTTTAAAAATTGTTTTATATATATATATATATATAATATATATATATATATATATATATATATATATATATATATATATATATATATATATATATAAAATATATATATAAAGTCTGGATTTTGGAATTTAAGATTTGGGATTTGTACCTGTATTATATATATATAAGTTCAATAGAACAATTCATAGA
The DNA here is from genome assembly GCF_027579735.1 of Bombina bombina. Taxonomy (NCBI): domain Eukaryota; kingdom Metazoa; phylum Chordata; class Amphibia; order Anura; family Bombinatoridae; genus Bombina; species Bombina bombina. The sequence continues at coordinate 355,985,138 of NC_069502.1, forward strand.
ACAATTTTCAAAGTATCTCATATTAATGTGTCATCATATCTGGTGTGTTTTTTTTAATCCATTCATAATGTAGTGTCACTTTAAAACAAATAGGACATATGTAAATTAGCATAATCAAATTGATCTAAAGAATATATTAAGTATTTTTGTAAATTTTACCAAATCCTCTGCCAACTATACATAAAAATCCTGCTGCCTCTGAATGTTATGCTGACACAGTAGATGGTTTAGTAACAGTGATTTAGTAAGCTCACTACAAAGACATAAAACATGTACATTTCTTTAAATGACTTATGTTTAGGAAAGGGGCAACTGAAATCAATTTGTATTTCCTCAGGACTATGCAGAAGTCAGATAGATTAATCCTGTCACTTGGTGAATATCTGATGCATATCTGTCACCATAAGATACCCATAGTGACAGCTTTTTACATTAGCCGGTGATATTGTTTAAGACATCTCTATTGCATGATTCATTTTGTACAACTAAAAAGAATACCACACAGCATGTAAAATTTAAGCAAGATTTTATGAAGGATGGATCATGTCAAATAAAATAAAGACTATTTTCCCCCATAAAAATTATTTTAAATATGCACTAATAAGAAAAAATGTTTTCTTAGTTGCAAACAATGCCAGTGTTATGTTATACATTATGTCAACATGCCCCTTTACCATATATTAAAGTTTATGGTATATCATTTAAAAATCATCATGAGAAATAATACATTTTCTAACAATATACTGTGTATTAGATCAAAGATATCATTGCCTTTATACTATTGCAGAATCCTATTCAAACATTCCCACTGTGCGAAATGCAAGTAAGAAGTTTAGTTTTCATGCTGAGCTGTGATCATTATCTCACAAAAGGTGTTCTCTGCAAGGGAAAAAAAAAATCAGCAAAAATGGCAATTTTGAAAATTCCAAAAATAAAAGTATATTGAGAAATAAAAATTAACCATTTTCAACAAAAAGTAATTGCAACAACGTTATTGTTGTAAAGTCATCAAACAATGTATAATTATAAATATATAGTTTATAATGTAACTGATTATATTAACACATATGACTCCATTTACCAATCAGCGATTGCTGTTTTGGAGACCCATCCATTTACCCATCCATTTTGGAGACCCATCCATGGATAGCATACGTTATCCACTCACAGCAAGGTCTGGCGGTCATGATTCGCAGTAGCAAATCATGCCTGACCAATAGTGATTGGAGTCCATAGTGCCTCATACCTTGCTCAATTTCTAAATCTATTTAATTTAACAGATCTCTATGAAATGCATGACCTTGTTTTCTAATGCAGCCTAGTTTTTTTCTACTATAAAAACACTTTTTGATACTGTTGCTGATTTTTATTTTATTTCTCAATCTACAGTCTATTGTAGAGACAAACTGTAAAAAGAAGCCTTCTGAAGCTTAAAGGGACAGTCAACACCAGAACTTTTGTTGTTTAAAAAGAAAGATAAGGGGGATCGGAGCCAGCTACAGAAGAGACAAGACACACAATTCATGGGTTCCTGAAAAATAGATTTAGGGGCTTAACCAATAACTTTTAGCAAAGTTTCTGATCTATATCATAATCTGGGTAGAGCAACTTTTACAAAGACATATCTGATGAGACTTTAAACGCTTACTGCGACATCTATCCAGACCTCAGCCGATTACAACGACCATGAGGTTACAGTGATTGTGGGCCTTACAGACGCTCTTGATATATTTGGAACTCTCTACTACAAGACTAAATATGGAGGATTTCTGGGTGCGGGTACAAGCACTGCTTGATAACTTTGCAGAGAAGATGCAATACACTCTCGATAACCTAACACTTTCTAGCAGAACTGAATCTACAAATGAAGTCAATATAATGTGGGTAATGGCGGATGCAAGGACCCTATAGTGAGCATGGACATTGTTAACATGGCAGATTCCATGCTGAAGTTAACAGAGAAGGGCGAAAGTCCTCCCGTGATATTACAGCTTGATATTCTTCATATAAATCACCACCATTGGGAGAGTGGAGACGTCACACTAAATCTATTTATACCCGCCCAATCTCCTGCTGTCCCATATTCGGATCCTACGTCAGCTTTGAATTACTCTAAGCTGAGCGACCAAATAGATCTCTGTACCACTAAACCGTCAACCACTTGGACCCCCCGGATCATCACGCCGGCACCTGGAAATAGAAAGTGGACACTGATTGCGGTTGCAACCTCGGCCTTGCTTGCCTCCCGCTCCGGATCCAGCCTTCTGAGAGATACTAGTCTGTGGCCATTTATGTGGACTTATGCTTTATTACTATTGCAGGTTCGTATGTACAAGCTGGCCCTAATGCATGGCTGGAGCCAATCTGGAATTGGTTAAATAAAAGATATACACTTTGGTCTATTCCCGTGATAGATCCATCCTTTCACTTATGGAAGTTCCAATGAGTGACTCAAGACAAATATCACTTTAATTGAAGGCACCATGCTGGATTACTTTAATTGTTTTTTATATAGCAGTCTCTATTCTCACATCCTGCTGGGAAAATAGGACACATACTAAATCGCTGATTGCATTTCATCTTTAGAGACACTAACCTGTATAAGGGTTACTAGCTGGACATAAAAGTTTTTTTGCACCCCAAGTTTGCTTTTTACTTTAGGAAATGTTGTTCCTTGTTCTCTGATATTAAGGCGGAGATATGTTTGTGTGGTTATACTTATTTAAATTTGATGTTCTGGGGGGCACTGTGTATCTAGAAATCTTTATGTTCTGATTATAAGCCGCTGTTTCACTAAGATGTTAAGATATATATGCTCCTTATACTCTTAAATTTTTGTTTAGATATCTTCTGTAAGAACAACTTATTTCGTTACAACTATTTAAGAAAGGCAAGGGGCTTTTACTTCTATATGTATATATCGTAGTATATTATATGCTACGTTTAGCTACAACTGCTTATATGTTCTCTTAGACATTTATAACCCTATAAGTGGAACCTCATAAGTATGATTCTCTTATATAGTGTGTGATTATTTATTGGGTTTCCTCAGAAGATATAAACAAGTCCTGGGTGGTGTATTCCACCTTCATAGATCAGCTTGATGCATATTAGCTTATAAATGATGGAATTCAACGTGTGTTATCTATAAATTTGGGTATTATATGTTTTATTTCAGTATTTACATGTTGCTGGGTGTAGGGCCCACACTCAGGGGACAGGACTTACACTTGCATTTTTACCCTGAACTAATGTATATAACAATATTCTTTACACGTTTGGAAGTAGTCTTAGCTTTATATTAATTCAAGAACTCAATTCTTGTTTAATCGCAGCCCCCTATATACCAGTGTCTAACCAGAAATACCATAATAACCCCACTAGTTTCATCTTTGTTAATAAGCCTTATAAGATTATTTTTGTTATGTAAACAGGCTGGCCTCCTCCCCCCCCCCCCCCCATCCCCATATAGTATTCTGTTTTTTTGTGATTTAAACCAGAAACTTATTTTGCGGTTTCCCTTGTGACTTACCGCACTTATCCGTAATATACTCATATAAATAACTTTATATACCTAAGCTACTCGTTCAAGTTTTTAATGGTTTCTATATATTTTTTTATATATATATATTTTAATATTTTATTCTCACAGCATTATAGGGCCATATAAAAGATTTCATTTAAAGGAAAGAAAGCAAACAAAAAATCTTTAATGTTACAGAATATTTCTTTTTGGTTTTATTTGTTATGTTGTCATATAGCTGTTCAACGCTACTATGTTTATGCAACTGAGTATGTCATTTAGATCAAGAATTCATTTTGATTTTTTTTAAACCTAGTTCTTTTTGTTCACCACTGTTGGTGCTAACTTCATTATACACAGCAGCAACAGCTGATAAGTTAGACTAGATGGATGGACACTAACTTTATATGTTATCTTACCATGAATCTTGTTAATTGTTTATATGTATTGTTACAGAAAAATAGAAAAGCAAGATATCTGTCTAAATTATTATCTATGTGGACAAATTAATTGTATATGTTCTATGACAACTTTATACTCTCTATATGAAAAAATCCAATAAAATTATAAAGAAAAAAAGAAAAAAAAAAAGAAAGATAATCCCTTTATTACCCATTCCCCAGTTTTCCATAACCAACAATGTTATAGAAATACACTTTTTACCTCTGTGATTAACTTGTTTCTATGCCTCTGCAAATTGCCCCCGAATTTCAGTTTTTTTTATAGACTTGCATTTTAGCCAATCAGTGCTATCTCCAGGGTAACTTCACATGCATGAGCTCAATGTTATCTATATGAAACACATGAACTAATGCCCTCTAGTGGTCAAAATGCATTCAGATTAGAGGCAGTCTTCAAGGTCTATGAAATTAGCATATGAACCTCCTAGGTTTAGTTTTCAACTAAGAATACCAAGACAACAAAGCAAAATTGGTGATAAAAGTGAATTGGAAAGTTGTTTGAAATTACATTTCCTATTTAAATCATGAAAGTTTTTTTTGGACTTTACTGTCCCTTTTAACAAGCAGAAATTATTTTTATTTTTTGGTCTGTTTTCATGTTGCTTACTTTCTCTGTCATAGTTTTTTTTTCTAGAACTTAAATTTCATAACCAAATTCTGGAAAGAATTGTATAAAAACAGGAATATTTCTCAGTTTATCATCAGATAGATTATATTTTGTCAAACTCTCTAAGTTCCATATCTAGATGTGAATTTCCAGGACAATTTATATTATTGATGAAACATTAGACAGTGGATTTAAAACAAAATTATGGCCAATTTAGAGAAAAGAACAATTGATGGCAACAGAGACCTAAGCAATAGCTATGTATATCCCAGGCAGTTAAAGGACTGTTAAATTGCATAATCATCAGACATATAAAAAGCAGCAATACTACCTTTGCATTTCAAATAAGCAGTAGATTATATTATGAAAAGTAAAATAAAAGACACAGTCAGTTCTCAGGTGCAGAGCTGCTTGCCTGGCCTGGGTGCCCGGTGGAATTATGGGCTCCATGTGCATCCTACAGTTGCTGATCACGTTGGTCGTTATACATTACACGTCTTCTGCATTTTCAGGAACTCTCTTTACCATACGTCATGAACAAACCAGCAAATGTCTCAAAACCAAAAACAATCAACTTATCTTGGCAAATTGCTCAGAATGTAGTGAAACCTTGATGTGGAAATGGGTTACCAACCATCAACTCTATAATGTGGGGTCCCAGAAGTACCTTGGACTTGACCTGTCCAATCCTCAAGACCCTTTGAAAATGTTTCCTTGTGACTCTAAGTTTTTGTTGTGGTGAATGTGTACCCATGGATTGTTACAAGGGGCTTCCATGTATACGTTGGCTGTAACTACTGAATCTGTGACCACAAGTTTCTCTTCCAACGACACATGGACAAGAAATGACACCCTACAAAATGTGTGCTCCTTGCCATACCACGGTCTCAATAAAAAATGCATAAACTGAGGGGGCGGAGCCAGCAGCCGGTCTGAACAGAAGTGCATCAACAGAGCTCCTGGCTAAAATTATATAGTTATATGAATTATAGTCACATCCTGCACTATTTTGGGCTGACAAACTAACTTTTATGGCAGCTTACTAAGTGAACAACACTTTATGGAATCCTGATGTGACTAAGTGGCATCCTTTTTTTTTTTTTTTTTTTCTTCCCTCTATGGATCGAAGCAGTAACTCTGAAGTGAATTTGCTGCCCTTAAAGTCTGAATTGAGCTACGGCGATCAGCAGATTGGGGACACGCAACTAACCCTCATAGACACCACATGTCACTACTGACCACTTTGCTGTTTGGGAGCAAGTTTGAAGGTGTTGGGACATTCACAGCAAGTGTTATGAGAGGACCACTGATTGGCGTCAAACTGAGTCAAGGTGTATGGGACCCGACAGCGTGTAGCAGCCGACCGGCAGATCGGAGCACTTAGGGACAGCACAGCACTCCAGATCAAGGACACATCAATACCCAAACAGATGAGGTGGACTTCAGGACCTAAGAGTCACAAATCTGGAGCCTGATGTTGATCGGCTGCTCGGGACTTATGCAACATTCTACTGCCCAGAGCCATTACGGCACTTTTATCACACACGCAAGCCAAACAGCACTGCACAGGCCATCTTTTATGCTCATGGGAGCTTTGCCTTTCTGTTAAACTGCTCTCTCATTACGCAAATCCTCTAGACCGATAAAATGGAGTGTCGGGAAATCACCTATATGCAGTGAATGAGCAGTCCTATGCTAGGAGCCCACGCTCTGAGACAGCTTCCCCTAGCCGGTCGGAGAACACTATGCCTAGTAGCACAAGCAACCCTGAGGTTCACTTAACCCTCTTCGCGGCAGACACCAGTGGCCGATGGGGTAAATTACCTTTAAGGATCCCAACCTTATCTGCAGCGGAATGGAGGCTGAACAGCCACACCATTAAGGCCACAACTACTTCCTCACAGGCCGGAATATGTGACTTAAGACAACGCTTGACCTGCACTAACATGTTCACCCCTGCCCAGATCTTTAAAAACCGGAGTGGGTTAAAAACTTATGTATTTTGGCATACAACTCTTAGCCCAGCTAGTCTACTGCCACTTGTCCCCCAGTTTGTATGACTTTCTCTCTCCCACCTATGGCGGCAGATGATTATATACTAGAAGGGCCTGGCCATGCAACACATCTCAAGCTGCGGTTAAACCGCAAATGACAGTCTCCAAAAGTGATAACCTCCTTGTCCGGCACTCTCTATCTTTGTTGGGGCAATTTTGTTCAGGCTCCCAGTTCTCTGTGCAGCGCAGCCTAAATGTTTTTTACTTGGGACCCAGGAGGTGCACTCTTATTAGTGGCGCCATTGACCAGACGGCCTCACATTCTGAACTGAGACTCCTACCCTACGGTATATATTTTGATAATCAAAGTGGATTTAACACCTTCCCACTTAAGTGCCTAGGCTAGTCCTACAGGATTGATGACATGATAAATGCAGACATTAAGCCTCCTTATCCAACTTAGCAGAAGTTATTCTTTTACTAATTATCTTGCAAAATATTAAACTATATATACTGCCTATAAATCCCAGCAGCCCCTATTACCTACCTTAGTAGTTGTGCTGGGCATACTTTGTTTATTAATTTAGCCCACACCCTACTAGTTTTTGTCTGTTTGTTTTTTGCTACTCTGAGCTAGTTCCTATATGTGAGTAATGTTATATCTTTGAGTATATAGAAACATTTATTATATTTGTCTAATGTGTGTCTTGTATCTACATAATAGCATTGACAGATCCTCATATGTACAAAACTTTCAATAGCAAAATGGCTGCTCTGTCTAGTGTCATTATAGTACATGATAACTTGTCCTCAGATTTTACCCTAAAGGTGTATAGAGACTTTATTTTACCTATTTTACTAAATATGATTTCCCTATGTTTCCTCATACTCAGTATCTGCACCCTCTATCACTATATCCTATGTTCTCTAGGTGCAGTGTGTGCTAGGTGCAATGTGTGCTGGGTACAGTGTGTGCTAGGTACAGTGTGTGCTAGGTACAGTGTGTGCTAGGTACAGTGGGTGCTAGGTACAGTGGGTGCTAGGTACAGTGTGTGCTAGGTACAGTGTGTGCTAGGTTCAATGTGTGCTAGGTACTGCATGTGCCAGGCAAGGGGGGTGCCGGGTACGGAGTGTGCTAGGTACGGCGTGAACTAGGTACCGTGTGTGCTAGGTACCGTGTGTGCTAGGTACAATGTGTGCTAGGTACAATGTGTGCTAGGTACAAGGTGTGCAAGGTACAGTGTGTGCTAGGTACAGTGTGTGCTAGGTTCAATGTGTGCTAGGTACTGCATGTGCTAGGCAAGGGGGGTACCGGGTACGGCGTGTGCTAGGTACGGCGTGAGCTAGGTACCGTATGTGCTAGGTACCGTGTGTGCTAGTTACAATGTGTGCTAGGTACAATGTGTGCTAGGTACAATGTGTGCTAGGTACAGTGTGTGCTAGGTACAGTGTGTGCTAGGTACAGTGTGTGCGCTAGGTACAGTGTGTGTTAGGTACAGTGTGTGCTAGGTACAGTGTGTGCTATGTACAGTATGTGCTAGGTACAGTGTGTGCTAGGTTCAATGTGTGCTAGGTACTGCATGTGCCAGGCAAGGGGGGTGCCGGGTACGGCGTGTGCTAGGTACGGCGTGAGCTAGGTACAGTGTGTGCTAGGTACCTGGTGTGCTAGGTACAATGTGTGCTAGGTACAATGTGTGCTAGGTACAGTGTGTTCTAGGTACAGTGTGTGCTAGGTTCAATGTGTGCTAGGTACTGCATGTGCTAGGCAAGGGGGGTGCCGGGTACGGCGTGTGCTAGGTACGGCGTGAGCTAGGTACAGTGTGTGCTAGGTACAATGTGTGCTAGGTACAGTGTGTGCTAGGTACAGTGTGTGCTAGGTACAGTGTGTGCTAGGTTCAATGTGTGCTAGGTACAATGTGTGCTAGGTACAGTGTGTGCTAGGTACAATGTGTGCTAGGTACTATGTGTGCTAGGTACTATGTGTGCTAGGTACAATGTGTGCTAGGTACGGCATGGGCTAGGTACAGTTTGAGCGAAGTACAGTGGGTGTTAGGTACAGTGTGTGCTAGGTGCAGAGCGCGTTAGATGCAATGAGTGCTGGCTACGGTGAGTGCTTGGTTCATTGTGTGCTGGGTACTGCGTGTGCTAGGCAAGGTGGGTGCCGGGTGCTGCGTGTGCTGAGCATAGTGTGAAATAGGTACAGTAGGTTCCAGGTACTATGCGTGTTAGGTACAATGTGTGCTAGGTATGAAGTGTGCCAGGCACAGGGTATGCTGGGTACAATTTGGGTTAAGTACAGTGTGTGCTAGGTATATTGTGTGCTGGGAACTGTGTGCGCTGTGTATGGTTTATGCTAAATACAATGAGTGAAGTACAGCGAATGTGTGCTGGGTACGGCATGTGCTAGGTGTAATGAGGGCCAGGTGTAGTGGGTGTTAGGCACAATAAGCACTGGGTAAAGTATGTACTAGACACAATGTGCATATTACTTGTCTCTGGAATTAAATCTAATCTATAAGTATCACCCCTCCCCCCCTTATTTCTAGAGCCCACACTAGGGTTCCACCTTGGTGAATTATTTTCACCACATATCCCTGCAATTTACTTATGATATATCAATGTTTGAACAGCTATTGCAATCTGACCTGTGTGTCCGATCCTTTTGTTTGTGTATGTTTGAACAGGGGTCCTGTGTGTCCCCAAGTGTTACCTTTCCCTGCAATTTATCCAAGATATATCAATGTTTGAACAGCTATTGCAACCGGACCTGTCCGATCCTTTTGTTTGTGTATGTTAGATCAGGGGTCCTGCGAGTCCCCAAATGTTACCTCTCATTCTAAAACCGAATAAAAATTCATTTAAAAAAAAAAAAAAAAAAAAGTAAAATAAAAAGAAAAATATACTTAAGTTTCCCTGTCCCTTGTATATCATGTGACAAACATCAGCCAATCAGAAACTCATGTACATATATACTGTGAATTCTTGCACACACTATTTAAAGTGAATGCAAATTTTGATGCTAAAGTGCCCGTTTTAAAAAAAATTTGATTAAAAACAAGGGCACTTTAATTCATCAAAATTTACATTTCACTCGTGCTGTGAAAAAAAACTTACCTTTTAATCTTGACAGCAGCTCCAGCTTCCTCCACCCATCGCAAAGCCTCTTCCTGGGTCTAAAATGATAAATCCAGCTTCCTCCAATCACGGCATTGAATCAGACACTGATTCCCCCGGGGGGGAGGGGGGGAGTCATGATTGGTGGATAACCTATCCATCATTTCTGACATCAGAAATGGCTTTGCAACGACCAGAGGAAGCTGGAGCTGCTGTCAAGTTTAAAAGGTAAGTATTTCTTCACAACGAGTGAAATGTAAATTTTGATGAATTAAAGTGCCCCTGTTTTTAATCAAATTTTTAAAAAACGGGCATTTTAGCATCAAAATCTACATTCACTTTAAGAATTGGAGCCTCAGAATGTTTGCAGATAAACAGAGCCACAATTTGATAATGAAAGTAAATTGGATTTTTTTTTTTCTTTAATTGCATAGATGTCTGAATCATGAAAATGTAATTTCGAATTTAATTTTAAGTTAGTGATGATACATTTGTTAACTAAACCCACAAAGTAACAGTATACTATTAATATAATCTTCCATTACTTTGTAGAATGGTAAATAGAAAAAGAATGTTCACTACAGTATTAGAAAGTTGCTACCATAAAATATGAACTGTTGATTAGGTGTAGGTACCCATTTCTAATTTATACCATCTCAGAAGGAGACAATACGCTCATGAGTACAACTACAGTAGCAGGCTACTACTCACTATAGATAAGACAGAGAAAGATGCCGCCTTCTTTCTCTGTCTTATCTTTGGTATCATAGGAGCGTATTCCAACTACATCCAGAAGAAGCAGCCTGCCACTGATGATATTATATTTATCCTGTGATATCTAATCCATCCCCGCAGAGGAGGCAACAGTATATCTTGAGGACTTATCACCACATATGAACTGATAAGTTGACATATACATCACAATTTTTGTCTGAATTCTTTATGAATGATATAATTTACCACGTATATGAAAGTATAGATGTAGTTATCAGTAATTCCTGATCTAATACATCCACTTTTTGTGTATACACCACTGCACTATTTATATATCTTTATATTTTTATGCAAGAAGGGAGTTCACTTATCACATATTGCAAGATTTACACTGTGAACACAAAATTCTTTTTTGACTAAATAGTTACTAGATCCGTTTGCTACAGATCTAGTTCACTTTTAATAATAAGTTTTGAATATACCAACAATACGAGTTGGACACTATTACAATATTATTACTATTATAATATTAACACTATAAGTTGAATTTGCAAATTTTTTAGGCGCATCCAATTGACATATGTGTTTATCTTATGTTTTTTAATTTTTGTACTACTCACTGTAATCTGGTACCTGCAACTCTCTTTAAAGCCATTCTATTTTTCCAACTAATTACAGAAGCTTGCTGGTAAAGCTTTGCATTTTAAACAGGTTACTGTCATGTTGTAGACATCACAGATCAATGATGTTACTAGGTTTTTGACAGCTGCACCTTTCACTTCAGTTTAGCTCACATAATAGAGAGCAGAAGTGTTACATTGTACAGTTTATTGCACAGTTTAAAAGTTATATAACAAACATGAGCTCCACGATGGTGGTAACCTGTGTGAAGGTGCTGAGCTTTGCTATCTAAAACTTGGGGTTAAAATAAGATTTACGCCTAGATTTAGAGTTCTGTGTTAGCCGTCAAAACCAGCGTTAGGGGGTCCTAACGCTGGTTTTGGCCGCCCGCTGGTATTTAGAGTCAGTCAGGAAAGGGTCTAACGCTCACTTTCCAGCCGTGATTTTTCCATACCGCAGATCCCCCTACACCAATTGCGTAGCCTGTCTTTTCAATGGGATCTTTCTAACGCCGGTATTTAGAGTCTTGGCTGAAGTGAGCGTTAGAACTCTAACGACAAGACTCCAGCCGCAGAGAAAAGTCAGGAGTTAAGAGCTTTCTGGGCTAATGCCGGTTCATAAAGCTCTTAACTACTGTGCTCTAAAGTACACTAACACCCATAAACTACCTATTTACCCCTAAACCGAGGCCCCCCCCACATCGCTGTCACTCTAATAAAAAAATTTAACCCCTAATCTGCCGACCGCACACCGCCGCAACCTACATTATCCCTATGTACCCCTAATATGCTGCCCCTAACACAGCCGACCTCTATATAATATTTATTAACCCCTAATCTGCCCCCCCAACATTGCTGCTACCTTACCTACAATTATTAACCCCTAATCTGCCAACCGGACCTCACCGCTACTCTAATAAATGTATTAACCCCTAAAGCTAAGTCTAATCCTAACCCTAACACCCTCCTAAGTTAAAAATATTTTTATCTAACAAAATAAAATAAATCTTATTAAATACATTAATCCTATTTAAAGCTAAATTCTTACCTGTAAAATAAACCCTAATATAGCTACAATATAAATAATAATTATATTGTAGCTATTTTAGGATTAATATTTATTTTACAGACAACTTTGTATTTATTTTAACCAGGTACAATAGCTATTAAATAGTTAATAACTATTTAATAACTACCTAGTTAAAATAATTACAAAAGTACCTGTAAAATAAATCCTAACCTAAGTTACAATTAAACCTAACACTACACTATCAATAAATTAATTAAATAAACTACCTACAATTATCTACAATTAAACCTAATACTACACTATCAATACATAAATTAAATACAAATACCTACAAATAAATGCAAATAAATACACTAACTAAAGTACAAAAAATAAAAAAAGAACTAAGTTACAAAAAATAAAAAAGGAACTAAGTTACAAAAAATAAAAAAATAATTTACAAACATTATAAAAATATTACAACAATTTTAAGCTAATTACACCTACTCTAAGCCCCCTAATAAAATAACAAAGCCCCCCAAAATAAAAAAAATGCCCTACCCTATTCTAAAATAAAAATTGAAAAGCTCTTTTACCTTACCAGCCCTTAAAAGGGCCTTTTGCGGGGCATGCCTCAAAAAATTCTGCTCTTTTGCTTGTAAAAAAAAACCATACAATACACCCCCAAAATTACAACCCACCACCCACACACCCCTAATCTAACCCAAACCCCCCTTAATACATGCTTTAGGAGTATGTAGACTCCTAAATTAATTAGATGCTTTAGGACTATGTAGACTCCTAAATTAATTAGATATGAATTTACCTAAAAAAGTTCCAATTATGAAGCTGTGAATGCAGCTTCAGAGCCCATGTAGTTCAGCCTCACTGATGTGAGCCTGCAACTACAAGTTACAAAGCAGTGGTTGTGAGAAGCAACAGTCAGAGATGGCAGAGTTAAATACCTTGGACTGATCCATCCAGTGTGATTGACCACCCCTCCTACCACATGGTTAGTTGCTCAAGAGCAGGGGGTGAGAAGTTACTGCAAGGCTGGTGGGTGGTGAACAGTCACAGGCATCTTCTTAAAAAGGGACCTTAAAATTAAAGTCTATTTTAAGATGTACTTTGATAGGGTGAGGGGATAATTTTATGTTGGGATTTTCACATGTATTATTAATCATCCTTTACCTAGATAGGGTAAGATAAAGAACCGAGATTTGGGATTAATTTAAAATGTTTTGCTAGAGTATATTGTCAGTGAACAATGTGATCTTGTAGTCTTAGTCTCTGTGAGAACCAAAACCTCATTGTTTACTGTAATGATTTCAGTCGCTGTGGGTGAACTATATATAGCCTGTAGGTTGGGTTTGCAGCCTCCAGTATTGTTCCCAAACACACCCACTCTATTAAAGAAAAAACTAAATAACCGTGAATTTCTGATGGTCTAGTGAATGCATTTCCCATCAGTTTAAGTTGATACTAGCATTTATTTTTTACTATATTGACTAAAGCAGAATCAGAAGAGCTTTGGTTGATCATATAAGTGGCGGGGTAACATAGCCCATCTATTGAACTTATGTGCATAGATACCAGAAGTGTTGTAAACTAAAGTGTTCGGTTTTCTTCCGATCCATCTCAGAGCATACATTTACTATGCTCTTGTATCAATTACTGTGTTTCAGGAAATATAGTTGACAAAAAGATAAATAGCCAGCCCTGCCATACACATAAATCAATTTGCTTTTGACAGGCTGTTTGAGTAATAATGTACATGTACAGAATTAAATGCTACAGTCCTTATAGTGGCATTTTTGTAGTACAAATATATGTGCAAAAAATATCTGAAACGTGCTACTGTGTACACATAAGAACATTGTGCAAGTCATATCATTTTCATCTCAATTTTGGTCTTCCCCATCAGTCACTGCACAGTGCTCGTAAAGTTTAATAATATTAATATGATAATTATTTTCAATGTCATGTGACCTCAATTTGCAGTGACTACCTAATGTAAATAATGTATTGATGACATGGTTAAGTGCATAATAAGTAATTTATCTTATTATATTTGTATTTTCAAACACATTTATATGCAGTTGATTCAGACTTCGATAATGAAATTAACCTAAATCTAGTCTAATAAAGATGGTATTTTTACAAAGTTAATACCTAGAATGTTTAAATAGATGAGCAATGATGTTTCTTCTCTGTGCTTCTAATTGAGTGTATGTATGTTAGTGAGCAATTGCAAAGTAGATAAATTATTAAAATACATGGAAGCAGACAAGAAAATATCTTATGGGTTTTAGATACAACACCCTACCCAGAATGGGGATATTAAACAGTGCTCCTTTGGCAAAAACAAATATGTTAAATCAAAGTAAACCTAAAAAGCTACTAGTTCTATACTGGATAACGGCTGTCTGGTGAGAAGGAGGAGTGCCTGGACACTTTCTAACTACCCGCATAGTGGGGCCGGATAACCGTGAGTAACCTGGGTTGATGTTTTCACCACTGCATAAAGTTAGCTCAAGACCACCAATATACATGCTCATGTCATTTACCTATGATACAATATAATATACTGGAACACTGAAAGTTTTTGGAGGTTATTTGAAAGTATATTCACCTACAAAGGAGAAAATATAATACCCAAATATGTATGTGTAAAACTCACTCAGCCGAAAAAATATACACAGTTAACACTCTACATGTACCATGATATTAGAGTGTTACCGGTAAGAACTTTGCAACAATTTGATTCCTGTAGAAAACTAGGTTGTGGCAACGATACATATGAGACTACAAACCAATTTGTAAAAATATAACAGTTTGTTTTGGTTGCACACAGCTGGAAGTAGTTACATGTCTTATGGCTCAAATGCACAGTTTTTGCAACAGTGTGTCTTTGTGTAAACCTAAAAAGAAACAGATTATGTAATAAAAAAAAATAACAGCAAACAACTTACTTTTTTTTCTCAACATTAGCACTTAAATAAATTCTCAGTGTAGCCCCTGCCCCCAATGTGCACCCCCAATGTGATATGGGAGCTTACCTTTTCGAATCTTAGGTTACATTCTGACTTATCTAGGCATGAGAAAGTCTGACTTCCTGTTATCTAGTCTATTCCCTTAATAGTAACCAGCCTAGAATGTGTATGACATCAGATAAAGATAAACCTTCCTGCAGAGGCCCCTCCTCCTTGTAAGGCTGTGACAGGACGTAATTTGCACTGCACAAATGTAAAAAAATAAAATAAAAGGGTAAAATACATTTAAAATTATAAATAATATTATTGCAATTTCTATTAAAGGGACACTGAACCCATTTTTTTTCTTCTTCTGTGATTCAGATAGAACATGCAATTTTAAGCAACTTTATAATTTACTCCTATTATCACACTTTCTTCATTCTCTCTGTATCTTTATTTGAAAAGCAAGCATGTAAGTTTAGAAGCCGGCCCATTTTTGGTGAACAACCTGGGTTGTTCTTGCTGATTGGTGGATAAATTCACCCACCAATAAAAAAGTGCTGTCCGGGTCTGAACAAAAAATTAGCTGGCTCATTAGCTTAGATGCTTTCTTTTTTAAATAAAGATAGCAAGAGAACGAAGAAAAATTGACAATAGGAGTAAAATAGAAAGTTCCTTAAAGTAGCATGCTCTATCTGAATCACAAAAGATAAAAATTGGGTTCAGTGTCTCTTTAAGTATGACACTGCTCAGTGCTTTTTATGACAACAATAAAATTTACTGTTTAACATCCCTTTAAGCAAACCATAAAATAAATGTATACTTAGTTAAAGGGACATAAAACAAGTTGGGATAGAGACAAAATATAATAAAATGTACTTTAACTACTTTACCTGCAAATTTATACTGCAGTGCCTCACCAATAACCCTTTATTTTAAGTTTATGAATTGTACAGCTCTAACTCCCCCCACACAATTCCTTATATAGCTGTATCTTTCTCCACCTTTGCTTTGGTAGAATACAAGACTTTAACATTCATTATCTGCTGGAGCATGCCTAGAAGCAAAAACGTTGCTGTGAACTCAGTTAAAATACAATGCCTGTGTTTCTGATACCAAACACTGATAAGGGGAGGTGGATCAGACATCTCCAGACAGCATAGCTATGTAACTAATTTTGCTTATTTTTTAAAATTATTTTAAAATACTTGCCAGCAATTGTTTTTTAAAAAAATTATGCAAACTATTTTTTACTTAATTAGCCCTTTTAGGATATGCACAGATCCCAACATGTTTTATGGCACTTTAAGTGGAAATGTTAGTATGTTACTTTTTTGTTGGTGAAAAAAAAAAAACAGTTTTTACTTTTTGTTTATTTACCATAGCCAGGTTGCCTATAAAAATAGAATAATTCAATTTGTGGACTTCATTTTGTTATATATATATATATAATGTATAATACTGCAAATATATAAACTATGTTGATTCATGTTGACTTCTCTTTTTAGTTTTTCAAATATTTGAATCTCTCAGAACACATCTAAATTTGAACTAATAAAATGTGATGCCATTTCTAATGTAATCTTTCATCTTTTAAGGAAGCTTAAATATATTTTAAAAATAATTGGTCTAATCTAACACAACATAAAGTAATTGCATTTTAATGGGAAATTGTAGCAGGGGGTCAGCTAAAAGAAATCTTAAACATTATCTCTAATCATATCTTAGAAGAAATTACATTGAACATGCATTATATGTCTGGTTTTATTATTAGACTCCTTAGATACAGAACAAATCTGGAATAGTGGCACTTAACTTTTATAGGATTTTCCTGTATCACAGAAACTTTTGATCGAATTGCAATTCGACTTTCAGACTAGTTAGATATTTTTTATTATTATTTTTGTTGCTTAAATTCTTTGGATATAAAAATCAAAGATCTTGAGGTGAAGACTTCAAAAGTCTTTGTCTATTTATGATGTTAGCACAAAGCAGAAAGATTTGTTATTTTCTGTTGTTGAAGTCAATTGCATTTTAAAATAAATTAATGCGCTGATAAAAAATCACCACCAAGGGATGTAATTTGTATTTAATTAACTTTTTATAAAGGCGTCATTCGGTCCTCACAATATATACAAGATTTTTTTTTTTTTATATGAGCATAAAATGTGTAACTTTTATGCTCAAATAAATTCATTATTTTTATTATTTTTGTACAAATAATCTTACAATTTTACCTCGTATTCTGCTATGCTATATCGCTGTCACTCTGCCTGCATATTAAAAAAAATATATTTTGATATGACGACAATCGTCTTCATGCTCCCCATTGGTCCCCCAGTGGCATCCCAACTGACTAACTACATGCCCCAAAATTAAACTACGCATGCGTTTTTCATTTAATCTCCAACCTGTATAGATGCACGTTCATGAGACACGCATGCGCATTGTATTGAATAGCGAAAAATCATCAATACCCAAATCAGTGTAGGCTTCAGAGCTGTTCCCTGCTCCACACCACAGTGTCCTAGGGTAAGTAAAACCTCTCTTGGCTCTGTGATGCAGCTGATAGGTGTCTGCGGTATCCACTGAATAAGCCTGCACCCCTACTGTAGCTGAATGCTGGAATATCTCACAACTCATCCCCATCCACAGTGCAGGACACCAACTGCCTACTGTCATCCCATGTAGCGGTTACAAACTCCATGCCATCTGTCAACTGATGCACTGTGCACTGGTGCTGGGAGGAGATCAGGGCACAGTGGTCAACACCCAACCTTCCTTCTTTCACGAGAACCCCCATCACCCCCCACATAATGCTAAAAAGAAGTAAGATTGGGATGACCCACATGCCTCTGGCTAGTTCAGCACCACAGCCAGAAGACAGCACCCAGCTCTGCAGCTCAGTGCTTTTATAAGGGGCCAAGGTGGTCTGATAGTGACACTGACATAAATGACACTTGTGTGTTTAGTCTTTAGGTTGTGAGTGTTTAGCCCTTAGATTGTGAATCTGGCATACCACATCTCTTCATAGTGAAGTCACAGTACTGCACTAGTAAAAACATAAAATAAATTCAATACAGCATTCTGTTTTGCCAAATTTCAATAGAATATAATGAATGGGAACAGATAATATGATCTTTGCTATGATGCAAAACAATGAATCGAGTCATTCATTGTTTTACTATGTATAGTATTTTACTGCATGCGCAATACAGGATGCCTCACTGGAGCGTGCACGGATGACCACGTAAGAGCGGGTGGGACTGCTCTTACTTCTAAAAGTGAAAAACCAGGAAATGAGCGGGTGGGCGGAGGATCAGTAAGTACAGTATGTGCGAAAAACAGTTAATATAAATTTTTTTTTTATTAATTTTGAAAAAAAAAAAACTTAGCGACTAGATACAGGGTGATAAGACTAGATACAGGGTGATAAGATGGATCAATGGCATTAAGGTTATTGATAAAAAATGTACTTTCACTTTAAAAAAAATAAAATATATATATATATATATATATAGGAAGATGATTCCCAAACAGTGAAAAAAATGGAAAGTCCGAAGGCAAAAAGCAGGTTCAAAAGTTAAATTTATTAAGCAGAATTGCCAAACAACAGGTGAGTATACAAATGGACACCTGACGCGTTTCGCGCATGCACACATGTGCCTCATCAGAGGATGGAGATTCTAGGTGTGTGGGGACCTATAAACGAGCGAGCAGCCAATCAGCGGTATGCAGAGTTAATTGGAATGGAAATCACAGACCAAACAACCCTAAAAACTAAGCCGCTAATTCATGCATAGGGCCACACACACAATACTCATATCAACCAGTAAGTACAATGACAAATATGTAAAAACATAAAGAACATAAAAAACATAAAAAACCATAAGCAATCAAAAACATATAAAGTAACAGTTATAATAATAAAAATGAGAAAATACATAGTTAGATAAATAAATAATTAATTAAGTAGATTGGAATAACCAAACTTGAATAATTGCTATCTGTTGGGAGATAAAAAGTATTTTAGAAAAGGAAGAAATATACTAAATAAAAAGGCGATGTGACTTTATACAAGTATTAAAAATCAAACTGTGATTTAATATATATCAAAAATAAAATGAAATGAAAAGAGTACTTCCTATACTAAAAAAAGGTTATAAAAATAATAATACATGGCTATGTTTAATGCTAAAGTTATTTGAAATATAGTCATTGCAAAGGATTGTCAATATATAAGAAAAAAGAATTACAGGTAGTCATCCAAACTTGTATTTAATAAATATAAACATAAATATATAGCCAAGCCCAGTAGTCATTAATCAAATACTAAAAAGAATTAAGTATAATGGCCAGAAGGTTATAATAGAGCTTGCACAAAAATATATAGATATATGGGAGACTGAGTGTACTGGTAATGTTCAACATAAAGGGAAACAATCCACTGCCACTGGTATATACTATAATGGGCAAAATATATGAAGACCATAATAGTAATCCAGGAGCTGCTGGAGCCGAACATCTGATTGACAATCACATATCCTTGAGAATGTGCTAGTAGCATGATGAAAGTTCAAAGGATATTAATAGATATGAATAACTGTAGAATAAGGAGGATAAAGTTTTCTAAGAGGGAAACCACTGTAAGGTGAGCAATGTTGTCATCAGGGCTTATCAGAATTGGCAATCTCAAGGATAGAAATACGTACTCAGGAGAGTGTTATTAATACACACATTAATACACATATTCACACACACACAAAAAGAAAAACAAAAAAAGAAAAAGTAAAAAAAGAAAAAGTAAGAGGAAAAGAGGAAGAAAAAGAAAGAATGGAATAGAAGGTCTTACTATGAGAAATAATTCAGTAAATAAATCCACATCCATTCTTTTGTTTATGCCCTCTGGGGCCCTGTTATGTAATTTTACTATCCAAAAGATTTCAATAGAATATAATGAATGGGAACAGATAATATGATCTTTGCTACGATGCAAAACAATGAATCGAGTGATTCATTGTTTTACTATGTATCGTTTTTTACTGCAAGCGCAATACAGGATGCCTCACTGGAGCGTTCACGGATGACCACGTAAGAGCGGGTAGGACCGCTCTTACTTTTGAAAGTGAAATACCACGAAATGAGCGGGTGAACGGAGGATCAGTAAGTACAGTATGTGCGAAAAACAATTAATATAAAATAAATAATTATGAATTTTGAAAAAAAAAAAACTTAGCTACTAGATACAGGGTGATAAGACTAGATACAGGGTGGTAAGATGGATCGATGGCATTAAGGTTATTGATAAAAAATGTACTTTCACTTTAAAAAATGTATATATATATATATATATATATATATATATATATATATATATATATATATATATATAGTTTTGACAGGTAAATAAAAAAAACAAGGCTCTATTTCTGTTTAAATTGAGTGATATAAAAAATGCTGAAAATTCTCCAGTATTTTGGGCAGGTTTTTCTCTGAAAGTCCCGGTAGTGAAGGGATTAAACCTTACTCTTCTAGCTGTGTGCTTGCAACAGAGTGTTAGAATAGACATTCTATGTGTTGTGTTAATATTTTTGTTTTGTAATTTTCTCTATGGGCTTTGCACCCAGACTGGTCTTGGATTTAACTGCCTGAGTTATGGGAGCTGTGTAGGTGTCTGTGAGTGCTGATGAGTACCCAGGTCTGTGAGTTTTTCAGTGGCATGGAATGTGCACCCAGTCCAGTTTGAAAGTATAGTCCATTTCCATATTTTGTATGTGTCTAGGTGCAGAAGGCCTGTGTCACCCTGTTTGTAGCTCAGTCTGTTTGTTTGAAGGCATGTATTGTGTGGCTGTATGTTAGGAATCCAGGGAGGAAGAGACTCTGATGTGGTCCTGGGCTATAACCATTTAGGTGTAATTAACTCTGCCATTTTGCTTTAAAGGGCCACTGTAAGTAAATATTTTCTATGCCTGTTACTAACTAACTACCCCAAATAAGCTTTTTTTCAATAGCATTTCATTAACATATCTCTACCGTATATCAGAAATCTTGTCTGCAAATTTAATCGTTTTCCAAACCCACTCCGTGGGTATCCTTTGCTCTGTACCAATCCGTTTACAATACCTAGGTTTCAAAATGGCGCATTAAATACAATTTCATTGGTTTAAGTATTTTGAACACTCAGTGCTGAAAATAGTGGGCAGGATAACGTGACATCATCGGGGAATAAAAGATATAACTTTTATAACGTTATGAAACTTTGTTTTGGAGAAAATATAGGTCAGTAGGTTTTAATTAATGTTTATTAACTTTAATATGTTAGTTGTTTAGCTTAAAAATTATAACAGAAAGTAATCCTTTAAACTAGCCTTGTGCTTGCAAGAGAGTGACAGACTTTATGGGGTCGATCCGTTAAAAATCGTCGCCCGCAAAAGCCGGCGACGCCAATGTTTGCGCGGGTTTGGTATCACATATACGGCGTAACCTAGAAGTTACGCGCGTATTTTTCTGCCGTCGCCCGTAGTTTTTTGGGCTACAGGCAGGTATACCAAACCCGCGCAGTTTGGTATCCAATATGCAGCGTAAGGACTTACGTGGCGAAAATGGAGAAAACTTACTCCATTTTCACCTCGCCACAAAAAGCAGCCGTAAGAAGCCTTACGCTGACTATTGGAGCCCCGTAACTCCCTAAACTGGCTGCTAAAATAAACCTAACACCTAACGCATGCGCAATGTCTATCTCCCTGTCAACCATGATCTTCTAAAATAAACCTAACACCTAATGCATGCGCAATGTCTATCTACCTGTCAACCGCGATCCCCCCCCCCGAAATCCCTAATAAAGTTATTAACCCCTAAACCGCCGCTCCCGGACCCCGCCACCATCTACATAAACTAACCCCCTACTGTGAGCCCCTAAAACCGCCGCCATCTACCTTATCTATCCCCTAATTAGAACCCCTTACACCGCTGTCATCTACCTTATCTATCCCCTAATCTGACCCCTTACACCGCCGCCACCTATATAAAAATTATTAACCCCTAATCTAATCCCCCTATACCGCCGCCAGCTATATTAATATTATTAACCCCTAATGTAAGCCCCTTACACCGCCGCCATCTCTATTAAAATGATTAACCCCTAATTTAATCTACCTACCCCGCCGCCAGCTATATTATCTATATTAACCCTAAGTATATTATAGTTAATATAGGTATTACATTATATATATTAACTATATTAACCCTAATTATATTAGGGTTAATATAGTTAATATAGTTACTATAGTATTTATATTAACTATATTAACTCTATCTAACCCTAACTAAATTTATATTAAATTAATCTAATTCATTTATAAACTAAAATATTCCTATTTAAATCTAAATACTTACCTATAAAATAAACCCTAAGATAGCTACAATATAATTAATAATTACATTGTAGCTATGTTAGGGTTAATGATCGGAACAGCCAATAGAATGCGAGCTCAATCTGATTGGCTGATTGGATCAGCCAATCGGATTGAACTTGAATCTGATTGGCTGATTCAATCAGCCAATCAGATTTTTTTAACTTAATTCCGATTGGCTGATAGAATCCTATCAGCCAATCGGAATTCGGCGGACGCCATCTTGGATGACGTCATTTAAAGGTACCTCATTGGTAGTTCAGTAGTCGGCCGGGATGGATGCTCCGCAGTGGCGGAGCGAAGAAAGAAAATTGAAGATGCCGCCGGAAGAATGAAGACTTTGCTGCCGCTTGGAGGAAGACGTCGCCGGAGGAAGAATTCTTCTTTGCCGCTTGGAGGAAGACATCGCCCGGATCGGATCAGGAGTTCGGCCCGGTGTGGTGAAGACAAGGTAGGGAGATCTTCAGGGGGGTAGTGTTAGGCTTTTTTAAGGGGGGTTTGGGTGGTTTTAGAATAGGGGTATGTGGGTGGTGGGTTGTAATGGGGGGGGTATTGTATTTGTATGCAAAAGAGCTGAATTCTTTTGGGCATGCCCCACAAAAGGCCCTTTTAAGGGCTGGTAAGGTAAAGAGCTTTGAAATTTGTTTAATTTAGAATAGGGCAGGGAATTTTTTTTATTTTGGGGGTTTATTATTTTATTAGGGGGCTTAGAATAGGTGTAATTAGCTTAAAAATCTTGTAATCTTTTTTTATTTTTTGTAATTTAGTGGGGTTTTTTTTTGTAATTTAGTTTAGTTAATTTAATTGTATTTTTAGATAGATGTTTGTAGTTTATTTAATTTATTGATAGTGTAGGTGTATTTGTAACTTAGGTTAGGATTTATTTTACAGGTAATTGGGTAATTATTTTAACTAGGTAGATATTAAATAGTTAATAACTATTTAATAGCTATTATACCTAGTTAAAATAATTAACAATTTACCTGTAAAATAAATATTAACCCTAACATAGCTACAATGTTATTATTAATTATATTGTAGCTATCTTAGGGTTTATTTTATAGGTAAGTATTTAGATTTAAATAGGAATATTTTAGTTTATAAATGAATTAGATTAATTTAATATAAATTTAGTTAGGGTTAGATAGCGTTAATATAGTTAATATAAATACTATAGTAACTATATTAACTATATTAACCCTAATATAATTAGGGTTAATATAGTTAATATATATAATGTAATACCTATATTAACTATAATATACTTAGGGTTAATATAGATAATATAGCTGGCGGCGGGGTAGGTAGATTAAATTAGGGGTTAATCATTTTAATAGAGATGGCGGCGGTGTAAGGGGCTTACATTAGGGGTTAATAATTTTAATATAGATGGCGGCGGTGTTAGGGGCTCACTTTAGGGGGTTATAGATATAATATAGCTGGCGGCGGGGTACGGGAGCGGCGGTTTAGGGGTTAATAGCTTTTTTATTGTTAGGATAGTGAGGGGGCATAGCGGATAGAGGGTTAGACGTGTCGGGCTTTGTTAGGGAGGCGTGTTAGACTTGTCGGGCTATGTTAGGGAGGCGTGTTAGACAGTGCGGGTGTTTTAGACTTTAGTCAGGTTTTATAGGCGCCGGCAGTTTCTAACGTGCCGTAAGTCACTGGCGACGCCAGAAATTTGTACTTGCGCAGATTTCTGGACATCGCTGGTTTGTCAGACTTACGGCACGTTAGCATCTGACGGCGACTTATATAGGATAGCTCGAGTTGCGAGCTGAAACTGCGGGCGACGCCGGTTCCCTCGCTTGTGCCGTAAACTGCGATCTATATCGGATCGCGCCCTTGATGTGATGTGTGTTGTACATAAAATATTTTATCATCGTAAAATTGCAGCCCCAAAAATTTCTTTCTGAGCTTGAGATTTTCAAATCATATTTGTTAAGCCCTGCCTTATATCTAAGAAAAAAAACCCACTCACTTTAATCAGTATTTTGATGCCAATGGGTTACCATGTTTAAAATTATGTGAAGCTTCTGCTTACAACAAGCTTCACATGTTGCCACTGATATTATTATGCTTAGGGTATTTTATTTGTTTGCCCCCCCCTGGAAAAATTTCTGCGGATGCCCATGGTTGTATGCATAAACACTATTAAAAGGACATTAAACACAAATTGCAAGCTGCATGACAACATACCTTCATATCTAAGAAGAATTTTGCTATGAATGACGCTTTATTATGTCAAATGAGTAAATTGTTTTATTTTTATTTATTTTGTTTACCTATTATCCTGTCCCACAGAAAAAATGACGCTTGCTAAACATTCACAAAACAAATAGACAAATATGAGATTTGAGTATGAATTGTTATTTGCACATTTGTAGTTAAAGAGAAGAGTGGAGCCAGCTGAAGAGTTGGGGTGGGAGTGATATGTACTAAAATATTAATTTCAATTAAAGTATTGGACTTTGGTATACAGGCAGAGCTAAGCAGGCATTTCTGTGTGATAGGATAATTAGGTGTGTTTTCCCTACAAGCACAGTCCATTTTAAAGGGTTGTGGTTTCAATGAGCAAAACAGCTATATTGTGTACAAAAATAAACCTAAATGAGTAATTTATCATACATTTTATACTCTGCACTTCAGTATACAACAAGTAATTGGAAACACAATAAGGGGAAAAGACTGAGTACATTGCCCTTTTAAGAGAGTAAATGACAGACACCTAGATTACGAGTTTTGAGTGATATAGGGAAAGTAAAGAATGCAACAAAAGTTGCGTTATTTAACCCCCTATAGCGCTGCCATTACAAGTTTAAAAAAACAAGCGTTGTTTTGACGTTCTCGTGCACGCTTTCCCCATATACATCAATGGGGAGAGCTGGCAAAAAAAAAGTTTAACACCTGCGATCACGGAAACAAAAGCTCCGTAACGCTGCCCCATTGTCTATGGAGAAAAAGAAAATACATTTTAAACCTAACACCCTAACATAAACCATTGTCTAAACACCCCTAATTTGCTGCCCCTGACATAGCCAACACCTGCCTACAGTTATTAACCCCTAATCTGCTGCTCCCGATATCGCTGCCACCTAAATAAAATTATTAACACCAATGTGCCGCTGCCGATGTCGCCGCCAAGATACTAAAGTTATTAACCCCTATTCCGCCGCACCCCAACATCACCGCAACTATATTAAAGTAGTTAATAGTTAAAGTTATTAACTATTAGTTACATTGTAGCTAGCTTAGGTTTTATTTTTATTTCACAGGTAAGTTTGTATTTATTTTAACTAGGTAGACTAGTTAGTAAACTATTTACTAACTACCTAGTTAAAATAAATACAAACTTACCTGTGAAATAAAACCTAAGCTGCCTTACACTAAAGCCTAACATTAAAAAAATAAAAAAAACTACCATTACAAAAAATAAAAAAACTACCATTAACAAAATTATCCAAAAAAATAAAGATTATTCCTATTCTAATACCCTTTTAAAAATAAAAACCTCACCCCAAAATAAAAAAAGCTTAATCTAGAATAAACTACCAAGGGCCCTTAAAAGGGCCTTTTGGGGGGCCCTTAAAAGAGCCTTTTCAAGGGCATTGCCCTGAGTTAAACAGCTCTTTTGATCCAAAAAAAATACAAACACCCCCTAACACTATACAAACCCCCAACCCCCAAACTACTAAGGGCCCTTAAAAGGGCCTTTTGGGGGGCCCTTAAAAGAGCCTTTTGTAGGACATTGCCCTAAGTTAAACAGCTATTTTGCTAAAAAAAAACACCCCCTAAAAATATACATTACACAAAATAACAAACACATTATCAAAAATATGATTCCTATTCTAATACCCATAAAAAAACCACCGCAAAATAAAAAAACCTAATCTAGAATAAACTACCAATGTCCCTTAAAAGGGCCTTTTGTAGGGCATTGCCCTAAAGAAATCAGCTCTGTTTATGAAATAAAAATGCAAATACCCACAAACATTACCAACCCCCACCCCCCAAACCCACAAAATAAAAAACCTAAGCTATCAATTGCCCTGAAAAGGGCATTTGTATGGGCAATGCCCTTAAAAGAGCATTTAGCTCTTTTACTGCGCAGACCCTAGAGAAGTCTTCATCCAGACGGCCTCTTCATTCCTCATCCCGGCGGCGAAGTCCTGATCCAATTGGCGAGAAGTCTTCTTCCAGATGGCCTCTTCAATCTTCATCCAGGCGGCATCTTCTATCTTGATCCCGGAGGCACGGAGCAGGTCCATCCTGAAGACATCCAGCACGGAGCATCCTTTTCATACGGTTGCCGCCGTACACTGAATCTTCAATGCCAGGGTAGCTTAGGTTTTTTTTTTAAGCAGGCGAGGAACAAAGATAAACAATAGGTAAACATTTGAGCACATTCTTTGAACATAACATTCAATTCAATCTAAAAGAATGGTAAAAGTTCGCCAAACATTCAATGTTCATTTTTGAAAATAAAGGTTATCTTTACCTTTATCAACCGCCAGATTTGAATACTTAGAGTAGCAGTTGAACACTATAATATTAACATTTAGATTTTGTTGATTGGAGTCAACATTTAAATGTAATCAAATAATTAATTAATATATTCAAATGTTTCACTGAAGATTCAAATGTTAACATTCAGTATTCAAATAATAATATTCTTCTATAGAATTATTCAAATGGCAGAATAATGTTAAGGAAAACATTCAATCTAGAATTAAAATCTTAAAATACATACAATTTGCTCATCTTCACTCAGAATACAGAATATGGTCCTATAAAGGAGTTTCACAATAGAAGATGCTCCATAAAATCCATCATAAAGGAGTAAAATGCAAAATAAGATTCAAATAAAAATGTAATTAAGCACTCAGTAATGGAAACAGATGCTCTAAGTCAAATTGGCAGGAAGGCTTGTCCCAAAGCAGACGGCAAAAAATCAAAGATATGCCAAAGTATAGAAACTCAAATAATCTAAAAACTGCAATAACATCAATAACACAACAACCTTAGCTGGCATAATTAATACTGCAGTCATTCTTAGCATAAACATATATATATATATATATATATATATTTATATATATATATATATATATATATATATATATATAATTTATTTAATAAAAAATATAATTAGAAAAAATGCCATTAAAAAGCACATATATTTTTATTTTTTACTTTATTAGATATTTGATTATGGTTGAAATGCTACACCTTACACCTAACTATTTAAATTATGCGTGAAATTAATTTTACCACCAACTGATTTTAACTCATACCATTTATGTCTCAGAAAAATGTTTCAGTAATAAAAACAGCAGAAATTAATTACTGAACATATTTTTTCCTCATATATTTTTCTGGATGTTTCAGTTAGATTACATGGTGTTTAAGGTGAAGATAATAAATATTTTAACTAAGTAAAAACTAACATTTACGTTTAACAAAAAAAACATTTATAAAGTATGATTTGTCTACATTTTTACTTCTATGTGTACAAATTCAGCAGTCGTTTTTAATATACGCAATATGTGTCTATCTATCTATCTATCTATCTATCTATCTATCTATCTATCTATCTATCTATCTATCTATCTCTATCTATCTTCTATCTATCTATCTATCTATCTATCTATCTATCTATCTAATCTGTCTGTCTATTGATCTCAATTGTTTACAAATAACTCCTGTATCTTTATTTTGTCATTCGGAAAAGCTATTGCCTGTTGTATCCCCACCTATACTGAAGATCTCAGTACTTGAGTACTGGTTATAAAAATGCTATATGAGATATATATAAATAAATATGTATATACAGTATTTGTGTGCGTGTGTACAGATGTATTTATATATGTACATACATATATACAGATATAAACACACACATATATATATATAGTTTCTAAATACCCAAAGCAACAATAAGTCAGAGGCGCCACTCACTGGATTTGCTAAAGTGATGTTTAATTCTGTGAAATTTAGTTTATTTAGTCCCTTCTTCAGACAACCAGATACTTTAAATATAGTGCTATTTATACTAAAAAATATAATCAAACTAATAACATACCCCATGTGCGTATGCAGCTTCTGTACAATGCTTCTGGTGCAACATATTGCATGATACCCAACTTCCGTAATCACCATGACAACATAATAAGCGTCTCACATAAATAATATAAAATGGGGGGCGGAGCTAGCCAGCAAGCTGAGAGGAAGCTTTCAGCTTAAGCTCTGAGCAAAAAGCATAAAAATAAGTACTTTTTAAGTTGGTTTTGGCACCAAAAGTCCTAATCATCAAGACCTGTCAGCTCCTAAACACTTCTGGGAAGCAGCAGGACAAATTTTGGACGTTTTAGAGCAATTTTCGAGCGGTCCGGTTCCCAGGACCAGGCCGAAACTAGGAAAGTCCCTGGATGCGGCCTACCCCAGGCCGGAGGACCTGCAGCAAAGGGCTAAAACCAATAAAATTCAGGTCCCTATCATCCGACCTGCTAGTACACATAAAGCTGACCCTTGGATTGGCTTCAACAAGCTGCAAAAAGCCACTAAAGGTGGGCTGCTTACTGGAAGACTCTACACTGGAGGAGGGGGAGGAGGCCTCAGGAATCATTGCCAGGGAGTGAAGGCTGAGGAGAACAAGCTGGGGAAAAGTGACAGACTCTTCTGGGAGCCATATAACAACTTCAGAGACTGCATCAGGACTCAGTAACATAAGGGTGAGTGGCGGGAAAATCGCCATTTTAAAGGCCTTAATAGTATCACAGTTGAACTGCACATCCACTCATTATCCCACATTATCCCAAAATTTGCACTGTGAGTGGATTTACATTATAATCGGACTATTCCCTGCAGCACAGGGGAGAGCCATTGGGGGAAGATCACAAAGTAGAGAGCAACTAAAATTTGCAGGATACTTAACTGTATGCTTAAATAGACAAAGCGCATGAGAAGTCACTAATATCAGATTCAGGGTCCTGAATAACAGTTCTAAGGCAGCCACAGCAGACAACATCTTACACCTCACTAACCTGATTCTGCACCTTATCAAGGCGAGATTGGGACACGTTTAGTGGGACTTTCTGTGGCATATGATGTCACATTGACACTAGAACTGCAGGCCCTGAGACATCAAGAAATATTTACAAATTTTGGTGAGATACCCAAATCCTACAATGTTTGGTTAAATATGTAAAAATTCAACCTGGAGTGATCTCAGAGAGACATTGAGGACATCAGTAGACAGAATGCTACCTAGTAGTTAAATTAATGCTATTATAATACTGCTGGAGGAGGAAAGGGAGGCGAGGTGAGCAAGGGAGAATCAGGGCGAAGTACTATCAATTTATCTGCATTCCTGATACAATTTTCAACATAACTTCTGAGGGGAGATAACCTTCAAGATGAAGAGCAGGAATCAAACAGTAAAGGACTGCTTATCCAAGTCGCAACTTAAACTTAAACTCATAGATAAAGGTGCCTCTCCAACAAAACAGCATACTGAGGCAGAATCAACAGAAGAGGACAACCCAGTGGGAAAAGATATCCCAAACAACGAATTGTTAACCCAAATTAAATCGTTCTTCCATGAGGAGTTGAAAACTGCAATATATGACCTCAAGAAAGACATCAGAGAAATAGGGGGGAGGACAACAGAGCTGGAGAATAAAATTGATGATATCACGGAAGAAATCCCCCAAATCAAACACACCTTGTTGGATCATGCTATATATATCAAAAAGCTTGACGAACAGGTGGAAGACTTGGAGAATCGATCCAGAAGATCAAATTTGAGAATCAGAAACCTCCCAGAGGACTACAAAAATCTCCAAGCGGATGTAACGGAGATATTTCACCAACTTATTCCAGATACAGAAATCAACATGTTGCTGTTTGATAGAATTCACAGAGCCCTCACCAAACCCTCCCAATCCAAAGCCAGGGACATAATAATTAAACTACATTATTATCATGTCAAGGAACTGATCTTACAAGCGGCGAGACAAACCAGGTCGATCACATACGAAGGACACAACATCCAAATATACACCGATTTGTCTCCCATAACACTGAGAAAGCGACGTGAAATGAAGCCAATTGTGGAGTCGCTGATTAGAGAGAAAATAAGATATCGGTGGAACTTTCCCTTTAAGTTGATCTTTACACATCAAAACACCTCGTACTCCTGCTCGTCTCTAGAAGAGGGACAAATCATTTTGAACAAGCTAGAGATACCAATGGAAGAACCTACGAAACAGGCCACACAGCAGACAGCAAGAAGGTTGCCTCAGAGAGAATGGTCTGTGGCCACTAAAAAAGGGAATGCGAAAAAATCAAGACCAGCCACATCACCAAGTGGAGATCAGAACTCCTCCAATGAAGAGAATCCTCCAGTCCCATGAATCTTACATTCCTTGGAGTCATGGTGAAAATGTTCATAGATTATGAACTTTACCTCCCACAGCTGGACTGGTTGTAAGTTATATTTGAAAGAGTCATAAGTTCACGAATTGTACTGACAAATTGTATTATCTCTATCTTTAGTTTTTCCTTTTCTTATGTCTATTTCTGTTTATTTTTATGCTGCTATATTCTCTCCCTCAGAATATATAGTCAAAATATGGAGAGTAAGAAGCTAAAAGGAGATTACTCCAGAGTTGAATATTGACCAAAAGGTCAAAGAATGTATCCGGTGCAGTTTAAGGCACCTAGTTTAAGTGTTATATTACAGTGTTATATGTTTTTTTGTTCAGTCTTAAAGGTTAAGTTACAGCAGTCACGAAAAACAAGCTCACTAAGAGATTTCCGATATGAAGGTATCCTCTCAATTTGTAATGGCCCCATGACACTAGTCCGAGTAGGTCATAGATACAAAGATTTTCCAGATGTTATTCAGCACAAAAATAAAAAAAATAACATGCAGATTAGGATAATATCACATAATGCCAGGGGCCTTAATTCTAATATAAAGAGAAAGAAAGCCATTATAGAGTATAAGTCCCAGAACGCTAACATAGTGATGATACAGGAGAATAGAACAAAGTCCCACAAGCCTTCTAAGCGTATATAGCTTTATTGAAAACGATATATGGAGTAAATTAAAAAATAGTAAAAGAACGAATAACAATCCAGGACAGAGAAAAACACAAGTCCTACGCGTTTTGGCAATACATTGCCTTAGTCATGGACACTAATGCTAAGTGTAAAAATCACCCTTTAAATACACCTGAGTGCACAGGTGTAGTGTACCTGGATTGGCCAATGAAACAGGAATATCAAAGTGGCGTAATGGATAGGGGCAATACTGACAATGGGAACAGAATGAATGATACAGGAGACCCATTTTACCTCACCACAACACCCAAATACTGGGATAAAATTTTCCCTACTAAATATCATGCTATCAATAATAAGAAGAAATGCGGTGTCTCTATACTCCTACATGCTTCCCTTAACTTTAAAGAAGAGGAGATAATTTCTGATAGGGAGGGGAGAAATCTCATAGTACGCCCCCAATGATCACCAAGGAACATTCTTCACCAAAGTAAGTAAGCTATTATTATCCTGGAAGAGATACAAAACAATCATAGGGGGTGACTTTAATATGACGCTAGATGATAGATTAGACAGGACATCTACAGACTCGCAAAAGAATAGAAGACAGACCCCAGACCAGCAAATCTTAAGGGATTTCTTGCTAGACCACAACTTATTAGATAGTTGGAGAGTGGTAAATAAAGGAGCCCAAGAGTACACTTATTATTCGTCAGTACATGGAACACATTCTAGAATTGACTTGATACTAATAAGTCAAATTCTACTCCCCCTGGTTACAGAGGCTACTATCAGCAATTGTGTTTGGTCAGATCATGACATGATGAGTATAGATCTAGAGGGAGTTTTAAATCCAGGCAGAGTTAGGTCCTGGGCCTTACATGCCAAAATACTCCAAAATGAAGTTTTTAAACAACAAATTGAGAAACATATCAAGGAATTCATAAAAATAAATAAGGGCTCTACATCCAACCCAAATATAATTTGGAGCGCTCTGAAGGCTTCCATTAGGGGATTGATAATAGCTGAATCTTCCAAAGTTAAAAAACAATATAACCACACACTAGAACAATTGAGGAAGGAGATAGCCACAATTCAGGAAAAGGTAATAAGAGACCCTAGGGGAGGCCCAACCAAGTTATTAAAAAAGAAAAATGAGGAACTTGACCTGTTGCTATCAAAGCGGTAGATACTAGATACTACACCTATGGCAACAAGCCAGACAAATTACTAGCAAACAAGTTAAAAGACATGACCAGTGCTAACACCATTCCACAAATACAGCTGGCAAACGGTTCAGTTACTAATGACCCTCTCCAGATAGCTAACGAATTTGCTAACTATTATAGCTCACTCTACAATTTGCCACAACCTCAACGTGAGATAGATAAACAGAAAGAACTAGAGAGTTTCCTGGAGAGTAGTACACTAAAAAAAATCCCCCAAGAAGACCTTGATCTGCTCAATGCACCTATAACAGTTCAGGAGGTTACCCTAGCTATTAAGGAATTAAAGAGAAACAAGGCCCCTGGCCCGGATGGATTTCCAGGCTCCTTTTATAAGGACCTCCAAAAAACTGTAGTACCACAATTAGTAATTATCTTTAATAATATTTTGCAGGGGATTGACATACCACAAGACATATTGACTGCGAGGGTGACAGTTATACCAAAACCGGGGAAATGCAAACAATATTGTCAAAATTATAGGCCAATCTCACTAATAAATCAGGACCTTAAGCTATTTACCAAAATACTGGCAAATCGATTGGCTACCCCCATCAAAAATTTAATAAACACGGATCAAGTAGGATTTATAGCACAAAGAGAGGCCCCAGACAATGTAAGAAAGATTATAGATTTGATAAATTTGGCATCAAATACAGGACTGCCTTCTCTGTTCCTCACCTTGGATGCAGAGAAGGCATTTGACAGGGTCAATTGGGATTATATGCTAGCAGTCCTAAATAAAGTGGGAATAAGGGGTCCATTCTATGTAGGGTTAAAAAAGTTGTACTCCACTCCAGATGCGTTTATCAGACTTTCGGGATACCAATCAAAGCAGATAACAATCAGAAATGGGACCAGACAGGGCTGCCCATTGTCCCCATTATTATTCGCATTATGCATTGAACCCCTAGCACAGAGAATTAGAGACAACCCCAACATAACAGGAATTAAAGCAGGTGGAAGTGAATATAAAATTTCACTATTTGCAGATGACATCATCCTCGCAGTCACTAGGCCTTTACTTTCCCTCCCAGTAATATACTCAGAGATAGGTAAATTCAGTACAATGTCGGGTTACAAGGTGAATGAGAGTAAATGTGAGGCCCTGGATGTCCATCTACCCAATCACACTAAAAAATTATTAGAGATTAATTTTGCCTTTTCCTGGGCAAAAACATCCATTAAATATTTAGGCATACACCTTTCACGTAATGTGCATACTCTATATAAAGAAAATTATTCAGTTATATTCAACCAGGTTAAAACATTGCTAGCCACATGGGCTAAACATAAACTTTCATTATATGGCAAAATTATATCTATCAAAATGACAATACTACCCAAAATCCTTTATTTGTTTTGCTCTCTCCCAATAAATGTACCAGTAAAAGAGTTACAAACTATGCAGAAGGAAATCTTCAAATTCATATGGCAGGGGAAAAGGGCGAGAATCAACAAAAATACTATGTCCAGACATAAATCAGGGGGGGGAGTAGGGCTAGCAGATCTAATATCCTATTATTATGCAGCTAGAATGGCCCAAACTATCCAATGGCACAGAACGACAAAGACTCCACAATGGGTTCAACTAGAAACTGATATCATTGAGGTAGGGAGACTAGATAGACTGCTATGGGCAGATAAGCAAGATAGACCTCAATCTATACGACAATATGTAGCAATACACCATACTATTATTTTATGGGACAAATTGACCAAGACTTATACGATTATTAATAGCCGATCTCAGGCTACACCCTTAATAAACATCAAGTCAATAACAAGCTCACAACTACAGGGAAAGTGGGAAAACAAGGGTTTATATCGTATTGCAGATACACTTATACATAACAAGATAATAACTTTCAAACAATATGAAGAACAAGGGGAACCTGATAGAAATGTGTGGTTTCACTATTTACAACTCAAATCCAGGGTACAGGAGATTTTGGGAAACACAAAGAGACTGCATAACACTATATATGAATCATTGTGCTTAACAAAGGAACACAAGAAGGGCATAATTACTTTACTATACCCAATTTTCAATATCAAAGATAGGGATAAAAAAACTAATAGCATGATAAAATGGGAAGAAGATCTAGGCAGATCCTGGTCAGTAGATACCTGGACAGAAAATATCCAAAGAGGCCTTACATTTTCCCCCAATGCAACATTGAAAGAAAACTACCTTAAGGTAATACACAGATGGTATATCTATCCCACTAGATTGGCCAAGGTTGTCAGAGGCAGAGACCAGAATTTCAGAGATTGAGGACAAGCTAAATTTAGCGGAGCCCATCAATGCTGAATATAACGCAGGGATTGATAGGCTACAAGCCAGACTCGAAGACCTGGAAGATCGATCTAGGTGCAATAATCTCAGGATTATTGGTCTTCCAGAAGATAGCAATTATCAAGATCTGATGCATTTTGCAACGGTCACTCTCCCCCAAAGTTTAGGAATTAATTCTACTACTCCGGCACCCATAGAGAGGATACATAGAACAGGTATAATCCGCCCTGAAAGAAAAGATCATACTCCTGCTAGACCTATAGTATTGAAGTTTTTAAACTTTCAAGATAAAGTAATTTTTCTCAGGCAATACAGGAAATTGTATCCATTTATGATAGATCAACATAAAATTTTAATCTTCCAAGATTTTTCCAGTGAGACGGCAGCAAGGCGGAAAGTGATGTCTCCGTTTTGCTCCAAATTGCTAAATGCAAATTATAACGTCAGGATGATATACCCGGCTAAGCTGGTGTTATTAAAGGACGGGGCTCAAAATTTTTTGAATAATAGTAAAGAGGCTCAGGATTTCTGTAACGAACAGGGTATACGCTGAGTATACTGAGCAAAAATATATAGAAGATAGATAGTCAGGATTGACACTGGTACCTATATGGTATGGAAGAGATTTAAAATTTGGTTCTGTATGATTGTGGTTAGTATGTGGTTGTATGTGGGATGGAATTTTTTTTTTCTTTTATTATCCTTGTTTTCTTGCCCCTTTTTTTCCCCTCCTTGTTCTGCCTCCCCCTTTCACCTTTTCCACATCTTTTCCTTCCAATAGCGGGATATGACCTCCCAGCCCAACACAATAATCAAGGGAATGAGTGTGGATAAAAAATCCTTAAATCTCCTCTCATGGAATGTTGGCGGGATATCCTCGCCAATTAAGAGGAAAGCCATTATTAGACAATTAGGAATACATAAACCTGATTTAGTAATGTTACAGGAATTACACCTAAAGGATTCTGAGATCATGAAATTAAAAACAAAATGGGTGGGAGAAGTCATTCCATTAGGTGGGGAGGATAGAAAGAAAGGATTGGCAATTCTGATTAATAAACAATTACTCTATGAGATAATTGGTACAGAGCAAGATTCCGGCGGTAGATTCCAAATTCTTAAAATAAAAATTAACGCGACCCCTTTCATAATTTGTAATGTATATGGGCCCAATGTAGTTGATGCCCATTTTTGGAATGGTCTCACTAATAAGCTACTGGGATACATGGGACAGAATCTAATTATAGTCAGAGATTTTAACTTAACACCCATGCCCAATTTAGATAGAGCCGGGAAGAAGGATTTATATAGGAGGGATAAGAAAACGTGGATATTTCAAAAGCTGTGCACTCAACTTGGGGTAAGAGACATCTGGAGGATACAGCATCCAGATACTAAGTCATACACGTGCGCATCATCTAGCTATCAGTCTCTATCTAGAATTGATATATTTTTAGTAACAGACGGTCTGGCAGGGTCTGAATTCAAGGCTGATATTAAAGACATTGTCCTGTCGGACCATGCGATCATTTCATTGGAGTTTGGCCGCAACGCATTCAAGAGGGGTAATAATAACAGTCTATTTTTCCCCAAATACTTAGCAACTAACAACAAATTCCTGAATTTTCTTAAAAATAAATGGGCAGAATATCATAGATTTAACGAGAATTATATAGAGAAACTGGAAACTTATTGGGAAGCAGCAAAGTCTGTTCTTAGAGGGCACATTAAGGCATATCTATGTAGACTTAATAAGAAAATAAAGCTGAGAGAATTACAACTCTCAAACGCAGTGAGAAACTGCTATAATACATATGTCGCCTCTAGATCCAACAGTAATTGGAAGAAATACATTGATGCCAAAGCCCAACAGGATATCTTTTTAAGACACAAAGCTATGCAAGAGGGCTTAAAACAGAAGGCCCTATATAGAGGGTATACTGGTAGAGCTGCAAAATATCTGGCCAGAATCGCTAAACCCAAGGGTAGTAATTGGATTACAGCCGTAACGCAGAATGGGAAGCGATTTACGCAGACAGATGACATAAAGAAAGTATTTTTTAATTATTTCCAGGATATCTATAAAGCCGAATCTCCTAATAATCTTGATAGTCAAATATTCTGGTCCAAGCTGAAGCTTCCAAGAATCTCGGTAGGAGATGCACAAGAGGTAAATTCACCAATCACATTACAAGAAATAAATGCGGCTATTAAACAAGCTCGCCTTAATAAAGCCCCTGGTCCCGATTGCCTTCCTATAGAGTTTTACAGAATGCTACAGGAGGAGGTGACCCCAATCTTATGTAATCTCTTCAATAGCTACTATGGTTCACAGTCAAGATGTTCCAGCTATTTTACAGCATCTAATGTTATGCTCATTCTAAAGAAAAATAAGGATCCAGAGAGGGTCAAGTCCTATAGACCTATATCATTGCTTAATGCTGACTATAAGTTACTAACATCAATCATAGCAACTCGATTACAACCTGTTCTCAGAGATATCATACACGAGAATCAAGTCGGCTTTATGCAAGGGAGAAATCCAGTAAAAAGCATTCGTAAGACTATGCTTGTTCTGGATTACTTCTGGAATAATTTCCCCGGTAAAAAGGGGGGAAGAGATGCTGCCATATTAGCTCTAGATGCAGAGAAAGCATTCGATTACATAAGTTGGGGCCATCTATTTATGGCACTGGATAAATTCGGGTTCAATGGTCAGTTTAATAATTTTATTCAGTTAATTTACAGTAACCCGGTCTCTGCTATTATTATAAATAATGCATGCACAGACTTCCTTTCTCTCTTTAGAGGCACAAGGCAAGGCTGTCCCCTATCCCCCCTCTTATTTAATATTTCCCTCGAGCCATTAGCTATTATGCTACGCGATCAACTAGAGGGTATCTCTATTCGAGGGCATAAGGTTATCCTATCATTATATGCAGACGATTTATTGGTTTTTCTAAATAACCTGGAAGTCAGCTTACTGAAATTGTTGGGAATTCTGTCGTTGTTTGGTTCAGTAGCAGGTTATAAAGTCAACTCGAGTAAATCCGAGTTACTCTGGATAAAGAAACCATCAAAAGGTAATGTGAAACATCCATTTAAGGAAACCAAGTCTATACATTTTATTGGCATAGTCTTAAGTAACAACCCTTCAGAGTGGTATACTCTGAACTTTCCAAATTGCTTTAAGGAAATTCAGATCTCCTTAGATAATTGGATTAATCTCCCAATTTCCCTTATACAACGTATTATGTTAATCAAAACAATCCTATTCCCTAAGCTATTATATTTGCTACAGAATATTCCCTTGTTCCTTAAAAATAGAGATATTTCGAAATTTAACCAAATGTGTTCTAAATACATTTGGAAGGGGGGGAAGCCCCGGATAGCATTAAACAGGATGATGAACATTAATACAGCAGCAGGTTTAGCGTTCCCTAACATTAAATATTATAACTGGGTCACATTGCTAAAATATGCTATTGATTGGATTACCGAAAAGGAATATGTCACTTCATATCAGCTCGAATCCAGTATTATTGCTCCTTTCGATTTAAACGCCATTCTACATTGCCTAACAAGGAACTTGCCCTGTAATGTTGATAACTTGATAACATTTAAAAACATCATCAAGGCATGGCAAAAAAATTGTCTGGAAATACAGGTTAGCCCATTCGTGACAGAATTTCTAACAATTCAAGGAAATCCAGAATTTCAACCTGGATATGAGACTCTAGTCTTCCAGGGCTGGCGGGAGAGAGGTTTGAGATATGTCAGGCAGCTACTGATAGAACCCGATTTAACTGACACATTCAACTCAATCCGAGCTAAATATGGAATTCAGAGTAAGGACTTTTTTGCCTATCTCCAGATACGACACTATTTATCCCAGATTCAAACAGAACATAAATCTAATTGGAATTTAGGCCCATTAGCGATTGGGATAAAAATATATCAAACTGGAAGATTTTCAATTTCTACATTTTATAATATATTAAATACTCATAACAAGGTTAGACAAATTAAATATATACAGCGGATCTGGTTAGGATACTTTCCAGAAATAGAGATCATAGATGTACAGGATAGCCTTTTATTAATCAACGATACCTGGGTACCCACAGTGTGGCACGAAGCCCATTTAAAATTACTATATAATGCATATATCACTCAGAGTAAAATGACTGTTTGGTACAAAAAAGCTAATTTTTGTACAAAATGTAAT
Organism: Bombina bombina; assembly: GCF_027579735.1. Taxonomy (NCBI): domain Eukaryota; kingdom Metazoa; phylum Chordata; class Amphibia; order Anura; family Bombinatoridae; genus Bombina; species Bombina bombina. The sequence continues at coordinate 356,024,383 of NC_069502.1, forward strand.
ACAGAGAGTGCAGATATTTTGCACTGTATGTGGCTCTGTCCTAAGATCCTGCAATTCTGGCACAAGATAATTTACTGGATTAAGCGCTCAGTCAATCCTAGAATAATCATAGGCCCACATGACATGGTATTTTTGATTAAATATGTGAAGGGTGGTAAGGATTATAAACTCATTAACACATTGCTCATTTTAGCCCGCAACATTATATTAAAAAATTGGAAAGTGGTACATGCACCAAAATTTTCAGAATTTAAGAAAGCAGTCACTAGACAAATAATAATGGAACAATATAATATACAAAATCTAAACAATGAGCAGATCCAGCTCTTCTTATATAAATGGGAGGGCATAATTAAATTATTTCCAAATAATATTCAAAGTCAACTGATTAGCTATATCAGTAAATCTAGTTTTGTCTCCCAGAATATCCTAATAGGTCGTTTCCCTCAAGGATGGGCAGTTGTTTCTGACAATGACATAGGGATCGTGGCGGGGTTGGATAAGGAGTATGGGAAGGGGGACACTACTTACTTCCTTACTTCCTCTTTTCTTTTTTTTTTTTTTCTTTTTTTTTTCTCTCCTTCCTTCCTTCTCTTTTTTTTGTTGTTGTTGTTGTTGTTGCGATGTGGTATAGGTGTTTTTGAGTGACTGGGTGTGTGTGGTTAGCACGGGCCAGTTATGGATCCCTGAAGGTGATGCAAGATAGGTATCACCTCTTATTAGATAATAGGAGAGGTTAAGGGGAGGGTTCTGTGTTTTGTTCTGAGGGAATCTGACCAGTGAATCATGGCCTAGATGTGCCATAGTATTGATATCTCTCACTGCTTTCATACTTGACTGGCCCGGCTCCTTTAAACTCTCTTGATAATTGGATTCATTTACCCATTTATTTTATTATTTTCTTCTTAAGATCGATATGGAGCACGTTTTGAATTATGTTAGTCATGTGCACTAGACTCAAGACTCCATGGAGGAGCTGGATAAGATTTAATGTATTACTTTAGTTGTGATATCTAACCGTTTAATATACTTAGCATAATTAGGATGTTCTTAAGATGATTATGTTTTTGAATTTTTCAATTAAAACGGGAGGAAATGGGATGGTGATGATCCTCCGGAGAGAGGACATGATTATTATATATGATGGTTTTTGTTAGTGTCTCTATATTTCCTCCATTATCTCTAAATTTTTAAGATTATTTGGCCCTAGAATGTTTAGGTTGTCTGTGATGTCTAGGTGTGTAAAACAAAAAACAAAAACCCCAGCAGGGTATACAGCCTATTTTGTAAGTTATTCATTGGCAGAATCTTGTTTAATATCGAGAATTGTTTAACTGTGCCTTTTATTTCTTTTTGTTATATGTAACATGTGATTATGGGTCCTGTGCGGCGCAAGATTGGTGATTTGATTTTTTTTTCTGTATCCACTGCTGGTTATAAATAAAGATATAAAAAAAAAGATTGGCCAAGGTAGAGGATGGTGAACATCACCGGTGCTATAGAGGATGTGACGAAATGGGTTCCTACTTACATATGTGGTGGCACTGTGTTAAGGTCAAGCGAGTATGGGATTATATCTCAAATTTTTTAAGTGTAATACTAGAATCAGATATAGCCCTCTCTCTAGAGCAGGCCCTGTTGCATTTTCCGCTAGAAGGACCTCTAAAGAGGCATTCTAAATTAGTCAATATGATTTGTACTGTCACACGCATGTGTATAGCTAAATTTTGGAAAATGGATGTCCCTTCCTTTGACTACATTGAGAAGAGAATAGAATACCACTATAATATGTCAAGTGCCACGGCTGAACTCTTAAACACCAAAGACCGCTTCATTGATATATGGGAACCATACATTATTTATATTGAGGGGGCTAGACGGATAAGACAAAATCCCATATAAAAGGTCAGAGTTAGAGGGGACATTATGTGAGAACTGATACTTACTGATTGAAGTAGGATGTTATGGTTGATATGATGAAAATATTATTCGGAGTAAAATCCCGAAATGTATGTAATGATGGTGACTCTTTTACAGACTGAACCTGTTTTGTTTTTTTGTTTTTTTTTTTAGTTTATTTGTATAACAATGTTTTTAATTTGAAAAATCAATAAAAATATTTAAACATAAATAATATAAAATAACATAAACAACGACTGAAGCCCATGCCGATACATCTGCAATGACTATTATACTGTCTTCAACTATAGGAGACAATATGTGAAACAGCACACATAGATAATCTCAAAGTGATTAGATTGCATACCTATATTGGCTAGTAGTTGTATATAACATATGTCGGTTGCCGGGACCACTTAAATATGGTAACTTTAAATTGGCAATATTCTCACAATCATGTTATAACACAGATCAAACTTGTATTATTCAACAATAGCATGGTAAACTGGTCAATACTGACCTTAAAGGGACACTATACCCAAACATTTTCTTTCATGATTAAGGTAGAGAATATAATTGTTAACAACATTCCAATTTACTTCTATTACCTAATTTGCTTTATTCTTTAGATATACTTTAATGAAGAAATAGCAATGCACACAGTGAACCAATCACAGGAGGCATCTATGTGCAGCTACCAATCAGCAGCTACTAAGCATATCTAGATATGCTTTTCAGCAAATAATATCAAGAGAATGAAGCAAAATAGATAATAGAAGTAAATTAGAAAGTTGTTTATAATTGTATGCTCTTTCTAAATCATGAAAGAAAAAATTTGGGTTTCATGTCCCTTTAAGGAGCATTCTTAGCTAGTACCACACTGCTATATATATTACTGGGCAACAAGTAGTACTATTTAAAGTTGTCCCTAATTGCTAAATATTAAGCAAAATGTGATAAGATGAGACTGTAACTATATCTAGAAACTACAGATTTATAACATTTGAGCATATCCTAATTTATATATCATACGTTTTGCAGGACACAAATACTATAGAAGTTGATGAATACGATATAATATAAGAGAAATAAAGTCAAAGTAAACAATTAGGAAAGATGCATTGCTAAAAATCAAACCATGCTATTGATAAAGGGACAGTCAACTCCAAAAAAATGTTTTTATTGTTTAAAAAGATAGATAATCCCTTTAATTCCTCAGTTTTGAGCAGCCAACATGGTTACATTAATATAATTTTAACCTCTGTGGTTATCTTGTATCCAATCTTCTTTTGACAGCCCCCTGATCACATACATAATTTATTTATTTTCTATTGGCTTGTATTTTAGTCAATTAGTGGAGTGTCATCCACAACCTATAGGCGTGAGCACAATGTTATATAAATGGCCCACATGAACTAGCAGTCTCCTGTTGTGAAAAGCTAATACAAAAGCATGTGATGAGATGCTCTCTTTAGTGGCTTAGAAATAGGCAGAAATTTAGAAGTTTAAATGTTATAAAGTATATTATTATAACCATGTTGGTTGTGCAAAGCTGGGGAATCTGTAGTAAAGGCGTTATCTATCTTTTTAAGCAATAACAGTTTTGGTGTTGACTGTCCCTTTAAATAATACAAGTTTGGTCAATTGCTAGAATATTGCTAATTTAAGGTTGCCGTATTTAAAGGGACAGTCTAGTATATATTAAACTTTCATTGGCCGCGAGTCTGCAGGGGGCGGCGTTGCACCAGCAGCTCTTGTGAGCTGCTGATGCAATGATGAATACGGCGAGCGTATTGCTCGCCGTATTCAGCGAGGTCTGGCGGACCTGATTCGCAGTGTCGGATCAGGCCCGCCAGACCTTGATAACTATGGGCCATTGTCTCCTATAGTTGAGGACAGCATAATTAGTCATTACTCTGCATTTGCTTCAATCTTTGTTTTTGTTATTTTATTTTATTTATGTGAGATGCTTACCATGTTGTCATGGTGATTAGGGAAGTTGGGTATCATGTGATAAGCTACGCCAGAAGCATTGTACAGATGTTGCGTACACACATGGGGTATCTTATTTGTTTGATTATGTTTTTTAGTATAAATAGCACTATAGTTGATGTATTTGTTTGTACTTATTGTTACTGTGAATTTTAGAAACTATTTGGATTAGATTGGACACCCTAATCTTTGATATTATAAGTGATAGTGAATTTTTAATAATTATTAATATTTTTTAGATTATTCTTATATTTAATATCTACATAACTTGCCTTAAGAAACTGTCTTCAAGTGCTTTTACCCCAATTTTGGACCTATAATGCTAAACCTGAATCATGATTTGCATATTTTACATTCCAGTTTTCTTCACATATAATTATATATAGGATTATTTACAGATGTATATAGAAATATATATTGAAATATGCAAAAAACAAAAGAGAGGAGTCCTGGATCCAAAAGTAAAAAGTATATCAAAATGTATTTCTGATCCAAAAAGGATAAAACAAGAGAACGCACAAATACAAACAGCAGGACAAGGGTAGGCAGACAGGTCCTACGTGTTTCGGCCATGAGGCCGTAATCATTGACACTAATAGTCTGGACAATCTCCATATTTTAAAAAAGGGTGTGCTAAAAACTAATTGGTTAGTGGGTAAACACATCCCATGAACATAACTCTATACATCCCACTTAGTATTAAACTCACACCTACAGACAAAATGATAAAATGGTTGTTTAAGAACCAATAAAATTAGAAAACAAACAAAGTCAAATAAGCAATAAAACATAAATATCTGTGATTCCACACTACAATTCATACATAGGTACATTAATTAATTCCAATTTATGCATATGAAATATTTTCAAACAAAAAGAAAAGAGAAAACCCTATGAGATAGTTGAGAATTTAATAGATTAAACATTTTTTTACTTATTTATATGTATACATTAAAGTATATTGGTAATACAACCTGGAAGGATTAGTCAGAAAACTATTCTTTGAAAATATACTTGTATATACAAAATAGAATCCCACAAATATTTTTCTTTTCTTGTTTTTTGTGCTTCGTAATTGAACAAAAATTGATCATTGGTAATGCAAAATAGAAGCCGACTAAACAGGAGGCCCACTGGAATTCATCTCCAGTGGTTGATAACATCAAACTCGGAGTTAAATCCCAAAGGTATCTGCGTACCCAACTGTAGTATATGATTGAAGATCTTTGCTTATGGTAATATAATCGCAGGCCTTACACCTGGAACTGCCACATCTAAATGTTCCATTAGTCTGCAGCCAAGTTCCCTCAACCAGGCTTGAAGGCAATTGACTAGGGGATAGAATGTTGTCCAAAGTAGCATTTTTTTAGTACACACACCTAAAACCCATGTCAACAGTGTCTTTCAAAGCAGTATCGCCATACAACAGGCGAAAATATTTCTTAATGATTTTACATATAGAATAGTATTCTGATGAATACTGTGTAATAAGCAAAGGTCAATTTTTATCTTTGTCTTTCTTCCTGGTAAGAAGAACCTCCTCTCTGCTGGTGGATCTAATATGCTTCTCTACGCTGTTCACTAAACCTGATGAATAGTCTCTATGATTTAAACGCTTTTTCATGTTTTTACATTCGTCCAAATAATCCTGATCTCTAGAGCATATTCTTCTAGCTCTAGTAAATTGGCCTTTGGCAATCCCCTTGAAAACATGCCTAGGGTG